>NC_091064.1:5340833-5655000 GCF_000393655.2 Nicotiana sylvestris
ATCAAAATGTGAATAATGATGTGCGGATTGATATTGATGATGAAGCCGAGGTAGATACTCAAGATGCCGTGTACCTGTCTAGGGAACACGTGATTGACATGCCCGCGCCGGTTATACAAAAGGCTAAGGCACCTTTGCCTAGGCCACCTCCACCTTATCCTCAACGGTTAGCAAAACAAAAGAGTGACAATCAATTCAAAAAGTTCATTGACATGATGAAGAGCCTCACAATCAATGTGCCCTTGGTGGAGGCGCTTGAGCAAATGCCGGGGTAAGCTAAGTTCATGAAAGATTTGGTAACAAAGAAGAGGTCGATGGAGTGTGAAACAATTAAAATGACTCATCAAGTGAGTGCCATGGTGCATTCAATAGCGCCCAAGCTTGAGCATCCCGGAGCTTTTACTATCCCTTATACTATCGGAAGTGCGAATTTTGCCAAGGCCCTTTGTGACTTGGGGGTTAGCATAAATTTGATGCTGTACTCGGTCTTCAAGACTTTGGGAATTGTACAACCTCGACCCACTTCAATGAGACTTCAAATGGCGGATTGATCGATGAAGCGACCTTTGGGCATAATCGATGATGTACTTGTCCGGGTGGATAAGTTTATACTGCTGGCCGACTTTGTCATATTGGATTGTGAGGTGGACTTTGAAGTGCCAATTATTCTTGGTAGGCCTTTTCTAACTACGGGGAAGGCATTGGTTGAAGTTGAAGCGGGTGAGTTGACTTTCCGAGTGGGGGATGAGAAGGTGGTATTCCATGTTTGCAAATCAATGAGACAACCTAATAGCATGGAGGTGTGTTCATTTGTAGACATTGTCACAGCTGTGATAGTGGATGACACAAGTTCCATGATCCATGTTGAAGATCCCCTTGAGGCCGTGCTTCTTAATATGGATGTCAATGATGATGCTAGTAGAGTGGAGTGCGTGAATGCATTGCATGGTATGGGTTCATATTCATATGAGCCTAGGAGGCTATCCTTGGATCTTGAAAACCGCAAAACTCCACCAACAAAGCCATCGATTGAGAAGCCACCGGTGTTGGAGTTGAAGCCACTTCCTCTGCACCTCAGGTATGAATTCTTGGGTTCAAATTCTACTTTACCTATTATTATTTCTTCTTGCCTTACTAACATGCAAGTTAAGGCCACCTTGGCGGTTCTTCAAAAGAGGAAAAGGGAAATCGGATGAACTCTAACTGATATTCGGGGAATAAGCCCCGCATTTTGCATGCACAAAATCATCTTGGAGGAGGATGCAAAGCCTTCCTTGGAGAATCAAAGAAGACTAAATGAGGCGATGCAAGAGGTGGTGAAGAAAGAGGTTATTAAGTGGCTAGATGCAATGGTGGTTTATCCTATTTCTGACAGTTTGTGGACCTCTCCGGTGCAATGTGTGCCGAAGAAGGGTGGTATGAACGTGGTGACCAATGACAACAATGAGCTCATTCCCACTAGAACGTTCACCAGATGGAGAGTTTGTATAGATTACCGGAAGCTGAACAAGGTGACCAGAAAAGATCATTTCCCATTGCCATTCCTTGACCAAATGCTTGATCGTCTTGCGGGCCGGGCTTTCTATTGTTTTCTGGATGGTTACTCGGGGTACAATCAAATTCTAATTGCCTCGGAGGACCAAGAGAAGACCACCTTTACATGTCCTTATGGCACATTCGCCTTCTCTAGAATGCCATTTGGATTGTGTAATGCTCCGGCGACCTTCCAACGTTGCATGATGGCTATTTTCACCGACATGGTGGAGGATATCTTGGAGGTCTTCATGGATGATTTCAGCATAGTTGGGGATTCTTTTGAGGAGTGCTTGGTAAATTTGGATAGAGTGTTGGCCCGATGTGAAGACACCAACCTTATTCTCAATTGGGAAAAGTGCCATTTTATGGTAGAAGAAGGTATAGTGTTGGGTCACAAATCTCGAAGCGAGGAATTGAAGTTGATAAGGCCAAGATTGAGGTTATTTCGAGGCTCCCTCCCCCTACTTCTGTCAAAGGGGTGAGGAGTTTCCTTGGGCACGCGGGTTTCCACCAGAGGTTCATAAAAGATTTTTCTAAAGTGGTACATCCGTTGTGCAAGTTGCTAGAGAAAGATGCAAAGTTCTTGTTCAATGAGAGTTGTATGCACGCATTCGAGCTTCTTAAGCTCAAGTTGACTTCTACCCCCATCATTACCGCACCAAATTGGAGCTTGCCTTTTGAGCTCATGTGTGATGCTAGTGACGTTGCGGTTGGGGCTGTTTTGGGCCAAAGAATCAACAAGATGTTTCATCCAGTGTACTATGCAAGCAAGACCATGAATGAGGCTCAAAGAAACTATACAGTCACCGAGAAAGAATTGTTGGCTATTGTGTTTGCTATGGAAAAGTTTCGACCTTACCTTATGGGGGCCAAAGTTATAGTGCACACCGATCACGCTGCCCTTAGGTATTTGATGACCAAGAAAGACTCCAAGGCGAGATTGATGAGATGGGTGTTACTTCTTCAAGAGTTTGATCTAGAAATTGTTGATCGGAAGGGTAGTGAGAATCAAATGGCGGACAACTTGTCCCGTTTGGAGGAGAAGGGGAGGCCTTGTGAAGGCCTTGAGATCAATGATTCATTTCCTGACGACTAACTTCTTGCGGTGTCAATGAAAGATATGCCATGGTTTGCCGATGTTGCCAATTACCTTGTGACCGGAATAATCCCGTATGAGCTCTCTTCTAACCAAAGGAAGAAGCTCAAGCGGGATAGTTTGGATTTCTTTTGGGATGAGCCATACTTGTTCAAGATTTGCACGGATGGTGTGATTCAATGATGTGTCCCGGAGGAGGAACAATTGGGTATTTTGGAGGCTTGCCATTCCTCTCCCTATGATGGCCATCATGGTGGGGCGAGAACGGTTTCTAAAGTGCTTAGTTGCGGATTTTACTGGCCTACCTTGTTTAAAGATGCGGGCGATTTGGTGAAGAGATGTGATGAGTGCCAAAGAGCCGGCGGAATTTCTAAAAGGGATGAGATGCCCCTCAATACAATTCTCGAAGTGGATATTTTTGATGTTTGGGGCATCGATTTCATGGGTCCTTCTGTGAGCTCTTGTGGGAACACTTACATTCTCGTGGCGGTGGACTATGTCTCAAAATGGGTTGAAGCCGTGGCTTTTCCCAACAATGAAGCCCGGAGTGTTGTGGCATTTTTGAAAAAGAGTATCTTCACAAGGTTTGACACTCCTCGTGCTATCATTCGTGATGTGGGGTCTCACTTTTGCAACAAAGCTTTCGACACGTTGCTTTCTAAGTACAGTATCAATCATAAGATTTCGACCCCCTATCATCCTCAAGCTAGTGGCCAAGTGGAAGTCTCCAACAGAGAAATTAAGAGTATCTTGTCTAAAACTGTCAATGCTAATAGGACCGATTGGTCGAAAAAGTTAGATGACGCTCTTTGGGCTTATCGGACGGCTTACAAAACTCCAATTGGTATGTCACCGTATCGGTTGGTGTTTGGGAAAGCTTGTCATCTTCCGGTGGAATTAGAGCACAAGACCATGTGGGCTTTGAGGAAGTTGAACTTAGAATGGGATGTTGCGACAAATCTGCGGGTTGAACAACTTAATGAGCTTGATGAGTTTAGATTCCATGCCTACTCTAGCTCATCCTTGTACAAGGATAAAATAAAGTACCTTCACGACAAATATGCTCGGGGCAAGGAGTTCAAGATTGGAGATATGGTTCTCTTGTTCAATTCCCGGTTACATCTATTTCCGGGTAAGCTCAAGTCAAAGTGGAGTGGGCCGTTTGAAGTTGTGTTCGTGACCCCAGACCCCATTTGGTGCTCTTTATCTAAGGAACAAGAATGGTGAAGTATTCAGAGTCAATGGACATCGGGTTAAGCATTATCTTGAAAAATTTGATGATAGCCACGTGGTGGCACTTCTCCATCTAAAGTAATGTGCTGGTAAAATGAGTAGGGACAAGTTAGGTGGAAAACTTGAACAAAAATAGCAAAAACTTAAACCCTAACTTAGTGCCTGTTCAAAGTACTCTCCGCGGCCAGCGGTCGCCTTTGTGCGGTCCGCGGTGCCCCAATGCGGTCCGCATTACCATTTTGTGCGGACCGTGGTGCCCATTTGATTGAAATTGAACCTATGCCCAACGCGGACGCATTGCACTTTATGCGGTCCGCGCTGACCCACCGCGGCCGCGGTGCTACTTTGTGCGGGCCGCGATGGTTGGATTCAGAGAGGTGGTGTTACAGTCCTTACATCAGTGCGGATCACGGTCGCTTTTATGTGGTCCGCGGTGCCCCAATGTGGCCGCACTACTTTTTATGCGGGCCGTGGTGGGGAGAATCTGAGAGATATTGTCCAGGCCCTTGTCCCAATGCGGACCGCGGTCGCCTTTGCGCGGTCCACGGTGCCCCCAGTGCGGCTGCACTCCTATTTGTGCGGGCCGCGGTGCCATGTTCTGCAACTTTTCCTGCAACATTTAACCTGTTGTCTGCAATTCAATTTCAAGACTTGTTTCACTGCCTGTGCTGATACTAACCATGTTAGATGTGTATGCTTGCAAATAATGGTCAAACAACGAGGTAAAGGTGCCAAACAACCCATCCGAGGTAATTCCTCCCGGGGAGGGAAGCAGCGGATGGTAAAACTCACTCCCCAGGCTAGACAAAACATAAAGGACATGAGGAAAGCAATCAAAGCAGCTGATAGAGCCCTTGAAACCTCGGGGAGTGAGTACGAGCCCTCCCGAGAGATCTCTTCAGATTCAGTCCCTCTATACATCCCATATCCGGAGAATGCCATACATAGAAACACTCCCCCATCTTCCCCTGATGCTCGAGCCTCAATCAACATTTCTTCTGGGTCGTCTAAGGGCTCAGCGGCAGGTAATGGGGATGAATGCTCTACCTCTCCCATAGCATCAATATCTGGAGAGGGTGCTAGAGGTGATGAGGGAGATTGGGAGTTACCGGGGGTAGTGTGCCACAGGTTGGGGGTGTTGACCGGACTAGGAATCCCGCTGTTTGGGAGGATAGATTCGTCAGCCAGGTGGTGTTCCACAAGTTTAGGGAATGGTGGTCGGCACGGAAATTGATTCTTGAGAGGAGTTTAATTGACAGAGACCTCCTGCCCCTACACCCTAATGTACATAGACATTTTGAGGCTCGAGTGAGTTGGAAGTTCTTTAAAGATAATTATGTGAAGGTGAATGAGCATATGGTCAAGGAGTTCTATAGCAATGTGGCCCACATCTTGAAGGGCACTAAGGTGACCAAAGTGAGAAACAAAAATGTGGTATTTACCGGGAAGGCACTAAATGAATACCTGGGGTTCAATGATGAAGATGAGTCCCTTTACAATGAAAAGTTGGCAATGGGCGAGGAAATTCGTCCGTGGTTAGCTTCATACCTAGCAATCCCGGGTACGGTTCCAGAGTGGTTGCAAGCAGGGGCCAAAATACTTCGGAGAACTTTCAACTTTGAGGCTAGAGGGTGGTTGACTTTTGTGTGCAGTCGGCTCGACCTCACTACCCATGATCAGACTATTCCACTTGCCCGGGCTGTTCTTGTTGCTTCTATTATGGCAGGATATCCTATCAACGTGGGCAATGTGATGTCCCGCGTCATTTCTGCAGTGGGGGTTGAGCATGACCGAAAGTATCCTTTTCCCAGCGCCCTCACTATGTATTTCCGGGACCTAGAGGTGGAGAAGAGACCTTTTGACCTAAAGGTCAAACTTGTGGCTCCATTCTCATGGTATGGTTTGAAAGGGTCAGACAACCCCAAGGACAAAAATTACAACCCGTCTGCTTCTGCCCCAACCGGCCAATCTGAAGAGCCGATTGAGGTAGAGCCCTCCACTGAGCCTACTTCCATAGTTGCTGACATGCCTCCCGGACCTTCCACTACTGCTGGTCCCTCTATTTTAGCTGGCCCGGGGATTCCATCTTCCCGGGCCCATCCTATCACTGCCCACTAGCTGAGCCAAACACTTCATAGCTTGAATAACTGGATGGCGACTGCTTCATCCATGTTGTCCACCTTGACTTCTACCATTGCGGCTCAGTCGGCACCACAGCCAGTGCAGGTGCCCCAGTCTATCGAGGATTCACTTAAGGAGATTCTTGCCAACCAGCAAAAGATCCTCGATTCTCAGGCTGCCTTGGCTAAGGCGGTGGATTCACATGGCAAGGCCCTGAAGGAGCTTGCCAGGGAGCACAAGAATCTGTGCAAAACACGGGCTTCCATGGAGTCTGTGAAGGCGCTGAGGGAGGATGTTGACAAACTAAAGGCAGACCAGCTGCCTTTAGACTTGCTATTCGAGGATCCAGCCCCAGCAGCAGCACCAGTAGTAGAGACACAATAGCTTCCAAAGAAGAAGAGGAAGCTCCTCAGTACAGATGAAGCGATCATCCAGTTGGCGGATCCACTGAAGCTTCCTCCAATCAGCCACAGGATGTTCCTGATATTCAGCCCGTACAGGTCCAGGCCCTAGTTCCAGCAGCTGAGCAGCAAGAGACCGGGAACCAGTCTGAAGTTCCCGTATATACAGAGGACCAGGGGGCCATTCATGTTCCCATGTAGACAGACGAGGCTTAGGGAGCTCCTATATCCTTTCCTCTTGATTTTTTTGATGCTTATTTGTTTAGTTGGCATTGGGGACAATGCTAGCTTTTATTTGTGGGGGTACGCCTTACTTTTTATCCGAATGATTGTATATATTAGTTGACTTAGTTTATGTTTCTGTTAATTTTTTTATTTGGTTTGTATATAACTTTACATTTAGTTACTTTTATCGCAGTTTTTATCTTCTCTTTGGTCTGTATATAAAGTTACATTTTTGTATATATATATATACATATATATTCATCCCCCGTTGTATATTCTAATCCCCTATTGTAAATATTCATTCTATTTTCTATTTTCGTATAATTTTTTCATTCTTAGCTTAGTAGATAGGCTCGCAGCCTTTTTGTTTCGGTTTTGGCGCTTTCAATAAACCATTGGTTTTCTTAACACCACGGTTCTTTCCAAGGGTGGAGTATTGTGCGAACCGGGTGGCTCTTCCCGATGATGGATGGCGTGACAACCTTCTTAAGAGTTTGAGTCCGTTTTTGATTTTTCCCTCGTTTTTAGTAGTTTATAGTTAAGGGTACCTCAAGCAAAGCTTCACTTGGGCCTAACACATTTGATTTTGATCCCATGGTCAAAGACAAGTGGTTGTGTTTAGGATGGTGAAAGTAGTGACCTTGAGACTCTTGTTTTGACCAAACAAACATCATGTGATCTTTCGGGACTATTGTGTGCTCAATCGTGTCTAAGGTTATTGTGGGCCCCCGATTCTATGTCTTTAGCAATCCTTGAGTGTGTGTGGTGAGAAAGCGAATTGTGAGTCCAAGTCCTGAGTCAATGGTCTAGAACTTGCCCTAAATGTTTGTTGAGGCGAAATTTTGAGTGAATTTTGATTTGAGAAGTGATTATAGGCTCTCCTTGATCCAAACAATAGTCGACCAATTCCATAGCCTACCAATGATGTAATCCTTAGCTAACCCTTTTGAGCCTTAAACCTTTTTCTTTCAAGAACCAATGCTACAAGTCTATACCCGTTCTAAATTATACCCTCTTTTGGCACCCAAATCGTCCCTTAAGTAATGACAAAAGTCTAAGTTTGGGGGGAGAGATAAGAAAGGAAACAAAGGGGTGAAAGGAACAAAAGCAAAAGGAAAGGAAGGCGATGAAAAAGAAAGAAAAGAAAAAGACTAAAAGAAAGCCCAATGTACAAAGAATAAAACGGGATTCAAGAAAAACAAAAGTGAAAAAGGTGTGGAAAAAAGTAGAAAAGGAGAAATGCTTTGAATTGCATAAGAAAGATGACAATGTGTCTCTCTAACCCCTTGAAAAGAAGTGAAATACTCAAAGAGTCAAAGAGAAATTGTGCCAGAATAAATCAAAAGAAGTGCTTAAGGGAAGATGGAACCCATATAGACCAACAAATTTTCCTACCCTGAACCAAAAGCCTTCACATTGACTCCACAAAAGCCCTATATGATCTTGAGTTGGATGGCGCTCGCATTAGTGGATACTTACATGAGGGTCAAGCATGTGGTACTTAGAGTCGGACTTGTGACCTTTCCTTGAGAGAGACAAGTGACTTCCCATTAACCTTGGTTTGTGTGCTTATACTCTAAAAAGGTGAGGTTTGCTTAGGGAGAGTTGAGGATGTGTGAGTTTGGGATCCACAACGACCAAAGTAATTGAGAGAGTTCTTTGATGTAATGAGTCAATTCTTGATGATCTTGTGTCACACTTGATCCATAGTTTTTCAAAGTTTAAATTTTGTTAATGATCCATACGTATTGAGGACAATTGTTAGTCCCAAATTGATGCTTGTTGAGGTTACTTTATGATATCTAGAATTACTTGGATTTTCCTTTAAGGGATGTGTCTTATTTTGTTTGCTTGAGGACAAGCAAAGGTTTAAGTTTGGGGGAGTTGATAAGTTAGGATTTTAACATGTTTTATGCCCCTACTTGCCTATGCTTTGATCATATATTGTTACAAAATAGTCCTAAAAGGCTCACAAGTTGTGCTTGATCGTAGGTTTGATCGACAAAGTGACGAAATGTCAAAGATCGACTCAAAAAGGAGTGAAACCTGCTCAAGTATCAAAGACCAAGAAATTTAAGAAAAGGAGACCTAGTGCGGACCGCACAAAGTGGAATGCGGCCACACTAGGTGGTTCAGAGAGTTTGTGAATCAGGCTAGAAGAAGCGCGACCGCGGTACACATCTCGCGGACCACGGTGAAGGCTCCGCGGCCGCACTACTCTTTTGTGTGGTCCGCAGTCATGAGATTCAGAGAGATGAAGTTTGCAAAGTCAGTGCCATGCGGTCGTTGTTGCGCGGACCGTGCCATCTCCCTCCGCGGCCGCGGTCCGTTCTACGCGGTCCGTGGAGTCCAAGTTCAGAGAAGCAGAAGTAAGCCCAGTGCGGCCACTGTCCATTTAATGCGGCCCGCACTAACCTCGCAGGGGTATTTTTGTCTAGGTTTTCCAGCCTAGTATAAATAAAATATTTTACCATTTTTTAGGGAATCAAATACATCATTAGAGAGCTGCGCTCGTGAGAACGTATTTTGTAGCCCTTTTTGGCACTTTTGCTTTACATTTATGATAAATTCTTGCAATTTACTTTTAGCAATTAATTAATATGCTTAGTTCTTCATCTATTTATTCAATATCTTTATTTAGCATGAGTAGCTAAACCCATTAGCTAGGGTTGTGGCTCAACCCTAGTGTGGGTAATTGATGGGTGTTGCCATCTAGTGTTAGATTAACTATGGGTATTTGCTATTTGGGTTGATTTTATGTT
The DNA here is from genome assembly GCF_000393655.2 of Nicotiana sylvestris. Taxonomy (NCBI): domain Eukaryota; kingdom Viridiplantae; phylum Streptophyta; class Magnoliopsida; order Solanales; family Solanaceae; genus Nicotiana; species Nicotiana sylvestris. Next base: position 5,350,208 of record NC_091064.1, read on the forward strand.
TTAATCTAGAATTGGTGGTTGCAAATACTGATTCAAGCTTTGTGGGTTTAACTCTTCTTGAGAAAGAGAGTCTATAACCCCAAAATTGACCCAACAAAGAATTGGGATGGACTCATGAGAAATGATAGTCTCAATTAACAGGTTAAACCTCGAGAGAGTAATTACCCTACTTGAACCCTAGTTGCTTGGTTTAATTTGCCTACCCATTTGGTCTCGAGAGAGTCAATTGGGCAAAGTCACTTTCTCTACCGAGAGGTGTGAGAGTGGGTAAAATTGTGCAATGGTTATAGCATAAGCCCCAATTATGTCAATCGAACCTTAGTAACATCTACCCGTCAATTAGCCACCTAGGTAGTGTTACGACCCTAGTGCCCTTCTTCCCATTAGATACAACTTAGCAATATTCTCGTAGCATAATTTAGTGTTAATCAATAGTTTTACAAAAATAGTTATAATTTGAAAACCCAAAAATGTTTGAAGTGACATTAGGAGTACAAACACATCTCTAGGATAGACAGACAATCCAACTTCACTACTAGCTTCTTGAGGAATTCGATCCCGACCTTCATATCGGGTAAAAGCTATTGCGACCCGCTCTTCCTACCTTAGTGTAGCGTTGAGTTGGCAGTGATCATCCATCCTAACCGGTAGCACATGTCCTCACCATCTGTAAGAGAATAGAATAATAGAAGTTTAGTACCCGAATCAACAGATGCGCACGATAAGAATTTCAAGAATATGAAGTTTTCCTAAAGATTCCGCAGCCTCCCGAGGATAAATACAGAAGTCTCCATACCTATCTGCGAGACTCTACTAAACCTGCTCATAACTCGTGAGACCTATGTAACCTAGGCTCTAATACCAACTTGTCATGACCCTAACCGGACCCGGTCGTGACGGCGCATCTCGTGAAATAAGGCCAGCCGGCACAAACCCCCAAACCAATTAAAACAGTTATAATAATTCATTTTAAGGTAATAATAAGCTATAAATCCCAAATATATAGAGTAAAATAGAACAATGCGGAAATAACACAGCCCGACATCGGGGTGTCACCAGTCATGAGCATCTAAAAAGTCATCTAAGAGTGTGAAAAGACTACATAGTCTAATACAAAACTAGTACAAAGGAAAATAAAGATAGGAAGGAGAAGCAATCGGCTGTGAACGCCGAGCAGCTACCTAGTCAACTCCAAACAAGCCTGTTGGAAAGCAATCAACCCTCGCTAGCGTGACCCGAGACTCTTGGATCTACACACAAGGTGAAGGGAGTAATATGAGTATGCCAACTCAGTAAGTAATAAAAGTAAAGGCAGCTAACCGATAAGAAAACACGTAAAATACAACATAAAGCTACAATAAAACAGTATAAAACCAGTACAATGCAATAAAAAAGTAAAATCTCGTAAAAACACCTTAGTTCAGTGAAAACCTCTTTAAAACATCTTATAGTAGTTCAAACGAGTGAATGAAACAATGAGAAAAAGATAGAACATAAATCAGCCCCTTGGGCAAAATACCAATAGAACCAGCCCTCCGGGCTATCTCACAATCACTCGTATCAGCCCATCGGACAATAACATGGAACAACATCAGCCCCTCGGGCTATATCACATCTCACACTGGGTACCCGCACTCATTGGGGGTGTGCAGACTCCAGAGGGGCTCCTACAGCCCAAGCGCTATATCAAGCCATCTCGCATAATCAAACTGGCCCTCGGCTTCATAATCATGAATCAGTACAACACCCTGCGACGCACAACCCGATCCCATAATATCCTCACAATACCGGCCCTCGGCCTCACTCAGTCACAAATCTCTCAAAGCCACTTGGGCACAATAAAACATGATGCTCAGCCCAAAATATCATTTAAAATGTCAATACGGAGTAAATATGGCTGAGTTAGGAAAATAGTAAAATACAACATAACTGAGTATCAATATAAAGCCAGAATAGTGAGGAATAGTAGTAAAAATCTCCTAAGGGTCCAAAATAGTTGGCACGAGGCCCAAATATGGCATTCAGCCCCAAAACATGATAATACTTTCCAAAACACAATGATAACAAACAATTTTTGATCAAATACGCAGTTTAATAGTCATATGTGATGGATTAAGTCACAATCCCCAAAGGTGCATGACCCCACACTCGTCATCTAACGTGTGCGTCACCTCAAAGTAGCACAACGATATAAAATCCGGAGTTTCATACCCCCAGGACAACATTTACAATCATTACTTATCTCTATCCTGTCCAAACTATAGCCCGTGATGCCTTTGCCTCTCGAATCGGCCTCCGGATGCTCCAAATCTAACCAAAAATAGATTTATACCATCAAAATATGCTTAGGGAACAAATCCCACTCGAGAATAACCAATTTACATCAAAAATCCCGAAAATTGGCCAAACCCGACCCTCGGGCCCACATCTCGTATTCCGATAAAAATTATAAAACTAGAATCCTTACACTCTCGCGAGTTCATAATATTAAATACATCAAAATCCGACCACAAATGACCCCTCATATCCCTAGATTTAGGTCTCCAATTTCCAAGCCCTGACTTCCAATTTTAGGCTTTAGATTCCATAAATTCCATGTTCAATTAGGTAGAAATTACATTAGGATCTAGTATTAAGTCCATAAATCTTACCTCCAAGTGTTTCCCCTTGATTCCCTCTTCAATCCTCCTCAAAAAAGCTCCTAAATCGCTCAACAATGGTGAAACTTAGACCCAAAATTGCGGAAATGGTCTTTTAAACATTCTGCCCACTATTCACGATCCTTCTTCGCGAATGCGGTCAACGCATCGCATTCGCGAAGCACAAACTTACGTTGACCACTTTTCCTTCATCGTGAATGTGACACCATGCACGTAAACGCGGAGCTTTAGCTTCTCAACCCATCGCGAACGTGACTACCAGCTCGCGAACGCGAAGAACAATCCTCCAAGACCCCAACTGCTCACCTTTCCTCTACGGGAACGCGGAATATCCCTCACGAACATGATGACCACCGACATCAACCCTTTGCGAATGTGGGACCACCTTCGCGAATGCGAAGGCCAACTCCACTGCCTCACATCCTAACCCTTCGTGAACGCAGGACATCCCTCGCGAACGTGAAGGCCTAAAGCCATCAACACCAACAACAAATTTTTCTGCAACTTTTTCAACTTGAATTGATCCGTTCAACCATCCAAAACTCACCCGAGGCCCCCGGGACCTCAACCAAACATGCCAAAAAATCCCATTGCCTCATTCAAACTTGTCCCAACCTTCAGAACACTCAAAACAACATCAGAACACCAAAATTGCATCGGATTGAAACCTAAGAATTTCAAAAACTTTCAAATTCCGCTTTCGATCAAAAAATCTATCAAACCTCGTCTGAATGACCTAAAATTTTGCACACACGTCAAAAATGACACAATGGACCTACTCCAACTTCCGGAATTCTATTCCGACCCCTATGTCAAAATTTCACCTACCAACCAGAAAACGCCAAAATTCAATTTCGCCAATTCAAGCCTAAATCTATTCTAGACCTCCAAAACATATTCCGATCACGTTCCTAAGTCCCAAATAACCTTCTGAAGCTATCCGAACCATTGAAATTTACATCCGAGCCCTTTTTTACCCAAGTCAACATCCAGTTGATTTTTTCAACTCAAGCTTACTCAAAAGAGACTAAGTTTCTCAAACCTTACCAAAACCTCTCCGAACTTGAACCAACCAACCCGATAACACATAATACAGCTGAACAAGATAATAAAAAGTAGAAATGGGGGAAACAGAACGGTAATTCATGAAATAACCGACCGGGTTGTTACATACACCCATCAATAAAATTAGTAGCCGATGTATGAAGCATCCGCGCGAGGTCATGCAGCCTATCCTGACGCAAGCATGAGCGGATGATTTCATGTGATCCATCCATCAATAATCCAGGACTCAATATAAACATGAGTTCACAAAACTCAACCTGATTAAGATCTCCATCTCTATCCAAATCTCCTTCAGCCATCTGCTATAGCATTTGTGTGGCTATAAATGCTTCTTATTAAAGAAACTAGTTTTTGGGAACGTGCGTTGCGCGTGTATCCAATGTCAATAAGTACAAAAATTATAAAATCACGTGAATAATAACTTCTTTAGAAGTTAAGGTAGAGTAGCATAATGTGTTAACTACATTGTTCACAACAGTATCTCATACATTACATATATAAAGAACAATCGAACATCAACTTGATTTTGTGTATTATTGATACTGGGAAAGTGCATATTAGTTTTTTCTTTTTTAAAATTTTCCAGCTTTACTGGGGTGTTGTATTAGTAAAAAAAAATCAGAATTTCGTTATTATAACACAAGGGTAGAGCACACCCTTCAAAAGATGAGGCATAGGCGATTGTAAATAATTCACCCGCCTCTAATTACAAAACACACCTAGCTAACAAAAAATTGGCCTTATCGTATTTGTTCCTTATGCTAGGCATCTGTTCTTTATCCAACATAAGAGGTCCCTTAGCTTCACTAGGCAGTTGTTAGTTGGAGTAGAAAAAATCAACATGTTGATTTTTTGCTGCCATTTTAGCTAAACAATCAACAAGATGATTCGCCTCTCTATATCAATGCTTAATCTATATTTTGGATGTGTTTAGAATTCCTCTAATCTTGTTAACGATTTGACTTAGTTTATAGTTAGTTGTTATCTCCTTACGAAGAATATCTACTGTATACAGAGAATCCAACTCAAGGATGGCTTGTGTGAATCCATTCTACACACACCAATTGGTACCAGTCCACGCTGCTTGAACTTCAGCAAGATTGTGATTCTCGCCATTGAAGGGTATTGAAAAGGCCTTGATAATGTCACCGTTTTCATCTCTAAGTGCTCCTCCTAGACCGCCTTTCCTTCACCTTAGAGATATCTCCCATCAATATTGATCTTAACCTCGCCCCTATCCAGTTTCCTCCATTGGAACACTATGCATTTGTGGACAGGTTGTAATCTTTTCAATAAACAAAAACTATTCCATGGCATTCTGAGTTTGCATATGGGGTAAGCCTTATTGATTGCAGCCTCAGCACTCCAAGAGATTTGATGATGTAATCTATATATGTTGAATTGTTTTGATCACTATACTTGCACGCACATAATTCTTTCCACAATAACCAGTATATGATAATATGAGTTATATTTAGCACTAATCTATTACATCATTGGTGGGCTTAGTAGTCCACCAGGTGTTAAGCATGCATCTAATGGGGTGGGTGTGATAAAGGGTACCGAGGGCATTTCTAAATAGTTTTCAAATATAACTAGCAGCTTGTCCCTCTATAAATACATGGTTCATGCTATTTGTAGAGGGGTTTAGGAAACAGTTACATTTAGAAATAATTTGTTGCCAAAATTTGTAATCACTTCATCAAAAGGGAGTTTGCCTTTCCATAATCACCAAACTAAAAAAGACATTTTAAAAGGGATATTAGAGTTCCATACCTTGTTGATGTATTGCTCTTTTGGTCTAGAATTCGTTACCAGATTCCACGCGCTCTTGTTAGTGTATTTGTCATTTTCAGAAAGTTCCCAGAAAACTTGATCCTCATTGTCTTGATTGCTAATGAAAATGGAGTTAATGTGATGGACCAATTGATTTGGTAAAGTGTCCTTCAACTTACAAATGTTCCAATGACCATTTGTTATGAAATCCCCAACCAAGGTCTTAGCACTCTTACAACTGTTAGGAATCAAAGCTGTCAATGGACCCTTTAATGACCAATTATCCCACCAGAAACTACTAGACCCAAAGTTTACCTACCAAACCATATGCTTTAATGCAATATCCCTCATCTTGAGAACATGATTCCAAGTATGAGAGTTACCTGGAGCCAGTTTCTTTGAGGCTAAATGGGCCCTTACACAATATTTGTTTTTGATGAAGGTAGCCCAAAGAGATGATGTGGACCTAATCTGTCACCACCTTTTCATGTTAACATGTCACTAATATCCTCCATTCTCCTGACTCCAACGCCCTCTTCCTCAGTAGAAAGAGCAAGATTTTTCCAGGAACTCCAATGGTATTTTTTATGATCAACAGAGTTACCCCAGAAAAAGTTGGCAAAATGCTTTTCAATTAATCTAAACACACCTTTTAGGGGGGGGGAGGACATAACATATAGAGTATAAACAGATATGGATTAAATCACACTTTTAATCAAAATAGCTTTACTTCCATGAGAAAGAAACTTACCCTGCCAGCCATTAAGTCTTTTAACAATATTACTAAGCGTGCTGTCAAAATAATCAATTTTCTTCCTTCTCACATAAAGAGGGCAACCTAGATAGGTAAAAGTGAAAGTCTTATCCATAAAACCTAAACAATTTCTAATCATGTTGATTCTGATAACAACAGTATTAGGAGCAGTTAAGAAATAAATTTTATCTCTATTAACAAGTTGAGCAGAACTCCTTTCATACTTAGAGATAGTGTTCATGACCAATTTAACAGAGATAGAGTCACCACTACAGAAAATAATAATATCATAAGCATAGACTAAGTGGTTAATCTTAGGAACATTAGCATGATTAGAGAAAGGGATGAAATTAGGGTTTCTATATAAACAGTTAGGAGATCTAGACAAGACCTCAACAACTATTATGAATAGAGATGGAGATAATGGATCTCCTTGTTTAAGCTCTCGAGAAGATGAGAAGAAGCCCTGTCTAGTATCATTCACAATGATAGAGTACCACATATTAGAGAATAAATTATGGATTATTAAAATCCAACTATCAGAGAATTCAAACTCTCTTAAAACAACATAAATAAAATCCTAGGACATGCTATCATATGCTTTAGCCATATCAAGCTTAATAACCACATTACCATCTTTGTTAATTTGAGCAATATTGTGAATGATCTCCTGAGCAAGCAATACATTCTCTGATATCAACTTATCTTTTACAAAACCACTTTGAATCAAAGATACTAATTTGTGGAAAAGAGTATTAACTCCAATAGAAATGATTTTAGAAATAATCTTTTTAGTAAAGTTTGAGAGGCTGATTGGTCTAAAATCAGCAAAAGTAGCAGGATTATCAATTTTAAGAATTAAAACCAAACATATATGAGAGTAGAATTTAGTCAAACCTTTTCCCGTGAAGAATTCTATCACAAAGGCAGTTACCTCATTTTGGATGATGTCCCAGCAACTCTGAAAGAAGGTACCATTGAAGCCATCTGGACCTGCAGTGCTGTGAGGGCTCCGGCTAAAAATAAAATCTTTGATTTCTTTTTCAACTGGAATCTTGTTCAGCATATCATTGTCTTCCCTAGAGATGCAAGATGGGATGCAATCTAGTATAGAAATGTTGATAGTCGGAGGAGTAAGGTTGAAAAGAGATTGAAAATATTTAACAGCTTTCTTAGCAATCTTCTCATCCCCCTTGATCAGATTACCATTTCTGTTTTTGATTCTATTAATTTGTTGCTTTCTTCTTCTTCTTTCTCTAAGGATAGAATGGAAGTAACTAGTATCGTTATCCCCTTCTTCAAACCATTTAGCCTGAGATTTTTGTGTGAGTAATGAGTCTTGAAGACTAAGCCATATGATACCCCATACATTCATATCCCAACCTTCATTGACAATGTCAAAGAAACTATCTTGGTTCACCCAGCAATTCAGAAATTTGAAATACTTAATATAATATTGGCTTCCATTCAAATTCTTCATTAGAAGAGGCCTATGATCAGAACCATTCCTAGCTAGGTGCCTAATGGAGCACCTTTGAAAGAGCTGATCCCACAAATTATTAACAAAAAATGTGTCCAACGTTTTCAATATTCTCTTACCAGGCCTTCTGTTGTTACACCAAGTATAGTCAGAACCATTATACCCAATATTAGTAACCCCACAGTTGTCCATACATGTTTGAAAATCCAAACTTTTATGCATTCTGTGTGGCTTACCCCCTAGTTTTTCATTAGGATCCAAGATTATATTAAAATTCCCCCAATGCACCAGGGGACATCCACAACCAGATTGTCCTGTTCAAGAACATACCAAAGCTCTTTTCTATCATAAGATTTGCATTTAATATAAACTTCAGTAATTCAAATGTCTTGCTTTATAATTGCTTTGTACGTCTTGATAGTAATATGTTGGTCACTAGCTGTAATGATATTAGTGGGGCTGTAAGCATTCCAAAAATACCAAATTTGACCAATGTTATTAAAACAACAATGTTGAAAGCCAAGGAATTTTCTGTAGCCATCTACTTTTTCCTTAGCACTAAAGGGTTCAAAGATGGCCACAAATTGAGTTTTGTTAAGATTAATCAATTTCTTTAGCCTATGAATGGTTTTTTCCTAATATTCCAGAAAAGAGCACTAATCATTGGAATAACTAGAGGTGATATCCTCTTTTTGGCTCCTTCTCATTAAATGTTGAGTCTTGTTTTTGTTCCTTTTGCCACTTTTTCCGGTTTTACTTCTTCCTCTTCTTGTCATATGTTGCTATTTTTCATTGTGATTTTGACTTCTCTAGCTATTTGCATTAATCTACTTGGCATTAAACTTATGTCTATCTTGCTTGCCTTCATATTATCATTCCAGTATTTTAAAACTTCATTTAGAATGTTTCAAATACCTAACATATGGAAAGAATATAAGTTGAAAGAGAAATTGACAATTTACCATTTGCTGAGATCTTTCGCTTTCTCAAATGTTGGGTACACTAGCACGCTACTAACATGTGTCGTCAAAAGGACAAAATCCCCTATTTAAAAAGAATCAGCGAAAGTGTTACCTTCTAAAATATTATGAAAATACATAAGGTATGAGATGTTATACCTTGGTAAGTAGAGCTTTTAACATCACAGAAGGCTACTACTGGCTTGGAATTTTCAATGCTCTCTAACAATTCCCCCTCAATTTCAGCTAAGTCTCCCCACAAAGTCAAAGTTTTTCTATCATACCTACATATTTAAAATTGAGTATCTTAAAAATTACATTCTACTTATATTATAGGTAGTAAAGTGTAAATCATGAGTGGCGAGTAACGGGTGGTAACTTGCCTTTCATTCGTAATTATTACTTCTCACCTTTTGCTTTATCCTTATCCATTTAGTGCTTTTACTTTTATTACAATGCAAACAACATCTACAAAAATATAAAATATTAAATATCGAATAATTGCAGCTGCAACATACTCAATAAATATATGTAGGTATTTACCAAATAAAATCTTATTAGTAACTATTCTGACTAGTCCAAAGAAATAAAACCATTGGAGAATTGTTGATACATAAATTCAGTGTTGCACTGCATTACTTCTGTGTTGCTATTAAATGCTACTTTGAGGGCCTTGTGTATAGATAAGAAATTTGGTTTTGTGCCGCTTATCTTTTTTTTATATAATGTAGTAGCTATTATTTTGATCGAAAAAATTCTTCCATATTTGAAGGTCGTTGTTGAAAAGAGCAGTTTGTATTTTTGTTCCCTGTGTCAATATAGACAAACAATAAAGTCACTAAAGGAGGCAGTGTATTGAGAATTGAATATAAGAAACTATTAAAATAAAGTTACCTCTTCATCAACAAATATTAGCTGCCAATGTACACCTTCGCCATTCTCATTTTTGTATTCCTTTATTAAGCCTCGTCGAATGACTAAAACTTTAAATACCCATTCTGTAGCATATTTCTTCAACTTGCTAATAGGTAAGCATATCTTTCCTAGCTCTTGTTCGTTTGCAATTGTAAGTTATTCTGTAGTAGCTAGGATAATAGATACAAACAAAATATATAGTTGTAATGTAGAGATGTTTTTTACCTATATAATATATATCCTTTAGAAGATGAATCATGAAATGCAATATCTAGTTGCAAGACAAGAGTAATGTTCAAAGAAGCTACTGATTCTTGAGGTTTAATTGGAAAATCAAGCAACGTCACCTGACAACATATATGAATATCTTAATAAAGCTTAAAAATAATGAAACAAGTGTAGAATTATTACCAATTTTGTGATGCGGCAACTAAAAAACCTGCAAAGAGAACTGTATCAGAAAGAATACAAGGATGATGGGACAAAGATACCTTATTGTGCACTTATATAGAGTGCTGGAAAGAATCTTAAAAGGCATGTAGAAGGAGTTACCATGGAAGATGAAAGAACAAAATATAAAGAGTGAAATTACTGCGAATAATAAATAAATGAATGATTTCAGGGACTTTATTAGGGAAAAGAAACGGAAGGAAGCAGCCATCAACGTCTAGAAAAAAACCAAAGCACTAATTTTAGGGAGTTCTTGAAGGAGAACGTAGGGGGGGGGGGAACCAAAACATTAATTTAATGGATATATTGAACGAAAACATGGCTTTAAAAGGGGGAGAAAAGTAAAAATCAATGAAATCAATTTCTTGGGAGAAACTTGTCACGACCCAAAATCTAACTAGTCGTGATGACACCTAATCCAATCCGCTAGGTAAGCCAATTGACAATAAACCAATTCCAATGAAATTTAATGAGACAAATAAATAAAAGAAAGTATCTAAATCTTATATATTTCTCAAGGATTGGTAGTACAAATCATGAGCTTCTTAGACTTAAAGTTTATAAAGCTGGTATGAAATAATACATCATTTGTTCGATATGTACATAAACAGATTTTTATAAGTCTAAGGCTACCATGAACCAAAGGCAGCTACAACCGGAATGCATGTACGTCTTCAAACCCAACTCCCATCAATCACATCAACATCAACATCCAACATCTGCACGCAAGGTGCAGAAGTGTAGTATGAGTACAACCGACCCCACGTACTCAATAAGTAACAAACCTAACCTTTGGTTAAAAGTAGTGACGAGCTGTAATAAAGGTCGGAGTCCAACATCAATAGCTGACAACAGTTCATAACAACATAATGAAAGTAATAAAAGAAGTAACTCAGAGGTAAAATGCTCAGCTCGTTCACAATTCCAGAAAATAGGCCTACTTTTCAAGTATATCAGTGAAAACCAAATCTTTTTCCGAAATCACCAAAAATATGAGTAAGTTTGAAAATTGTAATTTTTTTCCCAAAGGCCTTCATTAGGTAAATGTTTTATTTTTTTCAAATGGCATGAGGAAAATACAGCTCTATGCCTACATGTCAATGTATGCATGCCAACTGTAATACCATGCAGTGATAAAATCATATGCATACTTTCGGTACATCAATGCACTCAGACCTCCCAAGCACTCAATCCTCACATTCACTCAGTTCTCACAGCTACTCAACCTCATAGTCACTCAGTCCTCACAGCCACTCAGACCTCACAGTCACTCAGTTCTCCCAATCACTCGGCACTAGCACTCAGTAGGTGCCTCCGCTCACTAGGGATGTGTACAGACTCCAGAGGGGGTCTTTCAGCCCAAACGCTATAACAAGCCAATCATGACAGTAAATATGCAGTGGCGTGTAGCCCGCTCCCATCGTGAATCAATAAAATATGCTGCGGCGTGCAGCCCGATCCCATAAACATCCTCACCATCAGGCCCTCGACCACACTTAGTCATCAATCTCTCTAGTCTCTGGGGCTCTTAATGTCATGAAAAATCAGCCCAGAAATAATGATGTGATGTATCAATAAATGGCAACAGAGACTGAGATATGATATGCATATGAATGCGTATGACTGAGTATTTAAATGCAATGTAAGCAGATAATTCAACAGCATAAGTGACCTCAGTGGATCCCGATAGGATAAGCATGTAGCCTAGAAATAGTTTCTAACATGGGTCACAGATCAATAGCTCTAATACGTAGAGATTTTATGGTTACAAATAAGATCAGGTAACTACACAGTACCACAGGGATAACAAAGTCACAATTCACACTGTGCACGCCTACATGCCCGTCACCTAGCATGTGCGTCACTTTAACACCAAACACATAACACGTAATCTGGAGATTCATACCGTCAGCACCATGTTTAGAATTGTTATTTACCTCGAACAAGCCAAATCCAATACTGAGCAGGCCAAACGATGCTCCAAAAATGCCATCACTCGCGTACGAGACCTTCGAACGACTCAAAAATAAATCCAATTGATAAAGGTCGAATTTTTAATCAAAAGCCCAAAATCGGCCAAAAAGTCCAACCCGAGCCCGCACTTCGAAACCCGACAAAACTCACAAAATCCGATAATCCATTCAATTACGAGTCCAGCCATACTACTTTAACTGAAATTCGACTCCAAATAGATGTTCAAAACTCAAAAATTCGCATTATGAAAATTTAGGCAAAACCCCCAAATTTCCTCTTTAAAATTCACAATCCAATTACCAAAATGAAGATAGATTCACGAAATATAACCAAAATCGAGTAAAAATCACTTACTTCAATTTTTATGGTAAAAAATGCCTCAAAAATTGCCCAAATCCGAGCTCCCCAACTCAATATATGACCAAATGAACAAACCCTTGGTATTAAATATTTTTGCACAGCTGTTCTGCCTCGTTTCGTATGCCAAATAATCTCAAAACTCACTTTTGATACCTCCAATGGAGTCGTGAAATTTCAGTCAAGATAGGCTTTTGAATCACCCAATTTGGCTTTAAAATTAGGGAGATATGATATTTTGAAGTTTTAAATGAAGTCTTGAAATTTAAGGGATAAAAAATGACATTTTCGCAATTATTTTACACCAAAAAATCAGCAACGAAAGAATTTTTGTTTAGCACACAAAACTCATTCGGAACCTCCTGGACACAAACCATATATCCGTTTTAATCATAAAATACGCTACGAACCTGCTCGCACACTCAAAATACCGAAAAGAGGTCATCTTGACCCGATATTGACCATGGTCAAAGTTCAAATCCTTAACTTAACTAGTTTCTCAACCAATGATCCAAAATACACCCGAGCCTGTCAGGACCCCATTCAATCATACAAATAAGTCTTAAAACACAATACAGACTTATTCGAAGCTTCAAATCACATTAAACAACATAAAAATGACGAATCATACCTCAAATCAAAAATCAATGAACTTTGAACTTTTAACTTCCAAAACTCGCGCCGAAACATACCAAATCAGCCCGGAATAAACTCAAATTTTGCACACAAGTCCTAAATGACACAAGGAAACTATTTCAATTCTCAGAACCACAATCCAAATCCGATATTATTAAAGTCAATTCTCGGTCAAACTGAACTTTCCAAACCTTCAAATTTTCAATTTTCGCCAATTAGTGCCGAATCCTTCTAGAAATATCCAAATGCAAATCCAGGCATACACCCAAGTCCAAAATCACCATTCGGACCTAACGGAACCATCAAAACTTCAATTCGAAGTCAAATTCTAAAAAGTCAAGCTTGATCAACTCTTCAAATTTAAAGCTTCCTCGTTAAGAATCATTTTTCCAAATCATTTTGGAATAACCTGAAAACCAAAACAAACAATTCACACAGGCCATAATATATCATACAGAGCTATTCATGCCCACAAACTACCGAGCAAAGTGCAAATACTCAAAACAACCAGTCGGGTCGTTACAAAACTAAAGGAGTACGCTTCTGGGACTAACTGAAGGAGAATAAGAATGGCCTCAATGTCGCGCCCACTTTTTTCCCTTCGCGGAGAGAAGTCCGGATTTCGACATTAATGTGGGTAATAACTCATTTCCTTTTGGGAATTGACTATTTGAAGAGTCTCCACCTAACGAGTTATGGTGCGTTAGGGCACCTAAAGCTATTAACTCTTGGATTGGTTTGCATTACCAGAGATTAGGGTAAGGGCTCGAAATGACCTCGAGGGGAAGGTGTTAGGCACCCCTCTTGGTCCACAACTATGGATCCCAGCCGAACTTATATTTTTGAATTAGTCCATTAACAAATAAAGAGTTTTAATCAAGTAAAGCACGTTGGACGTTGTATAACTCAAACGATAAGACAAAAATTTTGAACAAGTTGTGTAAAGACAAAGTTTTAAACAAAAGGAATATTTGGGAAATGAGGAGTCCTAGGTTGGTTAGCCTATAGGATCATCCCACACAATGTCCGGTAAACACTCCTCAATGAGGGGCTACACGTGATATTAGCGCGTATGTCACACCCCAACCTCGGGAGGTGCGACCGGCGCTCAATTAAGTAAACCCAACTGAGCAAGCCTTATCAAACACTTCCTACCCAACTCGATACGAATAAGGAAACCATGCTTTCATTCATTTGCTTAGACGAGGAAAGATAGTGCATTCTACAAAGTTAGTTAATTTTAAATCACAACATTAATCCGTAATTAAGTTCCCAATATTACATACAATTACACTTTAGCAAAACGAGAATTTGAATTACATCATAGTTCGTAGACCCATCCAATGCCCATACATAACCCACACATATGTCTATGGAGCCTCTAAGGATACCCAAGACATCGATAACAACGCCGGCGACAAGGCCCCGACTATACCTCAAAAGAGACATCTATAACAAAAGGCATGTCACAAAACCCCTTGAAGGAGGAAGGGGCTCACCAAGAGTTTGAGAAGAGGATGCTCCGCTACACACGATCGGCACTATCCGCTATGGAGCCACCTACATTCATTTAAAAAAATGTAGCCCCCCCAGCAAAAGGAACGTTAGTGCCATCGAATAGTACTAGTTTGTATAACTAAACACCATCAAATTAGAAAGAACTTTCATACAAGAATAAGAAATCACAAGTACAACTCAAAACTTTAAACGATCACCACATTATCAAATAAAAGAATCATACAACCTTCACATTATTTTCCCATAGCTTTTAGTTTGGGGCATTTCACACTATTTATTATTTGTTCACAATACCACCGCTATCTTGAGCGGAGTCCGATCTCGACCCGATCGGCTATGTTGCCTCATTTGAGACATATGCTCCAATCACAATCTCATTTTCCTTCTTTCCCGAAATTCATTCACAATACCTTTCCAATACCACTGCTATCTTGAGCGGAGTCCCATCTCGACCCGATCGGCTAGGTCGCCTCATCAAGGCATTGTTCCCTTCTCATAAATCAATTCATTTCTCATATATCATGTCATAGGCACTTGGGTCCATGACTTATCAAATCATTCTTGGCACTAGGACGCATTTTACATCGTTCCCAATTTTCAATATTAGCTTTGCTAGTTAGGACAGTAGGTGCACACAAGAGCAATTTAAATTGTAAACATAGATAAGATTTCATGTCGATAGCACAATATATTCAGCTGCAATCTCAATTCAAGGTCTAAACATTTCCAATACATAATTCATAGCCCTTGCACCTTTTCAAATTATCAAGAATAGCACATTGATTATGTTGGGACATATTTTTCACACACATAGGGTTACAACACCAACTCATGTAAAACAATAAGCAATGCAACAATTCAACTTTAATCTTACTGTACTCACACAACCAATAATGAAGCTCAATTTCTAAAAGACGAGATTTTAGCCATACATACCTCAATAAATCTTTTCTTATTCTTTAAAAAATTCCGTAACTTTTAGCACTTCAATCTATTATGTAAGAATTACAAATTAAATCGATAATTAGTGATGAGATTGAGATTCTAGCTTGTTTTGAGCATACTATAAAACACTAAAGGTGCATTGTGATCTTAGGCCCTTTTGAGAGAAGTTTCTATCATTTTATACCCCAATTGCTTTCCTTTTTAGTTCACTACCTCCCAATATTCTATGGTGTGATATGCATGCAAGAAATTCATTCTTATACCCATGAATTACTTCACTTATGATCCCTTATTGCTAAGCATAGGAATAAGAGCTGAGGTAATGAAGTCTTACCTCTTGGGATAAAGATTTAGGTGCCCTCACTTGATTATCTTCAAAGATTTGGCAAGGTTTTATGGAGTAATTTGATGGGAAGCACTTCCCTCTCTAAGACCCTCTCTCTCTCTCTCTCTCTCTCTCTCTAAAAGCATCAGGAAATATGCTCAAAATGAGCTATAATACCGAATATATCGATAAGGGGTCGGGTTTAAAATTTAGAAAATTGGAGCCCCGAGTCAGGTCTGCGATCGCATTTGCGATCGCAAAGTGGAAATGCGGCTCGCAGAATGGACTACAAAAGTTCTCCCAAAATCTGAACACACTGCCTGGGTGTGCGGCAAAATTAATGAACCGCAGAAATGCCTTTCACAAAATCCCAAGGGAAATGTGCGATGACTATGCGGTCTGCATTTCGATTATGCGATCTCATACTTGACCGCATAGTTGACCTCCAATTTGACCAACAGACTGACTCACTTTGCAGTAATTATGCGGTCCACATACCTGATATGCGATTGCATTCTCGACCGCAGAATCACATTTTTTAGAAACATTATTTCTTGACTTTTTACGCATCTCTAACACATGCTCCTAACTTGGCACCACGAGATTCGGGGTTCTGAGTAGGAAATTCACGGGGCCTTACAGCGTAGTCATCATATCCCATATCTACCATTCCCATCCCCTTAGTGGTCATTAAAGCGAGTGTTGGTCAGCGATCTCTATTGCGTGCTGTTACCCGTCCCTTCTTAATGTTCCTGGAGGAAATTTAGGACCTCTACCTATAGGTAGTTCTAGACATATCCCTAAGGTTTAAAGGTGAAAATACTAAGGCGACAGGCAAGAACAATTAGGACCTTAGCACATAAGATAAAAGGGAGCAATTAGAGGCTCAAGTTTACCTCCTCAAATAATACACATAGGTAGCATGACTCAAACACAAATAAGGGCCTTTTGTTTAAACAATATCCTAAGGCATGATGTCTAAATGAATATCAAGACACAGAAGACAAGCAGTTTATTTTTAAACTCAGAAGTAATGGCCCTATCAGTTGCCTACTGATTTTTTAAAGCCTGTTAAAATCAAAACGACATTAAGTCACAGAAACAGTTTCAGAGTTACAGGATTTGGAAACGCCCTATAGGCTTGCCTACGCGTGGAATAATGATAATTACGTTTATATAGTAAAAACATGAAATTTTTTAAAACAGACTCTTGAATCCCTATAGGCATGTTGTCTAATGATAGATTAAGGCAGTTCTGGAAAGAAATCGTTTTAGGGAAAATAAAACACTAATTAAACTAGTTTCAAAGTGAACTAATCGTGGACTGGATTGACTTATTGGTTTAAACCTATAGGCAGGATTTCTGGTGGTGTTCCCTATAGGTATGACATCTAGTTGTTTAAAACTAATTTAGAAACTGGTAGGCATAATAACAAATGAAAGCACATATAAATATCCATTATAATAGAAGTTGGATTGGATTATATCCTATAGGCATGAGATTTACTTGCGAAGTTGATTTTAAGACCTACAAACATGATTTCTATTATGGAACCACTTGAGACCTATAGGCATGATTTCTAACATGGTAAGGCAAACATAGCAAAAATATAAAGTCCTATAGGTATGGTTTCTACACGTATTACCCCACAAACATGTAACTACCCACCCTTTTCACTAGTTGCCCCAATATTCGTTTACAAATTATTACAAACCATATGAATGAATTACATAAGTAGATAAGAAAAATAAGAAGTTATTCTATAGGGAGCCTACAAATAGGCCCATATTTCCAAAGCCTCCAATAGCCTCAAATGCCCAAATTCCATAGACAATGTCATTGTCTAGGTGCGTCAGAGTTCCCTAAGGATCTCAAGGATCCCGGCCAGTGCTCACACCTAGACTTGGTAACAAAATTGAGTAAGTGCAGTGTGGAAGGGCCAGCCTCAGTGTGCCAGAATTCAGAGGGTTCTCAAGAGTATCCCAAGGCAGTACACACTCTGGAGGGGGCAGAACCTAATGACTTAGGAGTAGAGTGAGAGTGCTTGACACAGTTTGAAATGTTTTAGTGGGAAACAGTATTAAAAAGAGGTTTGCTTGAAATAGTTTAGTAAAAAAATAGAGGAGTTATTCAATGAGACAATTTTGAAAAGAGTAGGACAGTCAACAAACAACAGACCAACCTTAAGACCAAAACAGGTTCAACATCACACAATGAACAAAGAACCATGACAGGTGTAGCATCACAAGCCTTCACACAAGGGTAAATGGGAATTGGGGATAGGTAAAGCACATAATGGTAAACACATAGCATGCATAAGTCTTTGGAATTGGTACAGATATGCCCAGAAACACTGATCATACATAGTCACAAAATCAACATTGCTTAAGGGGTTCAATATAGGATCAACATAATTTTAAATCAATCCTAGAATCATACAAGTTTAGGAGTGCAGACTACTTTACAAGGAGATTCATATCAGAATCCAGATAGAGCAAGATTACATGGAGACAAACTACATAGAAGGGGTAACATGCTCATACTGATCCTAGGAAAGGGGAGTACATAACATGCCAATCATGTAAACATATTAACTACAGATTTCACAGCAAAACCATAAGTAAAAGCAAACTAGAAACAGGATGAATTGAAGTAATAAAAGGACCATATTGTTTTTTAAACTTGAATTGAAATTAGAACTTACCGGTAAAGAAGGTAGTAAACACAAAGTGAGGAGAAAGAGAGTAGAGTAATCAGCCTTGGCTTGCATCCGGCTAACTTAGAACAATAGCAAGTAACCAGAGAAAAGAGAGCAGAAGAGAGTTTTTTATGTGAGAGAGAGTTTTGAACCAATGTGTTTGTTTTTATTTGTATTAATGAGAGAGTGTGCATACATAGTGGTTCGAAATTAGGTAAAATAAGGCAAGAATCACAGTAGTATAGTAATTATAGAACCAAGTACTAATTAGAATCAAATCAATGCAAGTACCCCTTTAATTAAAGGGTAATCAACCAACGGTAATGGGCAGAAAAATGTTTAAGGAAAGAAATCAAGTAGGGCATCAGGTACAAGTTAGACAATTAGGGGTAAGTACATAAGGGTTCAATTAAGGAAACAACTAGTAAAGAATCAGTAAAATACTCGGTTAACCAAATAAGGTAAGAAAATAAATAAAGTTTCAGAATATTGAAAATAATCGAAAATCAACATATAGTAAATCAGTGAATCAAGGACTTGAAATTACTGATTTAAGGAGAGTAACAGGGGTTCCCATGAATAAGCAAATAAACCAAGTTTAAACAAGAGAATCGAAGGTCTAAAGGGAAGTTTTCAAATCAAGCCAAGAAACAGGGAGCTCAGAGTCAATCAAAGAGAGAGTTTTAGCATATAAATAGCAAGCAAAGAGGAATGTATTGACCAGTCAAGATGAACAAAAACATATAGAGGTGATATAAGTTAGGGTAAAAACTCAGTAGGAACATATTCGAAACAAGACAGTCACAGAAACTCAAGCAAGCAATAATCAGTCATGCTAACACACATAACCAAACGAAGAAAATTTAGAAAATTAGGGCTTTTAACATAGGCGAATTGAAGAGGTAGTAAAATCACAGAATCAGTCGAAATATGCAACAAATAGAAGCTTAAACATAAAGAATCAGTTTAAACAAAAATTTTAAAAGAAGTTCCAAAACCCTAATTTTTAGAAGAAGGTGAAAACATTTTAAATCAACGATTCTTGTAAAAGAGTTCCAAGGACAGTATAAAATACTAAAGAAACCATCTCGAATCGTCTTAGATCTATACAGATCTAAGAGATACAGGAAGAAATTAGGGTTTTTAGAAGAAATCCATATAGGGATGAAAGAACCTGTCTAGAATCTCAAGGATCGTAATGAATACAACAGAGTAGCCAAGAACGGACAAGTGACGAACCCTAGATGGAAGTCAGCATCGCCCTAGGCCCTTGAAGACCTTAGGGAAGGCAAACATGGCATGAGAGAAGCCATTGGAGGCTTAGGAGTCAATGAGAGATCACCGGAGAAGACTAGAGAAGAGGTGTCGGTGGTTGAAGGGCTAGGGTTTGAGGGGGTTACTGAGAGAGGAGAGGAGATGAGAGAATACAGAGGCGGAATATTTGGAAAATGAGTTAGGGTTAGGGGTAGTTTAGAGTTAAAAAAGGCAAGGGTTAATACGGGCCGTTGATCTCTCAGATCAACGGCCATGATTTAATGGGTTTTCGGTCGGGTAAGTGGGTTTAGGATTTGGGTAGGGTATTTTAGCCTGAAATTGGGCTGGGTATTGGGTTTAATTTAGGCTATGATTGAAATGCAATCTGGTTATATTTTAAATAGCCAATTTATCCCTATATAATTTATAATAAATAATAGATAATTTTTGGAAAATAATTTTGTGTACCAAAATGATTTAAAATAGCTATTTAACATTTTAAAAATATATAAGATCAAATTTATGCACATAAATGTAATTATACATTAATAAGGCTAATATTGCAATTATATGCAATTTAGCTTTAAAAATACAAAATGCAATTATAAAAATGCACTAAAAAATAATATAACAATATTTTTGGCATAAATATAGAATTTAAATGACTAAATCACCCCAACAATAATTTGAGGGATAATTATTGGGGATTTTATGAATAAAAGGGAAGAAAATAAATCAATTTAAAATCTTTAAAATTATAGGAAAATTATACAAACCTTGTGCATGCTTATATATACATATGTATGATATTTTGAAAGTATTTATGCATATTAAAAATATATAGGGAAAAATTGGGTATCAACAACTACACCTCTTTACCCTGGAAGGATGAAAGAGTTTTCGGGTAAAGAAATAATGGCCAATTTTGACCGGATGGGATGTTTTGAAAGATAGAGGCCGGACTCTGGTTTTTGAGCTGCCTACATATCCCTGGTTTTACTGTAATCAAGCCACGTGTAGTTCCTAGATTCATTGGCAGAACATACCGATGAAGTCATTACAAGAACGGAAGCGAGATTTCAGAATGGATGCAGGAGTGGTTATGGTGAACAATCGAGTTTGGGATAGTTGAAGGAACTGGAGCGAGGTCGCTCCTGCTAGGATAGTGATTGCTTACTGGTTACCTGCAGATAAAAGGTGCTACAAACATGAATTTGCGAAAATTTAAACATGATGCAATTTCTCTTTTGGACCATGAAGGTTGTCTTCGGACGGTTAAAGATGACGTCCTCAGACCATGATGTCCTGGGCCATAAATTGTTCAGTAAGGGATTCTCAGGCCATGAAATGATGTTCTCGGGCCATGAAGATGGTGCCTCCGAACCATGACGCCTTTGAATAATGATATGCAAGTTTTGAGAGATCCTCAGGCCATGACATGGTGTCTTCCGACTATGAGGATGATGCCTTTAGACTATAATGCCTTCGGATAGATTGTCGATATTTTAGCCCATGATATGCAATAATACGTTACAAGACAAGGCTTAGTTTTGCGAAATGGAGGGCAGAGCTTAGCCCGATAGTAGAGCAAATAGATAGTGCTAGAAATAGAGCATATTTATGCAAGGAAGGACATTTCTTAGTCCCATGCAGATGGGGAGGCAAGGATTAGCCTCATGCAAGTATGAAGTCAAAGATTAGCCTCATGCAAATAGGGAGGCACAAATTAGCCTCATGTAAGTAGGGAGTCAAGGATTAGACTCATGCAAGTAGGGAGGCAGGGATTAGCCTCATGTAGGTATGGAGTCAAGGATTAGACTCATGCGAGTGGGGAGGCAAGGATTAGCCTCATACAAGTATGGAGTTAGGAATTAGACTCATGCAAATAGGGAGGCAAGGATTAGCCTCATGCAAGTATGAAGGAAGGGATTAGCCTCATGGAGTCAAGGATTAGACTCTAGCAAATGGAGAGGTAGGGATTAGACTCATGCAAGTATGGAGGTAGGGATTAGCCTCATGCAGATATAGAGGCAAGGATTAGCCTTTTGCAAATTAGGAGGCAGGGATTAGCCTCGTGCAAATGTGGAGTCAGGGATTAGACTCATGCAAATGGGGAGGCAAGGATTAGCCTTATGCGAATGCAGAGTCAGGGATTAGACTCATGCAAGTGGGGAGGAAAGGATTAGCCTCATGCAAATGTAGAGTCAGGGATTAGACTCATGCAAATATGGAGGCAAGGATTAGCCTCATGAAAATAGGGAGGTAGGGATTAGCCTCATGCAGGTATGGGGAGTCAAGGATTAGACTCATGCAAATACGGAGGCAGGGATTAGCCTCATGTAGGTAGGGAGGCAGGGATTAGCCTCGTGGAGTCAAGGATTAGACTCATACAAGTATGGATGCAGGGATTAGCCTCATACAAATAGGGAGGCAGGGATTAGCCTCATGCAGGATGGAGTCAAGGATTAGACTCATGCAAGTATGGGGACATGGATTAGTCCCATGCAAAGAGTGAACAGCAAATAAGAGTAGTGTATGTCTTAGCTGGATATGTATTCTATGTTTGATGGCCGGATGGATAGTGAATTTGCTTTGTGTATATATATTTGCGAGTGCTATCGTTACGTCAAATGTACCTGCGTTCAAAGAAAAGTTATAAGTTTTGTGGGGGGATGTTGGTTCGTGCTTCTATCTGCTGGCTTCGATTTGCTCCGTTCTGAAAGCCTTTCAAGTTCCCCAGGTGACACATGGCTTTTATGAAGATAGAGTTTTCGAAAATATGCAATTATTGATAAAATAGAGTTGTTTTAAAAACGTATTAATATATCAAGTAATTTTGATGAACTAGTGACTGTAACACATCTCAAAGGCATTGCAGTTATCTCATATTGGAATTTTGAGGGTCCTCCTCAAAATTCTACCCCAGTTTGGTGGATGATCTTTTGGCTGTTTGCGGATAATAACCCTTGCTAAATCTTTTTCGAATTTTGAGAATCCTTCTCAAAATTCTGCCCCAGTTTCTTAGCTGATTACTGACCTTTTGGCATATGTTGGCTTTGGCTGGACTTGCTCCGAAATTTTGAGGACCCTCCTCAAAATTCTGCCCTAGTTTCTGATTTTGGGGGAAGTGGAAATTTTATTATGATATGACCGAACCCATAAGGTTGCCTACATATCCCCTTTTAAATGGTAATCAGGTCAAGCGTAGTTCAATTACATTAGATGAGAAAATTTAAATAGTCTAAGCATAGTATCTTTTGACTGCGTCTGAATTGATTGGTTTTGGCCAGATTTCTCCATCCATCTTTGCAAGTATGAGTGCTCCTCCTGTCAGCACCCTGTGAACTATGTATGGACCTTGCTAGCTGGGAGAGAATTTTCCTTTAGCTTCATCTTGATGTGGGAAGATATTCTTCAATACCAGCTGCCCTGGTGCGAACTGTCTTGGTTTACCCTTTTGTTGAAAGCTCTGGATATTTTGTGAAGTAATCAATGGCTACCAGAATAAACCTGTGTCCGTTTGAAGCCATGGGCTCGATCGGACCGATGACATCCATTCCCCAGGTGACGAATGGCCAAGGTGAGCTTGTTGCATTGAGCTCGTTCGGCGGCACTTTTATCATATCGACATGCACTTGACATTGAAAGCATTTGCGAACATACTGGATGCAATCTGTCTCCATGGTTATCCAAAAATAACCTGCCCTGAGTATCTTCTTAGTCAAGACGAAACCATTCATGTGCGGACCACAGGTCCCAGCATGCACATCCTTAAGTAGCTTAGAAGCTTCCCTTACGTCAACACTTCTTAGTAAACCCAAATTAGGAGTTCTTCTGTGCAAGTTCCCTCTACTGTGGAAGAAGTGATCTGACAATCTCTGGAGCGTGCGCTTCTGAGTGTGATATGTAGGCTCCGGGTATTTTCCTTTTGATAAGTATTCTTTGATGTCATGGAACCAAGGCTTTCCATCTGCTTCTTCCTCGACATGAGCACAATATGCCGGTTGATTATGGATCCTCACCGGAATGGGATCAATGTAGTTCTTATCTGGATGTTGTATCATGGATGGCAAAGTGGTCAATATGTCAGCAAACTCATTCTGAATTCTGGGCACATGTCAGAATTCTATCTTTGTAAACCTCTTTCTCAATTCCTGCACATGGTGCATATATGACAATATCTTGGAATTTTTGGTAGCCCACTCTCCTTGTACCTGGTGCATGAGCAAATCTGAATCACTGATCACCAGCAACTCCTGAACGTTCATGTCGACTACCATGTTGAGCCCTAGTATGCCGGCTTCATATTCTGCCATGTTGTTGCTACAAGGAAATCTGAGTTTAGCAGATACCAGATAGTATTGACCCATTTCTGATACCAAAACCGCTCTGATGCCCACTCCTTTAAAATTTGCGGCCCCATCGAAGAACATCCTCCAACCATCATATGCTTTGGTAATGTCTTCTCCTATGAATGATACTTCTTCATCAGAAAAATATGTTTTCAAGGGTTTGTATTATCCTCCCATTGGATTTTCAGCAAGGTGATCTACCAGTGCTTGTACCTTGATCACCTTTTGAGTTACATAGACGATATTGAACTCACTTAGTAGTATCTACCACTCAGACAACTTCCCAGTAGACATAGGTTTCTGGAATATATACTTCAGAGGATCCATCCTGGATATGAGGTATGTAGGCACAGAAGTAATGCCTCAATTTTTGGGTTGTCCAAGTCAAAGCACAACAAGTACGTTCAAGCAGAGAATACCGTGCTTCATAAGGTGTGAACTTCTTACTCAAGTAGTATATGTCTTGCTCCTTTCTTCCTGTCTCGTCATGTTGTACCAAAATACATCTGAAGGCTCCATCCAATACAGATAGATAGAGACCAAACAGATAGATAGAGTAGCAAATGTCATCCTGGTTCTGGTAGGACCAGAACTGGTGGTGTGTACAAGTACTCCTTGATCTTATCAAAAGCTTTCTGACAATCCTCTGTCCAGCTTGTTTCAGCGTCTTTCCTCAGCATTTTGAAGATGGGTTCACATATGACTGTAGACTATGCTATGAATCAACTGATGTAGTTGAGCCATCCTAAGAAGCTCATTACGTCCTTTTTGCTCTTAGGTGGTGGTAACTCCTGAATATCTTTGACTTTAGACATATCTAGGGCTGTGCATGGATCGGATCAGATTTAGCATATTTCGGATTGAAATTTCAGATTTCGGATTCCACAAATTGCAATCCGAATCCGATCCGAATTATATCGGATTGGATCGGATTTTTAAATTTCGGATCGGATTGGTGATCGGATTTTCGGATCGGATTGTATGTATTATTAAGGAGTGTGTATAACTGTATATGGATAACGGATTCAGAAAATCTAAGAGTGAATGCTGCAGTGCTTTTCATGCCATGCACTGAGCACTGGCAGTATTATTACAAAAAGAATTGTTTCTTAGCTTGTTCACAATCTCTATGATTCGTGCTCAGAGAATCTATAATAAAAACCAATTAACAACGTGAAACCCAATTCTTAACCAGGGAGAGTGTTAGGTGGTTAAAAGACAAAGGAAAAATCAGAATGGTAAGTGTGGGCATTTTATCGCGTAACGGAAGTGGAGATGCTTGAGGACGGAGGATGAATGAAATAAGAGTATAAGACCTAATGCACCTAACCCTAAAAATAAAATTAGAATTTATATTTCCCTTAATAAATTCGGATTTCGGATCGGATCGGGTTCAAACTATAAAAATACGAATCCAATCCGAAAATCCGAAATTTTAATAAATCAAATCCGAATCCGATCCAAATATCTGAAATCCGAAATCCGAAATTCAGAGGATCGGATCGGATTTCAGATATCTGATCCAAATGCACAGCCCTAGACAGGTCCAATTCTATCCCTCGATGACCGACGATGAATCCCAGTAACTTTCCTGCTGGAATCTCGAATGCACACTTTGCGGTGTTCAATTTCAAATTATACCTCCTTAGCCTGTCGAAGAACTTCCTCAAGTCTGCTATGTGATCTGCAGCCCTCTTGGATTTGATAATGACATCGTCCATATACACCTCTATTTCTTTGCGTATTATATCATGGAATATGGTTGTCATGGCTCTCATGTAAGTGGCCCCAGCATTCTTCAAACCGAATGGCATCATCTTGTAACAATATACACCCCATGGTGTAATAAAAGCTGTCTGCTCAGCATATTTTTCATCCATCCAAATCTGGTGATAACCCGCGAAGCAATCTACAAAGGATTGGAGTTCATTCTTGGCACAGTTATCGATCATGATATGTATACTTGGTAGCGGGATATCGTCCTTGGAACTTTCTCTATTTAAATCTCGGTAGTCAACACATACTGACCTTCCCGTCCTTCTTCAGAACTAGCATGATGTTAGCTAACCAGGTTGGATATTCAACCACCCTAAGAACTTTGGCTTTGATCTGCTTAGTAACCTCCTTCTTGATTTTCAAGCTCATGTTTGGCTCGAACTTTCTGAGTTTTTGTTTTACGGGCGGACACATGGGATTAGTAGGCAACTTGTGAGCCACTATGGAAGTGCTCAAACCAGTCATGTCATCATATAACCATGCGAAAATGTCCTCATATTCTTTTAGGAAACGAATGTACTCTTCCATCTCTGTTGGTGACAAGTGAATGCTGATACGGGTCTCCTTGATGGTCTCGACGTCTCCCAAATTTTACTACTTCGATCTCGTCCAGATTTGACTTAGGCTTATTCTCAAAATTTTCAACTTCCCTGACAATTTCCTCGGGTATCTCATCTTCTTCCCCTGAATCACTATCCTTATGTTGCGTTGCCTCATTACATGTCATAGTCACTGGTTCATCAGGAAAAGTAATAATAATGCTGTAGAAAGAAAAGTGTAAAAATAGTAATGAATAATAAAGAGCAAATGCATTTGATTAAAATGAAAAATCATCCAGACAAGTACGGCTCGATGAATCAAGCATTTATTTTGGAAACAAGTAAATCTTAAAACAAAATTATGGGAAATCTTAAATACCTAGAATGGCTATAAAAGTAGAATCTACCTAGGGACTCAGCGGGCTCGGGATGGTGTGGCGGTCCAGTTCCTATGAACAGCTCCATTCGCCTCAGTCTGAATAGTGAGGCCTTCTTCCTCCTCCTCCTCCTCAATTATGGCACCGCAATCCATGTCCCCATCCTCCAAGAACAAATTCTTCAATCCATCTAGTGCTTCTTCCTTTGCAGTCCCCCATATTTTGTCAGCCTGATAAAAAGTTTGTTCCAAACGTGGCACTGGTTGCTCAAGAGGATAATATGGTCCGCACCATAGAGGCGACCAATCATTGTACTCTTTCTATGTATATTGGTATTCGAGCCCAAAGATGGTACCATAATGTTTTAGCTGTATTGGTTTGGTGATGCCTTGGAGGTTCTTTCCCAACCCTTTGTTGGGTTCATATCCGGACCATGCTAGTATGCTTTCTATTTTGTTACTCCGCTACTTATCTTTCTCGACGACATTGAACCGTTTGATGTGATGATAGGTTTCCCCTCCTAGACTTCTTCAATGTCTGATGGTCGTGATGGTTTGACTAGTGTAGATGGAATACTTCCATCTCCGTGAATGATTATCTCCTGGAGGTTCCATTCGAATTTCACGGCTTGATGTAGTGTGTAAGGCACGGCTCCAGTAGCGTGAATCCACGGTTGGCCCAACAGAAGATTATATGAGGCTGATATGTCAAGCACTTGGAATTCAATGTCGAACCAAGTTGGCCCCATCTGCAAGCAAAGGTTAATTTCCCTGATCGTGGCCCTCTAGGACCCATCGAAAGCCTTCACATTCATGTTTCCTACCTATATCTCATGGAAACCTTTGTCCAACCTCTTCAGAGTGTCCAATGGACAAATATTTAGGCTCGAAACTCCATCAACTTGGACCCTGGCAATGAACTTATCTTCAAATTGCACTATGATATGCAATGCTTGATTGTGATTCAAGCCCTCAGACGGTAGCTCATCTTCGTGGAAGATAATCTTATGGCTCTCCAGTACTTGCCCAACCATGTTGGCCATTTCTCCACCAGTGTTGTTGTTGGGTACATAAGCCTCGCTCAGTACTTTCATCAAAGCATTCTTGTATGCCTCTGAATTCTGTAATAGTGACAGGATAGATATCTGAGCAGGGACTTTGTTCAGATGGTCAATAACAGAGTACTCCTTTGCCTGCACTTTCCTCCATAGGTCACCTGGCCCGGTCTCAATGATAGGCTGCCTAGTAGTGGCCTCTTTACCTAAACCTCCCAGCTGTTCGGGTGTATAGACTCTTCCAGTTCTAGTCATTCCTTGTGCAGTGTTAGATTCCTCTACCTTGGCCTTCCTTTTTCACCGAGCCTCGGCAACATAATCCCAGGGTATTGTTTTTGAGTTGAATGGGGGTGTGGTTGATACTATCACAGTAAAAGGTGTGACCATTTCTACTTCAAATAGAGTGGGGGTGGCTGCGGGCGAAGTCACTTCCACCTCAAATGGAACTGATGCAGTTACCTCAACCTCGATTGGTGCATGAGTCTGAACCACAATAGGAGTAAATGTGACTACAACCTTAAAGTCATCGCCTTTTCGAATAAGCCCGATCTTTCGGGGTCCCATTCTTCATTTGTCTCTATCACATGTATACCATCACCTCTGTGATCAGGGAGGGGATTGTTGCGGACATTAGGTGCGGCTTCCTTTGCTTGTATGACCTTGTTGTCAATTAGAGTCTGGATCTTATCCTTCAATGTTCGACACTCAACAGTGGTGTGTCTTTCATATCGGAATGGTACGCACGGGTTTTGTTCGGATTGACCCATTGGGATGGATTTTCTAATGCCATAGCAGGAACATGAGTGACGTAACCTGTGGCTTTCAACCTTTCATACAATTGGTTGATGGGCTCAACAATGGCAATGTACTGTTTGGGTGGCTTGCAGTCAAAGTTGGGTCTTGGTCTTGGATAATTTTGGTGAGCTGGTGGTGATTCGAAGTGGGATGGTTGGGAATTATAAGTGTGATAGACAGTGGCTAGTTGGGAATATCTGGGAGATGAAGGTTGGTATGTAGGCGGTGATGCTTGGTATGTGTGCAAATGATCTTGATATGTGGGTGGAGGTGTTTGATATGTGGGTGGAGTTGTTTGATAGGTAAGTGGAGATTTTAGGCCTTGGGCCACCATTACTGCCCCAACATCTCTCTTCTTCGATATGCCACCGGATTGTAGTGCCTTATTCATGGTTTGTAGTGCCTCAAAGTTTGTTACCATCCCGCTCTTGATTCCTTCTTCGATTCTTTCCTCGAGTTTGATGATGTCAGAGAATTTATGATTTTTGATAACCATTAACCTCTCATAGTATTGTGGATCCTGTGCCCTGGCGAAGAATTTATTCATCTGTTCTTCGTCCAAAGAGGGCCTGACCTTGGCCGCTTCCAACCTCTAACGAGTAGCGTATTCACGAAAAGTCTCTATAGGTTTCTTTTTAAGATTCTGAATGTAGAAGACACCCGATGCATTCTCTGTGTTGAACCTGAACCGGTCCATGAAATCCGATGCCATGCTTACCTAATTGGACCATTTATTGGGATTCTGGCTGATATACCAAGACAAAGCATCCCCAGTAAGGCTCCTCATAAAGAGCTTCATCCGAATCTTTTTATGTTTCCCGACTCGGACAAGCTTGTCATAATAAGTCCTTAGATGAACCTTGGGATCACCCGTACCATCAAACATTTCAAACTTGGGAGGTTTGTAGCCCTCTGGCAGTTTGACATCCGGTTGTATGCACAAATCTTTATAGTTCAAACCTTCTATCCCTGTGTCGTCTTCAACCCCTTGAACTCGGCTTGTTAACTTCTTGAATTATTCGGCCATGTTTTTAATGAGCATGCCCTTCTAGGAGGATTTCGGTGCACAGGAGATTGATTGTGTAGAATGAGGTATAGTTTCCACATATATAGGGTTGCTTTGATGGGTTCCAGGAACTTGGGTATAGTGATGGTCATTGGTGGAGTTTTGTGGATCGGGAATGGGTTATGGTGTGTTTTGGGGAGTATGGTAAGTGGTGGTCGGTGGGTACTAAGTTGGTTGATGATGATGTTGCAGTGGAGTTGGTATTGGCAACGGATTGATATTTTGGGGTGGAGTTGCGTATTGATTTGGTGTGGGAGGATTTTGGTTTTGTATGTTCTGAGGAGTTGCTGGGTTCTTTGTGTTTTGTTGGTGGATTTCGGGGACATTGAGGGTGGGTGACAAGTTTTTCAAGTTGCGAACCTGCTCAAGTTCTCCTTGTAATTCTAGTATCTTTTGTTCCAGTCTTAAGACTAGATCATTTGGGGTCCGGAGTACTACGACCATCTGAAGTTTCGGCGTTCTCAATATTCTCCTTTTGGATTCTACTTAAGTCGTCCATCTTTGCTTTTCCTTTGCTTTTCGTGTTTCTTGGAGGAGGAGGAGGTGGAGGGCCTCTAGATCTGGTGTGATACGCTGATGAGGCCAGTATGAGTGAACCAACCTAAGGTATGGGAATAATCAAAAATAAAGAAAAACAAAAAAGGTAACAAGTCAATGAGGATCCTGAAGTGTTTGCAGTATTTAAATTCATATTGCGGAAATATAAATTCGTGTCCTACTTTGGGAACCTTGTTGTGCCCTAGGTAGGCCTAGCGACAAATAAATTTGGAGAACTTTAAATGCCAATCAATGCTTCATTTCATAATATAAAAATAGGCGAATCCCAAAATGACACTAAGATAATAATAAAATAAGTCATTACTGGCACTTGGCCTTATTACATTTTAGGAAAAAGCAAATAAATCTAGCCTATTTGGTCCTAGAAGGACCTTCCCCAGATTCGATCTTCCGGACCCCATCATATAGATCCCCCAGCTCGCGCAGTCCCAGCAGCAAGTAGGCTCTGGCCAGATGTCCTCCTTCAGCTCCTTTAGCGTTCTGGCAATTTTCAACCCTCTTTATGACTTTACCCTCCAACTCCACTATTCCTCGCTCCAAATATTCCAGTTTCCTGTTGAAGGTGACTGCCATTTCCTTCCATTCTTCGATCAACCTTGCATTCCACTCATGTATCTCCCGTTGTTCATTTTCAGAGTCGTGGACCCTTTTGCGCAACCTGTTGTATTTGACTTGAACTTCAGCTTCCTCATCTATGATTCTGTTCTCTCGACCAGCCCCTGATATCACCATTCCTTTCAGATTTTCTTCCAACCATGCCAGGTAGAGAGGCTCGCACCCTGCATGGTACTTGTCTGGCTCAATAGTGTTCTTTTCCACAATGATTTTGCAGTTCCACATGTGCTGAGCTTGGCACTTGTAAGGGACATCGTCATCTTGGAAGTCCGCCCTGAAATGACTCATCTAGACAACCCTTGGTACAACCTGTTTTCTACCTGCTTGCCTCATAACTCGCATAGGGACATATGGGTATATCCCTCTCAACCCGATCAGCACCAAGTGCGGAGCATCCCTGGATCTGATAATAAATTCGTTTGTTGGGAACTATTAAAACATCCACTGCACCTGTTCCTCGGTCAGATTGTCGAAGAACTCTACCCATTCTTTGGCTCTTTTTGGCTGAGCAAATCTGTCTGGAATGTAAGTCATCTGCTTAGGGTGATGGAAGGCAATATGGTCGTTCCAAGCCCTTCGCGGAAATTCTTGGCGATAGCGACCCTTTTGGAAATGCTCCAGCAACCATAACTGCAGCAACACATTACAGCCCTCGAAATGCTTGACCCCTCTTTGACAGCGCTCTAGAGCTCTTTAGATGTCGGCTATGATCATGGGGACTATGGTATATGTCTGTCCATTAATCCCTTCCATCAGAGTCTTGGCGACCATGACCAACCTAGTGTGGATTCTTCCCCTTCTCATTGGGAACACTTTCAGGCCTAGGAAGCACACAATGAATAGAAACACTCTACGGTAGATGTGACCCAGAGAAGTGAGGGAGATCTCATCATGGTAAGTACGGAAAGACTTGCTATGGCCATACCTCTCGTATAGGTATTCGAAAGGTATGTAAGATTCTTTTAAGCACACTAGGTCGACATTCTTCTTCAGCCCCATCATCTTCAAAAATTCCCTGCCCGTACGGTTTTCTGGTACCAATAACCCGGGACTATCCCAAGTCAATCCCGCAAGCCCTCCAATTTCCTCTATAAGCTGTGTCATTTCTATGTCGCCGAAACAAAACACAGCCCTTTCACTATCCCAGAATAAAGTGGCAGCTTCGATCAATTTGTTGTTCGGCTAAATATCTAGCAAAGGAAGGCAGGTTACCCAGGTACTTTCTCACATGTTTCTTGTCACTTGAGGAAATGTCCTCCTACCAATCTAGAAGCAATGATGGGATGTTGCTAACCATAGCGAATCTGGGGACCTCGTGCCTCATTTTCTATAAAACAAAAGGGTTAGACCTTACCCCCACCGGACTCGACTATATATACATTTATGATCAACATATCGGCATTTAGTTCTCCAAATTAATGCACAGAACGTGGTTATGTCCGTTGGGATTATGGAAAACCCGATGGACTTCGAATAAGGCTTATCTTAAAGGATCATTATGTGAACAACATAACTGATCCGGCTAGGTTTGACCATGATGCATGCACAATTGTAACCAGAGTAAGGTTTCTATAGGGTTTTAAACTGGTACCCTCAAGCAGGCAACTCGAGGGGGAAGGCACGAAACCGTTGACTGCACTGCTGATCGACTGGTTTTACCGCAAATAAACCTTTTCAAATTTAAGGGTAGTAAATAGAAAGAACGCAACCACTCAATAAACCTTGCTATAGGATTTGATACGCACGAGTGGAATATGATGCGGAGCATGATTTATGCAACAATTAATAACATGTAGTCAAGTATTTTCACATAGGAAAAATAAATACAACATTTAAATAATTGAAAGACAATTACAAGAAAAAGAAAACAAAGAGACAATTTAGTTTCAGGGATAAAGAACCATAAATGCTTAAAAAATGGACAGTTAAATTCAAATAAGGGAGAAGGGTACGGGATAAATGCTTGGACTAATTTGTAAAAATATAAGTTTGTTATGGTAGAAGCCTAAGGTATCCCCAGCAGAGTCGCCATTCTGTCGCGCCTCCTTTTTTCCTCCGCGGAGAGAAGTCCGGGTGTGACATTCATGGGGGGGAGGGGGGTAATAACTCATTTCCTTTTGGGAATTAGGTATTTGAAGAGTCGCCACCTAACGACTTATGGTGCGTTAGGGCACATTGAGCTATTAACTCTTGGATTGGTTTGCATTACCAGAGATTAGGGTAAGGGCTCGAAATGACCTCGAGGGGAAGGTGTTAGGCACCCCTCTTGGTCCACAAATGTGGGTCCCTACCGAACTTATATTTACAAATTATTCCATTAAGAAATAAAGAGTTTGAATAAAGTAAAGCACGTTGGACGTTGTATAACTCAAACGATAAGACAAAGATTTTGAACAAGTTGTGTAAAGACAAAGTTTTAAACAAAAGGAATTTTTAGGAAAGGAGGAGTCCTAGGTTGGTTAGCCTATATGATCACCCCACACAATGTCCGGTAAACACTCCTCAGTGAGGGGCTACATGTGACATTAGCACGTAGTCATCATATCCCATATCTACCCTTCTCATCCCCTTAGTGGTCATTAAAGCGAGTGTTGATCGATCTCTATTGTGTGCTGTTATCCATCCCTTTTTAATGGTCCTGGAGGAAATTTAGTACCTCTACCTATAGGTAGTTCTAGACAGACCCCTAAGGTTTAAAGGTGAAAATACTAAGGCGACATGCAAGAACAATTAGGACCTTAGCACATAAGATAAAAGGGAGCAATTAGAGGCTCAAGTTTACCTCCTCAAACAATACACATAGGCAGCACGACTCAAACACAAATAAGGGCCTTTTGTTTAAACAATATCATAAGGCATGATGTCTAAGTGAATATCAAGACACAGAAGACATGCAGTTTATTTTATAAACTCAGAAGTAATGGCCCTATCAGTTGCCTACCGATTTTTTAAAGCCTGTTAAAATCAAAATGACATTAAGTCACAGAAATAGTTTCAGAGTTACAGGATTTGGAAACGCCCTATAAGCTTGCCTACGCGTGGAATAATGATAATTACGTTTATATAGTAAAAAACAGAAATTTTTTTAAAACAGACTCTTGAATCCCTATAGGCATGTTGTCTAATGATAGATTAAAACAGACTCTTGTGTACTAAAATGACTTAAAATAGATATTTAACATTTTAAAAATATAGAAGATCAATTTTATGCATATAAATGTAATTATACATTAATAAGGTTAATATTTCAATTATATGCAATTTAGCTTTAAAAATACAAAATGCAATTATAAAAATGCACTAAAAAATATTTTAACAATATTTTGGCATAAATATAGAATTTAAATGACTAAATCACCCTAAAAATAATTTGAGAGATAATTATTGGGGATTTTATGAGTAAAAGGGAAGGAGATAAATCAATTTAAAATCTTTAAATTATAAGAAAATTATAAAAACCTTGTGCATACTTATATATGCATATGTATGCTATTTTGAAAGTACTTATGCATATTAAAAATATATAGGGAAAAATTGGGTATTAACACTCAAACCTAATTGTACTTTTGAATTGATTTAATAATGCAGCTTCCTACTTTTCCTACTTTAGTATTTAGTATTAGTATATTTACTATAATAATATGAATTAGGTGATAAAGTCTTTTATCTTTCAAACAAATTAATTGCAAAATATCTTAAATGGATACGATATCCAAGCTTCTCTTATTCTGGACTTTTATGGTCTTTAGAAACTGTATTTGTAACGACCTGGCCGGTCGTTTCATGAATTACCACTCTGTTTTCCCCATTTTTGCTTCTTTATACGTTTTTCAGCTGTATTTCATTACATCGTGTTGGTTAGTTTGAGTTTGGAGTAGTTTTGAAGAGAAATGAGACACTTAGTCTCTTAAGTAGGCCTTTTAGTTGGAAAAGTCAATCGGAAGTTGACTGGTAAATAAACGATCTCGGAATTTACTTTTTATGATTCGGATAGTTTCGTGAGGTGATTTGAGACTTAGAAGCATGATCGAAATGAGTTTTGGAGGTCCGAGCTAGATTTAGGCTTGAATTGGCGAAATTGAAATTTTGGCATTTTTCGGGTTGGTAGTGGAAATTTTGATATAAGGGTCGGAATGGAATTCTAAAAATTGGAGTAGGTCCGTTTTGTCATTTGTGACGTGTGTGCAAAATTTTAGGTCATTCGGATGAGGTTTGATAGACATTTTGATCGAAAGCAGAATTTGGAAGTTTTGGAATTTCTTAGGGTTGAATCCGATGATGATTTGATGTTGTTTTGGGCGTTCTGAAGGTTGAAACAAGTTTGAATGATGTTATGAGATGTGTTGGCATGTTTGGATGACGTCCCAAGTGCCTCGAGTGAGTTTCGGGTGGTTAAACGAATCAATTTCTTGTTTTGAAAGTAGTAGATTTCTTCAATTCTGTGTTGTAGAGTTTTGCTTTTCGCGTTCGCGAGAGGGTCCTCGCGTTCGCGAAGAGATGTGAAGTGAGGCAGGAGAATTACCCTTCGCGTTCACGATGTTGGTCCCGCATTCGCGAAGGGTGAGGCTGAGTGTGCATCGCGAATGCGATGTAGGTCCCACGTTCGCGTAGAGTAATTGGAGCAGCTGGAGCCCTGTTAGTTTGTTCTTCGCGTTCACATTGGTGTGTCGCATTCGTAAAGGTTTGGGAAGCTGAAGCTCCACATTCGCAAGATGGAAGTCGTGTTAGTGTAAGAGGATTAATTGGTCAATGGAATTTTGTGCTTCGCGAACGCGAGGCTTTGACCGCGTTCGCGAAGAAGGAAAATCACACCTAGACAGAATGTTTAAATAGCCATTTTCGGTCTATCTTCCACCATTGTTGGGCGATTTTGAAGCTTTTTGAGAAGGATTGAAGAGGGAATCGAAGGGAAACACTTGGAGGTAATAGTTTTGAACTCAATACTCGATTCTATGATGATTTGTAGCTAATTAGACATGAAATTTGTGGAATCCAAAGCCTAAAATTGGGGAATTAGAGCTTGAAATTGGAGACTTTGATTTGAGGATTTGAGGGGACATTTGTGGTTAGATTTTGATGTATTTGGTATGTATGAACTCGTGAGAGTGTAAGGATTCCAGTTTTGTAATTTTTATCGAAATCTGAGACGTTGGCACGGGGCACGGGGCACGGGTTTTTCCAATTTCGGGATTTTTAATGTAAATTGGTTATTTTTGCTTTGGCTTTGTTCCTTTAGTGCGTATTAATGGTATGGTATTGTTTTTGACTAGATTTGGAGCATCTAGAGGTCGAGTCGAGAGGCAAAGGCATTGCAGGCTAGAGTTTGGACCGGATTGAGGTAAGTAATAATTGTAAATATTATCCTGAGGGTATGAAACCCCGGATTCCACATCATTGTGCTACTTTGAGGTGACGCACACGCTAGATGAAGGGCGTGGGATTGTGCACTGTTGGGATTTGTGACTTAGTCCGTCCCGTATAATTGTTAAGTCGCATATTTGATTGAAAACTGTTTGATATCATTGTGTTTTGGAAAGTATTACCATGTTTTGGTCTGAATGCCATATTTGGGCCTCGTGCCAACTATTTTGAACCCTTAGGGGATTTTTACTACTATTCCTCTCTGTTTTGACTTCATATTTGTACTCAGTCATGCTGTATTCTACTGTTTTCATAACTCATCCGTGTTTACTCCGTCTTGATATTTTAAATGATATTTGGGCTGAGCATCATGTTTTACTGTTGCCCGAGTGGCTTGAGAGGTTTCTGACTGAGTGAGGTCGAGGGCCTGTGTTGTGGGGATTATTATGGGATCGGGACACATGAGCGTCGCAGCATGTGTACTGATTTGTGATATATGAGAGGTTGAAGGCCTGATTTGTTATGTCACGAGATGGCTTGTGATAGCGCTTGGGCTGTAGGAGCCCCTCCGGAGTCTGAACACCCCCAGTGAGCACATGTACCCAATGTGAGATTTGATATTGCCCGAAGGGCTGATTACGAGTGATCATGATGTAGCCCGAGGGGCTGGTTCTGTTGATATTTTGGCCGAGGGGCGGTTGTGGTACAATTTTTGCCTGAGGGGCTGTTTACGTTTCTACCTTTTTACTCATTGTTTTTATCACTCGTTTGAAACTATTGAAAGATGTTTTAAAAGG
This sequence comes from Nicotiana sylvestris, assembly GCF_000393655.2. Taxonomy (NCBI): domain Eukaryota; kingdom Viridiplantae; phylum Streptophyta; class Magnoliopsida; order Solanales; family Solanaceae; genus Nicotiana; species Nicotiana sylvestris. The sequence goes on from NC_091064.1 coordinate 5,387,265, forward strand.
TTTTACTGAACTGAGTTGTCTTTACGAGTTTTATTGCTTTACTGCATTGTTCTGGACTTATACTGTTTTGCTGTAGCGTTATGACGTGGTTTACGTATTTTCTTACTGCTCAACTGCCTTTACTTTTATTACTTACTGAGTTGGCGTACTCACATTACTCCCTGTACCTTGTGTGTAGATCCAGAAGTCTCGGGGCGCGATAGTGAGTACTGATCAGTCTTCCAGCAAGTCTCCGGAGTTGACTAGGTAGCTGCTTGACTTTCGCAGCCCAGCGCTTCTCCTTCCTATCTTATTCAACTTTGTATTAGCATTTTGTTTTCAGACCATGTTGTCCTTTCTTATTCCTAGACGAGTTGTAGTTGTTCATGACTGGTGACATCCCGATATCAGGTTGTGTTATGTTTCCGCACTGTCTATTTTAACTTATATTACGAGATTTTAGCTAATTAATGGCTTTAAATGACTTATTATCAATGTCTGGTTGGTTTTGGGGTTTGTATCGGCTGGCTTAGTTTCAGGATAGGTGTCATCACAATCGGGTCCGTTTAATTGATACATTTTTCATCCTTTATAATTAGGTCATGTAATTATGAATGGTCTATGTAATTATAATATTACTATTTCATATTTATTATATTAGTTGTTTGATATTTTATTACATTTTACGTAAAAGTAATTTACAATAGAGGCAAAATAGTAATCCAATTTTGCAGGAAGAAGCTTCCTACTTTTTGTATAATATGATATAATATGATATTGAAAGATGCCAATCTTTTAAAACAGACTAATAAACAAATAATGTCAATTTGTTTTGAAAAAAAAATTGGAAGTAGCATTAGATTTGTCTGAACCCGTAACTAATATTGTAGCTTCGCCCCTGGTTGCAGCACAAAAGACATACTAAGTTTCCTCGATTAACATTGTTAACTACTGGAGTACTTCTTCACCCGATGCATATATAGTCAAACCTCTATATAATAGTCTCATTTGTTCCGATGTTTTCTGATTGCTATAATGAAGTGCTGTTATAGAGGACATATATTACAACATAATATAAAAATCAATTCCGAAAAATACTTGATTTTTGTAGTGAATGATTGTTATATAAATATGTTGTTATAGAGGAGTCCGAAACCTAAATGCCAACTTTATGGACTCAAAACACGTTTTTACAGTGTTAAAAAAAAATTATTTTTCTATATAAAATCGGTACAATACCCATTTTACTTTAACGGCCGTTTGGACCGTTAAGGTAAAACGTGGTATCGATAAAACACAATATTTTACCACGATTTATGTAAAATGTCGTATTAAACCGCGTTTTACTACCAGAATGTGAAAGCTTAAATAATAGGATTTCTTCTAACCTTTATTTGTCTTTTGCCTTCTTTAACTTTCGCAACTTATATATTTTAAAACAATGTAAAGTAGTATAAATATAAATTGTTATTCTTTTATTAAAAAAATTCTTAAACAAAGAAAAGTATTTGACAATGGTTTTACTTTAAACTAGTTGATTGCTTTATATACTTTTTCACATTGTAATTTTATTTTTGAAAATTTTAGGAACGGGTGTCTAAATTTATGGGGTCAATTGTTTTTTTGGCTCTTGACAAACTTCTTTTTAGTTTTTAGATCCTATCTATTTTTTTTTTACACACGGGAGATTTATTTTTACATGTAAGAGATTTCTCTTTTGTACATAAGAGATCTAAAAAGGTCATTTTCTTAAATTCAAAATTATAAAGGGGCATGATGTACAAATAGCACGAATTATTGGGTCAATTGATTTTGTAACTCTTTACAAATTTATTTTTAGTTTTACGACCCTAACTCTTTATTTACACATGGGAAATTTAGTTTTACACGTAAGAGATTTATCTTTTATACATAAAAGATCTAAAAAATGTTATTTTCTTACATTATAAATTGTAAAGGAACAGATTCAGACGGGCCAATTGATTTTGTAACTCTTTACAAATTTATTTTTATTTTTATGATCCTAACTCTTTTTTTTTTTTTGCATATGGGAGATTTATTTTTACAAGTAAGAGATATGTCTTTTATACATAAGAGATCTAAAAAATATTATTTTCTTACTTTATAAATTGTAAAGGAGCGGATTCAGACGGATCAGTTTGTTTTGTAATTCTTTACAAATTTATTTTTAGTTTTATGACCATAACTCTTTTTTTACATATGGGAGATTTACTTTTACGCATAATAGATCTGTCTTTTACACATAAGAGATCTAAAAATATTATTTTCTTAAATTATAAGTTGTAAGGGAGATGATGTACAAATAACACATGAATTTAATTTCATCTTCGTAGTATAAACTTTGTCAGTTTCTTATATATAGAACAGAGAAAAGTATTAATTTTTCAAAAAAGAAGTTACTGTTTTGTTATTGAATTAAAAAAGAAGTTAATGTGAAAAAGTATATAAAGCAATCAACTAGTTTTAAAAAAACTATTGTCAAATACTTTTCTTTGTTTAAGAGTTTTTCTAATAAAAGAATAACAATTTTTATTTATAATACTTTACATAGTTTTAAAATATATAAATTACGAAAGTTAAAGAAGGCAAAAGACAAATAAAGGTTAGAAGAAACCCTATTATTTAGGCTTTCACAAATGACCAAACTGACAAATCGTTGATTCCCTCAAATTCTTACATAAATCGTGGTAAAATACCGTGTTTTACATAAAATACGGTACAATACTGCGTTTTACCTTAACGGTCCAAACGGTCGTTAAGGTAAAATATGGTATTGTATCGCGTTTTATATAGACAAGTAACTTTTCTTTACACAAAAACGTATTTTGAGTCCAAACAGTTAGTATTTAGGTTTCGAACTATGAAATCCATTTTTTGAGAAAATGGAAACATTAGATTAATGCTAAACTGGTTCCACCGTATTACAATTCATAGTGATGTCACTTAGAACATTCAGATTACCTAGACTTGCTAGCATATTACATGCACTATTAGATAAGTGCTTAACAAAAACACCACCACCATGTTTATCTTTTTCCAATGCATAGTTACCAAAAGTGGGAGGCCTTGCAAAGCGGGTGATCTTGTTCAGCTTAGATTGATGGGAAGCTGCCTTTGCTAATATGTGCGCGGCTGCATTTCCTTGACGGAAAGTGTGCCTAATCGCCAGGAGTTTTAGTTGCAACATTAACTGTTGGGTTTTAAGCATTAATATGGCTTAAAAGAGGGTGAATGAGAAATGGAGGAAAATGAAATTTTTGAGTGAAATTTTAAGTTTTTCCCCTTGATGAAGGAACATTGTCCCATATTGGAAGAGGAAGAGGTTTTTAATGGGTATATAAGCAATTGCTCTTCTTCTAGCTCTTAAAGAGTTGAGAAGTAGGCAAGCCTCGCGTTGTTGTCGTCGTCGCTCGGCTCGGCTTCGGCTTCAGATTTGGATTTGGTCAAATGATCGATTGATTGATTAACTTCTTGGACCAAATTTGTTTGTTAATAGTAAATATTAACAGAAATATTATTAAATATCTATTTTAATAACAAAATATTAATATTAAATTCAAGAATATTAATATTAAAATCCAACCGTTTCTATTTTTCCGTTTTCTATTTTGGTAACAGAAAATTGACTACCCTCTTCAATTTTCCCTCTTTATTGTTGAGTAAATAGCCATTTATATTATGACATTTATGTTGTGGCCGTTTTGCATAAACAATCATTCTGAAGAGTTGCACCTCTTTAGATTTCATCCCAACATTGGCTATAAATACAAGTCCATTCTCTTAGATTTTCCATATGATTTTCTGAGTTTCTCCTCCTTCTGCATTGTTTTAACTTCAAAGAAAGCAACAATAAGCGTGATTTGCTACCGAACTTTGTGTTCACTGAAACACTGGGGTTTGAAGTACCACTACACCCGTGTGTAATTCGTTCTACCATGGGAGGAAATAATCCATAACTGTAGGTACTAGGAGGGAATTAAATTCCTTAAGAAAACATTGTGAATTAAGTGGACTAGGATTAATTTTTGTTTCTTTTCATTTTCTATTTATATGTTATTCTGTGTTTTCCAGAATTAGTTTACAAATATAAATTACTAACAAGCTTAAGGAATTTAATTTTGTATTTTGTATTTGTGTTATATTCACTGTTTTGGAGTTTAAAACCTTTGTGGTTTTTACTCCGATGGAAATTAAAATTTACGTGATTTTATTGTGTCATTCTTTTACAGAAATGACTAATGATAACGCGAACCAGGCTGTTCCAATGGTGACTGCCAATGCATCAACAAGCCGAACACCGGCGGAGAAACCCGAAAAATTTTTCGGGTTAGATTTCAAGCTATGACAGCAGAAGATGTTCTTCTACTTGACTGCTTTAAGTCTGCAGAAGTTCATCAAGGAAGATGTTCTTGTTCTGCCTGATGAAGCTCTAGAGAATGAACGCTTTCTCGTGATTGAGGCGTGGAAGCATTCTGATTTTCTGTGCAAGAATTATGTTCTTAGCGGACTGGAGGTCGATATGTATAATGTCTACAATGGCGTGGAGATGTCAAAAGAGTTGTGGACTGCTCTTGAAAAGAAATACAAAACTAAAGATGCTGGGTTGAAGAAATTCGTTGGCGCCATGTTTTTGGACTACAAAATGGCAGATAGCAAGTCTGTTATTACCCAAGTCCAGGAATTACAAGTGATTATTCACGATCTCCTTGTTAAATGTATAAATCAAATTAATACTAATGTTGAAAGTAGTAATATTAGTATTTTTACTAATAGAATTTTCATTGAAGGTCTTGTCATCAGTGAAGAATTCTAAGTAGCAGCGATGATTGAGAAGTTTCCTCCTTTGTGGAAGGACTTCAAAAACTACTTGAAACACAAACACAAGGAGATGTCCCTTGAAGATCTCATTATTCGGTTGAGAATCAAAGAGGACAACAAAGCTGCTGAAAAGAGAGGCAGTGGAAACTCAACAATCATGGGAGCAAACATTATTGAGGATAATTCTCAAAATAAGAGAAAGAGGAAGCATGCTTCTAGACCGAAAAGCAACCCAAGCAAGAAGCGGTTCAATGGAAATTACTACAACTGTGGAAAAGATGGTGTCACGATCCAAAATCCTTCCGAAGGAGTCGTGATGACACCTAGTCTCTAAACTAGGTAAGCCTAACATTAATTGAATTAACTTGCCATTTACTAACTTAAAATTAAACAACTCTGAATAAATCACAATTTCCAAAACCGGTGGTACAAGTCATAAACCTTTCTAAGAGTAGTTATACAAAATAAATACAACACTGGTCCAGAACGAGAAGGAATCAATGGAACGTAAATACAAATGAAGGTGACTCCGAGGCCTGCGAACGCAGCAACAGGTTACCATGAGTCTCCACCGCGACGACCCGCATAGCTACTATCGATCAATACCTGGATCTATACACAAAAATATACAGAAGTGTAGTATGAGCAGACCACGGCGGTGCCCAGTAAGTATCAAGACTAACCTCGGTGGGGTAGTGACGAGGAACAATCGAGACACCTACAGGTCAAATAAAATGAACAAGATATGATAATAAAATATCAAGATAATGATAACGAGGTAATATCAACAGCCGAGAGAAATCAAAATACCAATAGTAGGGACAATAAAGGGAGAACATTGGTAGTAACGAACGATAACCAAGTAAATCAACACTGATATAACAGGGACAAAGACAAGTAAGAATGTATTCAAATAAAGAAGGCAATGGCATCTCAATAAATCACATCATGTCTAACACACAATCCCGACCATCTCAATCCTCCATTTATCATATCATAATCTCAACTTCCGAACCTTCAGCACACATGGCACCTTGTGTCCACATATTTTCCATCTCACTTTTAACAGCAGAATCCACATGCTATACAATACATAATATCTGTACAAATGCACTAAAGATGTTTAAAAAGTCTCATTTACATAATATAAAGTAAATTACAATTTCTAAATTAATTAGGAAAATCAGCGAGAAAAGATGAAGTTGTTTTTAGAAATCATTTGAGTAAATTTCATGACAATTTTTCACTCTCGGGAGTCGTGATGGCGCCTACTAGAGAAAGCTAGGCAAGCCGACCATTTGAACAAATTACCTTTTTCCCATTTTAATTCTTTAACAAATGTGAGTCAACAGTCTATAAAGAGAGGAAATTTAAACCAAGCGAAATAAAAAATTAAACCATTTAAATAATTCCAACATGATTTCTTACACAAAAACTACCCAAGGATGGTGTCACAACTCCACAGACGGTCTAAGAATTTTACAAACAAGGTCCGAAAAAATAAATGCAACACTGTTTCTAAATTACATGAGTGAAACAGGAAGAAAAGATAGAGGGAGACGCCAAGGCCTGCGGACGCCTGCAGAACTACTTTGGAACTCCGTATGGACTAAAGGAAGCCACCCAAGCTAAGGCCCAAAAGCTACTGCTGCTCCGGGATCTGTACACAGTGCAGAGTGTAGTATCAGGACAACCGACCCCATGTGCTGGTAAGTGCCTAGCCTAACCCCGACAAGTAGTGACGAGGCTAGGATAAGACTACCAACTAAACCTGTGCAGTTTAAGCGCATATATATATATATAGAGCAAGTAATAATAAAGGAAACTATCAGTTAAAGATGGAAGGGGACATGCTATGGGGGAATATCTTTTGCCAATAGTAACTCAGGAGAAAAACATAAAGAACAATTTAAAATTCGCAGCAGAAGGAATAAGGAAACAGAAAAAATCAATATCCACTTTTATCCTTTATTGTTGTGACGCGCAACCTGATCCAAATCATAAGTCACTGTTGCGGCGCGCTACCCGATCCAAATATAATATTGTTGCGGCGTGCAACCTGATCCAAATATAATATTGTTGCGACGTGCAACCCGATCCAAATATAATATTATTGTTGCGTGCAACCCGATCCCAATATACAATTCAACACCAATCACAAAAGAGTCCCAGCAAGGGAGAAATAAGGAAACAACAATATCCCGGCAAGGTAATCGACAATAAGAAGTAAATACGTCCCGGAAAGGGAATCAGCTATAACCAAACTTGTTCCAACATTTAACTTTACAAAGAAACCTCATCTAGAACCGATACTCAACCATAAGCAATTTCCACGAGAATAGTCATAATTCTTTCCCAACACAGAGAATCAACAACTTAGGCATTTGTAGTACTTATTAAGAACACAACGATTTCAATTTAAGACTCACGGGCATGCTTGACAACGACGTATAAATACTCGTCACCATGCCTATACGTCGTACTCAACAAATAACACATAACAAATAGGACTCGACTCCTAATCCCTCAAGTTAAGGTTAGACCAAACACTTACCTCAAACTTCCACGACCAACTCAAGCCTCAAACACCGCTTTTCCTGTAAATTCACCTCCAAATAACTCGTATCTAGTCCAAATTGATTTAACATCAATAAATGCTAAAGAATTCATACCCAACACTTAATTATAGGTTTTCTATCATTTTTCCCAAAAAGTCAAAAATTGACCCAGACTCGCTTGGTCAAAACTCGAGGTTTGGACCAAAACCCGATCACCCATTCGTCCACGAGCCCGAATATACAATTAGTTTCGCAGTCCGACCCCAAAACGAGGTCTAAATCCCAATTAATCAAAAAGCCCTAACTCTACCCAAATTACCTAATTTGTACCATAAAAACCTAGATTTTAGGATGAAAATTGATGAAATGCATTGGGAAATCGAAAGAAAAAGGTTTATAATCATATACCAATATTTTTGGGGAAGAAATTGTTCTTTGAAAATTGCCTCAATGCTTATAAATTTTTAAAATATGAAGTAAATGGGTTCTGCTCGGTTTTGGTTCCATTTTAATAATAACTGGGCAGGCCCTCGTGTTCGCGATAGGCCTGTCGCGTTTGCGATAGGCCTGCCGTGTTCGCAATGGGTTAGGCCCAGATGGCCATCGCATGCGCGTTCAAGGGCTCGCATTTATGGTGCTTCAGCTCCTCGAGCCTTCGCGTTCGCGGTCAAGTGGCCGCGTTCGCGTAGAGTAAAATCCCTCTCCCCCTGCCCAGGCCTAAAGGCCTTCGCGTTCGCGATATCAGGTCCGCATTTGCGAAAGGAAAATTCCTTCAGCCTGACTTACCCTTCGCGTTCGCGAGAGTCCTTCTGCAAACGCGAAGAACAAAAGTCCAAAACACCAGAAACTGAAAACCTGCAACTTTTTCTAAGTTTAAAACCTTCCGAAACCTATCCGAAACTGACCCGAGCCCTCGGGGCTCCAAACCAAAATGCATACTAACTCAAAAACATCATATGAACTTATCCGTGTGTTCAAATCACCAAAATAACATCTTAAACAACGAATTTAGCATAGAAATCTAAGAAAATCCTCAAAACTTTCAAAGTATCAATTTTCACAACCACGGATCCGAATCACCTCAAACGACTTCCGTTTCTTACCAAATTTTACAGGTTCGACTTAAATCACATATAAGACCTGTACTGGGCTTTGGAACCAAAATACGGGCCCGATACCATCAACTTCCAAACATTTTTCATTTCTAAAACTCATGTATATTCCAAAAAATAATTTTACTTAAAAAAATTCATTTCTCGGCTTGGGACCTCGGAATTCGATTTTGGGCATACGCCCAAGTCCCATAGTTTCCTACAGACCCTCCGGGACCGTTTACCCAAAATATTGACCGAAGTCAACTTAAATTCATTTTAAAGGCAAATTTTATCATTTTTCACAGATTTTCACATAATGGCTTTCTGGCTATGCGCCCGGACTGCACACGCAAATCGAGGTGATGTAGAGAGAGGTTTTTTAAGTCCTCAAAACACAGAATTTATTTCTAAAACAACTGATGACCTTTTGGGTCATCATATTCTCCACCTTTAAAACAACCGTTCGTCCTCGAACGGACATAAGAAGGAAGTACCCGAGTCGAGGAAAAGATGGGGATAACGTCTCTGCATATCGGACTCGGACTCCAAGGTTAATGCTTCAGCAGGCTGACCTCTCCACTGAACACGAACATAAGGAAAACTCTTCGATCTCAACTAACGAACCTGCCAGTCTAGGATAGCTACCGGCTCCTCCTCATATGACAAGTCCTTGTCCAACTGAACAGTGCTGAAGTCTAACATGTGGGATGGATCGCCGTGATACTTCCGAAGCATGGACACATGAAACACTGGATGCACGACTGATAAACTCGGCGACAACGCAAGTCTATAAGTCACCTCTCCCACTCGATCAAGAATCTCAAATGGGCCAATAAACCTAGGGCTAAGCTTGCCCTTATTTCCAAATCTCATCACGCCGTTCATAGGCGATACCTTAAGCAATACCCGCTCACCGACCATGAATGCCAAATCACGAATCTTACGGTCGGCATAACTCTTTTTCCTGGATTGAGCTGTACGGAGCCTATCCTGAATAATCCTGACCTTGTCCAAGGCATGTTGCACTAGATCCGTACCCAACAACCGAGCCTCTCCTGGTTCAAACCATCCAACCGACGACCAACACTTCCTACCATACAAAGCCTTATAAGGAGCCATTTGGATACTCAACTGGTAGTTTTTGTTGTAGGCAAACTCTGCTAAAGGCAAAAACGGATCCCACAAGCCTCTAAAGTCAATGACTCAAGCTCGTAGCATATCCTCCAAAATCTAAATAGTCCGCTCGGACTGCCCGTCTGTCTGAGGATGAAACACTGTGCTCAACCCAACCCATGTACCCAACTCTCGCTGAACTACTCTTCAGAAATGTGAGGTAAACTGCGTACCTCGATCCGAAATGATAGACACGGTCACACCATGAAGATGAACAATCTCCCGGATATAGATCTCAGCTAACCTCTTGGAAGAATAGGAGACTGCCACAAGAATTAATTGTGTTGACTTGGTCAGCCTATCAATAATAACCCACACTGTATCGAACTTCCGCTGAGTCCATGAGAGTCCAACAACGAAGTCCATAGTGATACGCTCCCACTTCCACTCAGGAATCTCAATCTTCTGGAACAAACCACCGGACCTCTAATGCTCGTACATAACATGCTGACAGTTCAAACATTGAGCCACATGTGCAACAATGTCCTTCTTCATTCTCCTTCACCAATAATGCTGCCGCAAATCCTGATACATCTTAGCGGCGCCTGGATGAATAGAGTACTGGGAACTATGGGCCTCCTCTAAAATCAACTCTCGGAGTCCATCCACATTAGGCACACAAACTCGACCCTGCAATCTCAAAACTCCATCATCTCCTAAGGTAACCTGCTTGACACCTTCGTGCTACACCGTGTCTCTAAGGACACACAAATGAGGATCATCATACTACCGATCTCGGATACGCTACAATAAAGAAGAACGAGTGACTGTGCAAGCTAACACATGGCTGGTCTTAGAAACATCCACTCACGAACTGATTGGCCAAAGCCTGAACATCCAAAGCAAGCGGTCTCTCACCGACCGGAATATAAGCAAGACTGCCCATACTGACTGACTTCCTACTCAAAACATCGGCCACCACATTGGCCTTTCCTTGATGATGTAATATGGTGATATCATAGTCTTTCAACAGCTCTAACCACCTCCTGTGCCTCAAATTTAGCTCATTCTGCTTGAACAAGAACTGCAAACTCTTGTGATCCGTGAACACCTCACATGCCATGGCATACAGATAATGCCACTAAATCATCAACGCGTGAACAATGGCTGCTAACTCCAAATCATGGACTGGATAGTTCTTCTCATGAATCTTCAACTGCCGTGAAGCATAGGCAATGACCTTGCCATCCTGCATCAACACCGCACCGAGCCCAATACGAAATGCATCATAATAAACTGTATATGGCCCTGAATCTGTGGGCAAAACCAATATTGGTGTCATAGTCAAAGCTGTCTTGAGCTTTTGAAAGCTCTCCTCACACTCATCTGACCACTTGAACTGGGCACCCTTTTGGGTCAACCTAGTCATCGGGGCTGCAATAGACGAAAACCCCTCCACAAACCGACGATAGTAGCCAGCCAAACCCAAGAAACCCAGTTCTTGAATGCCTCTACCTTTTTCGGATCAACCTGAATACCCTCTGCTGATACAACATGAACCAGGAATGCAACTGAACTCAACTAGAACTCACACTTCAAAAACTTGGCATACAACTGACTGTCCCTCAAAGTCTGAAGAACCACTCTAAGATGCTGCTCGTGCTCCTCCCGGCTGCGGGAATAGATCAAAATATCATCAATGAAGACTATCACGAATGAATCCAAGTAAGGCCTAATACTCGATTCATCAAATCCATAAAAGCTACTGGGGCATTTTTCAACCCGAATGACATCACCAAGAACTCATAATTTCCGTACTGAGTGCGGAAAGCTGTCTTAGGGACATTGGATGCCCTAATCCTCAACTAATGGTAGCCAGATCTCAAGTCAATCTTTGAAAATACCTTGGCACCCTAAAGCTGATCAAACAAATTATCAATCCTCGGCAATGGATACTTATTCTTGATTGTAACCTTGTTCAACTACCGGTAATCTATACACATTCACATCGATCCGTCCTTCTTCTTAAAAAACAACACTGGCGCACCCCAAGGTAAGACACTAGGTCTAATGAAACCTTATTCAAGCAAGTCTTGCAACTGCTCTTTCAACTCAGGCGGGGCCATATGATACAACAGAATAGAAATGGGTTGAGTTCTTAGAGCCAAATCAATGCAGAAGTCAATATCCCTGTCGGGTGGCATACCCGGCAAGTCAGAAGGAAATACCTCAGGAAACTTATAAACAACATGCAAAGAATCAATAGAAGGAACCTCAGCACTAGAATCACGAACATATGCCAAATAGGCCAAACACCCCTTCTCGACCATACGCCGAGCCTTCATATTAACACTATGGGTAAAATGACCAGGAGTACCTCTCCACTCTAAACAAGGTAAACCCAGCAAGGCTAAGGTCACAGTCTTGGCATGACAGTCCAAGATAGCATGGTAAGGTGATAACCAGTCCATCCCCAATATGACATCAAAATCAACCATGTCCAGAAGTAACAAATCTACACGAGTCTCAAGGCCCCCAATCACAACTATACAAGAACAATGGACTCGATCTACCACAATAGAATCACCTACCGGTGTAGACACATATACATGAGCACTCAAAGAATCACTAGGCATGATCAAATACGGTGCAAAATAAGACGACATATAGGAGTATGTAGACCCTAGATCAAATAGAACTGAAGCATCTCTACTACAAACCAAAACAGTACCTGTGATAACTACATCGGAAGCCTCGGCCTCAGGCCTGCCTGGAAGAGTATAACATCGGGGCTGAGCCCCTCCACCTTGAACTACATTTCTGGGATAGCCTACTGCTGGCTGGACTCCACCTCTAGCTGCCTGACCTCCACCTATAATACCTCTACCTCTACCTCTAGCACCTCTACCCCCACCCCTAGCTGGCGGAGTAGGCGGTTGTGACGACTCGGCCGATCGTCTTAAGAATTAATGCCCTGATACCCTATTAACTACTTTCCCTAAGTTTATTTTTGCTATTTTGATTTGCCGGGATGTTCGGTTTTGAGTTTCGGAGAGTTTTGGGACACTTAGTCCCTAAATGAGAGCTTAAGTTTTGGAAAGTTAACCATAGTCAAAACAGTGTTAAGATGGCCTCGGAAAGGAAATCCGATGGTTCCGTCAGCTTCGTTGGGTGATTTCGGGCTTAGGGGCGTGTTCGGATTATGTTTTGGAGGTCTGTAGCTAATTTAGGCTTGAAATGCCGAAAGTTGAATTTTGAAGTTTCCGGTTCGATAGTGAGATTTTGATCTAAGGGTCAGAATGGAATTCCGGAAGTTGGAGTAGCTCTGTAGTGTTGAATGTGACATGTGTGCAAAATTTCAGGTCATTCGAACGAGGTTTGATAGACTTTTTGATTGAAATCGTATTTTTAGAGTTTTTGGAATTCTTATACTTGAATCCAATTGAAAATAGGTGTTTGATGTTGTTTTGAGCGTTCCAAAGGTTGGAACAAGTTTGAATGATATTTTAGGATTGGTTGGCATGTTTGGTTGAGGTCCCCGGAGGCCTCAGGGTGATTTCGGATGGTTAACGGAAAGATTTTTGGATTTTAAAGTTTGCAGCTTCAGCTATTATCTGTCATAATCGCACCTGCAGTTTGGGACCCGTAGGTGCGGTGCCGCAAAAGCGGCTCAGAGGTCGCAGAAGTGGAAATGAGGAAGGGGGCCTGGAACCGCAACTGCATGACCGCAGATGCAAAATTTGAGGTTGCAGGTGCGAGATTGGGGTTTTAAGTGAGAACCGCAGAAGCGGTATCGCAGATGCGATTATTTGACTGCAGATGCGGAAACAACTATGCAGAAATATGAAATTTCGAGGGTTTAGTTTCAAAAGTTTAAAATTTGATTTGGAACTCGGGAGAGGGCGATTTTAAGAGGAAATTGAAGAGGAAATCATTGGGTAACGATTCTTTAACCCTTTCTAGTTATATTCCATCAATCTATAGTTAGTTTCATCTTTTAAATTCGGATTGGAGATGAAAATGGGAGAAAAGTTGGAAGAAAGTTCTTAGACCTAGAATTCAATTATTGGTTGGGAATTTGACCTTAGATTTGGATAATTTTGGTATGCATGAACTCGTGAGAGTATGAGAATTCTGAAAACATAAATTTTACCCGATTCCGAGACATGGGGCCGAGGGGCGTTTTGGTTATTTTACCTATTTTCGCTTATTAACTTAGAATTTCTTTGTAGAATCAGTTACTTGAAGTGTTATTTACATTATGCAATTGAGTTGAATAGATTTGGGCCATTTGGAGTCGAGTACTCGTGGCAAGTACGTGGTTTCAAATTAATTTTTGAGCCGGTTCGAGGTAAGTGGCTTGTCTAACCATTTGTGGGGACCTTCCCCTTATGATTGGTATATTTGGTAATTGAAATGTCTTGTACCTGAGGCACGAGTGCGTACTTGTGCTAATAGTTGGAAATCCGATTTTCTTTAAGTAATTACTACTCCCTCCGCTCCAATTTTTGTGAACCTGTTTGACTGGGCACGAAGTTTAAGAAAAAAATGAAGACTTTTGGAATTTGTGGTCCTAAACAAGTCCAAATGGGCCCTAGAGTATTTGTGTGGTTATAAAAGCTTCTCATTAAGGGTAGAGTTGTAACTTTAAGCTAAATTGTTACCAAATTTAGAAAGGGTTCATTCTTTTTGGAACGGACCAAAAAGGAAATAGGTTCACATAAACTGGAACAAAGGGAGTAGTATGTTTCCTTTCATGTTTCTATTACTTGCACTATTAAGCCTGTTGTTAGCTTAGGAAAGCATGTCTAAGTGACTTAACTGCTTTTCTTGCTCAAACCGCCTTACTTGAATTCTGTGCAACATGCTAGGCTAGAATCACTTGTTGCCTTGATATGAAATTTTGCTATTTCTATATATTTTCCTGTTGTTGTTGTGTGTTTATTTTGGGACTACGGATGTGGGATTCCGGCAACTCCCCCCTTGTCTGTTTATTTTGGGACTACGGATGTGGAATTCTGTAGATCCCCCTGCACAATTAGATGGAACTACAAGAATGCACCCGGTAGATTCCCCCAGTACTAGGTATTTACATTTGGGACTACAGAACGGGATTCCGGTAGATCCCCGCGCACTATGAGTTGGACCACGGGACGGGATCTCGGGAGATCTATTGGATATGTACATATGGGACTAAAGGACGGTATCCTGAGAGATCCCCGACTGTTATTATTGGTGCTGAGCTGTATTTCTTTTCTGTGTTTACCTTCTTCTGTATAGTTGTTGTTGTCCTGTACATCCTGTGTTATTTTACTGCTGTACTTATTTATACAGTTTTGTTCTATACTGTTGATCTTTATATTTTATTTAACCTCAGTAGGGCCTGACCTTCCTCGTCACTACCCAACCGAGGTTAGGCTTGACACTTACTGAGTACTGTGGTGTACTCATGCCCCTTCTGCGCATGTTTTTCATGTGCAGATCCAGGTACTGCAACTCAGTCCTATCACCTGTGAGGCGAGGTGACTGCTCTAGAGACTTCGAGGTACATCTTCCACGTCCGCAGACCGAGGAGTCCCTTTCTATTCTAGCTTTTAAACATTTCCCTTTTGTATTTCTTTCCCTTGTTAGATATTCTGGAGTTAGACATTGTAGATATCCAAAGGCTTGTGGTTCCGTGAGTTTTCGGGTTTTGGGATAATGTACTTGGTTCTGAGAAATGTAGTGTTGTGTATGTCGAGTAACTTTTTAACATTGTTTTTATCACTCTTCATTCTATTTTAATTTGTTTATATTTTGCATTTTGGTTATCTTCTGCAATTTAGGCTTACTTAGTTGTAGAGGACTAGGTGCCGTCATGATGGTTCACGGAAGGTGAACCGGGTTCATGACATTGGTGGAACACCTGGCGCCTGAACTATAACACGAGAACCCTTTCGCTGCGACTAAATACCCACCAATCTCGGACAAGCCCTCCGGATGTGACCATACTCACCTCACTCAAAGCATCCACCTAAATGTTGTGGCTGAGGAAAGTAAAACTGACCCTGACAACCTGAATGACCACCCCGAAACCTCTGGAGCAGCGGTGTACTGGTAGGAGCTGGTGGTGCACTATATGGCTGCTGATCAGAATACTGTATATGAGAACCACGACCACGTGAAGCGCCGTGAGAAACCTGAAGTGCTGACTGAAAAGGCCTAGGAGGATGGCCTCCACCATACGAATCCCTGCCTCCAGACGAGGCACCACTGAATCTGCCTAAATGACGAAGCCTCTTGTCAGACCCCTGACAACCCCCCTGTCATAGAACCATCTCAACTCTCCTGGCCACATTGGCCGCCTCCTAAAAAGAAATCTCACTCCTCATTTCCTTATCCATCTGAAGTCGAATAGGCTGAATGATTCCTTCAATGAACCTCCTCATCCTCTCTCTCTCGGTGGGAAATATGATAAGAGCATGACGGGCCAAGTCGATGAATCTGGTCTCGTACTGAGTGACAGTCATAGAACCCTACTAGGGTGCTTAAACTGCCTTCGATAGATCTCTCTCTGAGTGATAGGGAGAAACTTCTCCAGAAATAGCTGAGTAAACTGTTCCTAAGTCAAAGCTGGTGATCTGGCTGGTCTAGTGATGATGTCCAAATCCACTACTAAAAATTAAATGGACTTGGTCGCATGCAATATCATTTACCCAACTATGAGTCGAGGTCGAATCCCGTAGAGAATAATATGTAGGCGATTAAGAATGTAAGAGAATTATCACTTGTTATGTAATGCCAAACACTTAGATTTTGGTTGAGAAAGTATCTATACCTAAATGTGGAAATATAAACTAACCTAGAAAGCAAGTAAAATGATCAATGGCTACAAGTATGGATGCATCGGGAATTACACTCAAGTAACGATCCAATGTATTTCACGATTTCACAAATATGAGCGAGTTTATGTTAATTAGCCACGAGTAATAATTCTTAATTAGCTTATTCCGAAGACTAACAATACTTCCTAATTGAATTATCCCTAAAACAATTAAGAGATTAAGCACACCCAGAATGGCTAAAAGTAGTTCAATCCTATCCCTAGGTAGAATCTATAAAATGAGGGTTAAAACCTCAAGTTCTTGTTAATTAATCTTTCCCAACCCCAAATTATCTTTTCCAAAATTAATTTGGAGTTAATGAGCGAGTCCTAGGGTTAGCTAATCCATTTGGAAACATTAAAGAATAATAATAATTAAAGTAGTAATAACTCACTTCATAAAAGGATAAAAATCATTCAATACATATGCACAACAAGGTATTTAATCCACACTTTAAATATGAATACTTCCATAAACAAGATTCAAGTGTTGGAAATAAATAGTACACACTAAAATATTCAATACAAAGCAAGGAAATGAAGAAATAAACATAAATGGATAAGAAATCCTTAACCACAAGCTTGAAATATTTAAAACCCAAGTGTGTGTGCAAACCCTAGCTTCCAAAACTTGTTCTCTCTAGTCTCTTGGAACTAAAAATAAGCCAAAGATCTCAAAAATATCTGCTAGGTCGAGTATTTGTGGGTTTGGAAATGAGAGCATGTGGAATGCCTAAATTGCCCAGGTCTAATGCCCGTTGACCGCACATGCGGATGAATTCTCGCAGATGCGGATACCTTATCGCAGAAGCGGGAAGTTGAAGGATTTCTGATACCATATATGCGGGCTCCCAAAGCGTAGATGCGCTACCACAGAAGCAGAAAATTACTTGCAGATGCGATTCCTGGCAAAAAGCCCAGCTCCGCAGATGCGTTTCCACTCCCGCATATGCGGGGTTGCTTCTGCGACCACTCTTCCGCAAATGCGGAATCACAGGAGAGTTTTGCATTGTTTTCACCCTTTTTTGCTCAATTCCACTTCAATTCAATTCAAATCACTTCATAGCATCATTTACTTTAAAAATCTAACAATACACACCATAAACAACCTTATATTATAGTTAAAGGAAATAAAAGCTAAAGAAAAGAGACTAGAATGAGTGGTAAAATCACCACTTATCATCTAGCCAAACAATAATCTCTCCACCAAGTCTTGGCGGATCCAGACAAGCGAAAAGTAGCAAAGTCGACCCCATTGATCTCCACTATCCCTATATTCCTGAGAATCTCATGACAACTGTCTAGATAATCTTGGGGATCCTCCGAAGATGCACCGCAGAAAGTAGTAGTGAAGAGCTTGGTGAACCTTTCCAATCTCCACAAAGCAGCGGCAGACATAGCTGCTCCATCACCGACCTAAGCTACCACACCCGGCTGAACTGCTCCAACTGGCTGAGCTGCTGGAGTCTGAAACTGGGGAGACATTTGCTCCAGGGTGCGAGTAGCAGGAGTCTGGGCTCCTCCTCCAACCTGAGAGACAGCTGGTGCTACAGAAAGCAAGCCTGCCCGGGTCACACTCTCCATAAGGCCCACTAGATGGACCAAAGCATCCTGGAGTACTGGGGTAGCAATGAACCCCTCTAAGACCTGAGCTGGGCCCACCAGAACTGTCTGAGCCGGAACCTCATCATCAAACTCAACCTGAGGCTTCGTCGCTGGTGCTGATGCTCTGGGCTGAGCTTTGCCCTTACCTCGGCCTCTAGCCCGGCCTCGGCCTCACCCACTACCCCTCGTGCGAGCTGCTGCTGGGGGCTCGAGCTGCTGATCGGTGGATGAGGAAGCGCGTGTTCTCGCCATCTGCAAAAGAACAGAGTATAAATTCAATTAGCATTGAGAAACCAAACCGCACAAGATGAAAGAATAGATGTGAAACTTTTCCTAACTCCGTAGCCTCTTGGGGATAAATACAGACGTCTCTGTACCGATCCCTCAGACTCTACTAAGGTTGTCTGTGAATTGTGAGACCCATGTAACCTAGAGCTCTAATACCAACTTGTCACGACCCAGATTTCCTACCCTCGGAAGTCGTGATGGCGCCTACTAGAAAAGGTAGGCAAGCTGACCATTTGAACAAATTACCTTTTTCCCATTTTAATTCTTTAACAAATGTGAATCAACAGTCTATAAACAACGAAAATTTAAAACAAGCGGAAGAAACAATTAGCCATTTAAATAATTCCAATATGATTTCTTAAATAAAAACTACCCAATGTTGGTGTCACAACTCCGCAGACGGTCTAAGAATTCTACAAACAAGGTCCGAAAAAATAAATGCAACACTGCTTCTGAATTACATGAGTGAAACAGGAAGAAACGATAGAGGGAGATGCTAGGGTCTGCGGACGCCTGCAAGACTACCTTGGATCTCCGTATGGACTGAAGGCAGCTACCCAAGCTAAGGCCCAAAAGCTGATGCTGCTCCGGGATCTGCACACAGTGCAGAGTGTAGTATCAACACAACCGACCCCATGTGCTAGTAAGTGCCTAGTCTAACCCCGGTGAAGTAGTGACGATGCTAGGATAAGACTACCAACTAAACTTGTGCAGTTTAAGCATATATATATATATATATATATGTGCAGTTAAAGCATATATATATATATAGCAAGTAATAATAAAGGAAACTATCAGTTAAAGATGGGAAGGGGACATGCTGTGAGGGAATATCTTTTGCCAACAGTAACTCAGGAGGAAAACATAAAGAACAATTTAAAATTCGCAGCAGAAGGAATAAGGAAACATAATAAATCAATATCCACTTTTATCCTTTATTGTTGCGGCGCGCAACCTGATCCAAATCATATGTCACTGTTGCGGCGTGCAACCCGATCCAAATATAATATTGTTGCGGCGTGCAACCCGATCCCAATATACAATTCAACGCCAATCACAAAAGGTCCCAGCAAGGGAGTAATAAGAAAACAACAATATCTCGATAAGGGAATCAACAGTAAGAAGTAAATACGTCCCGACAAGGGAATTAGCTATAACCAAACTTGTTCCAACATTTAACTTTAGAAAGAAACCTCATCTAGAACCGATACTCAACCATAAGCAATTTCCACGAGAATATTCATAATTCTTTCCCAACATAGAGAATTAACAACTTAGGCATTTGTAGTACTTATTAAGAACACAACGATTTCAATTTAAGACTCACGGGCATGCTTGACAATGAAGTATAGATACTCGTCACCATGCCTATACGTCGTACTCAAAAAATAACACATAACAAATAGGACTCGACTCCTAATCTCTCAAGCTAAGGTTAGACCAAACACTTAACTCAAACTTCCACGACCAACTCAAACCTCAAACACTGCTTTTCCTGTAAATTTCGCCTCCAAATAACTCGTATCTAGTCCAAATTGATTTAACAACATCAATAAATCCTAAAGAATTCATACCCAATGCTTAATTATAGGTTTTCTATTTTTTTCCCAAAAAATCAAAAATTGACCCCGGGCCCGCTTGGTCAAAACTCGAGGTTCGGACCAAAACTTGATCATCCATTCACCCACGAGCTTAAATATGCAATTAGTTTCGGAATCCGACCCCAAAACGAGGTCTAAATCCCAATTAATCAAAAGGCCCTAACTCTACCCAAATATCCTAATTTCTACCATGAAAAACCTAGATTTTAGGATGAAAACTGATGAAATGCAATGGGAAATCGAAAGAAAAAGGTTTAGAATCACCAATGTTTTGGGGGAGAAATTGTTCTTTGAAAATCACCTCAATGCTTCCAAATTTCGAAAATATTAAGCAAATGGGTTCTGCCTGGTTCTGGTTCTGTTTAAAAAATAACTGGGCAAGCATTCATAGCGTTTGCGATAGGCCTGTCACGTTTGCGATGGGTCAGGCCCAGATGGCCATTTCGTTCGCGTTCACATTCAAGGACTCGCGTTCGAGGAGCTTCAGCTTCTCGAGCCTTCGCGTTCACGGTCAGGTGGCCGCGTTCGCGTAGAGTAAAATCCCTCTCCCCCTGCCCAGGCCCAAAGGCTTTCGCGTTCGCGATATCAGGTCCGCGTTCGCGAAAGGAATCACATCCAAAGCTTCTCGTTCGCGACCTGTTTCTCACGTTCGTGTAGAAGGAAAATTCCTTCAGCCTGACTTACCCTTCGCATTCAAAAACATAATATGAACTTATTCGTGCGATCAAATCGCCAAAATAACATCTTAAACAACAAATTTAGCATAGAAATCTAAGAAAAATCTCAAAACTTTCAAAGTATCAATTTTCACAACTACGGATCCGAATCACATCAAACAACTTCCGTTTCTTACCAAATTTTACAAGCTCGACTTAAATCACATATAAGACCTTTACCGGGCTCCGAAACTAAAATATGGGCCCGATACCATCAGCTTCCAAACATTTTTCATTTCTAAAAACTCATATATATTTCAGAAAATAATTTTCCTTAAAAAAACTCATTTCTCGGGCTTGGGACCTCGAATTTCAATTCCGGGCATACGCCCAAGTCCCATATTTTCCTACGGACCCTCCGGGACCGTCAAATCACGGGTCCGAGTCAGTTTACCCAAAATATTGACCGAAGTCAATATAAATTCATTTTAAAGGAAAATTTTATTATTTTCACAAATTTTCACATAATGGCTTTCCGGCTATGCGCCCAGACTGCACACACAAATCGAAGTGATGTAGAGAGAGGTGTTTTAGGCCCCGGAACACATAATTTATTTCTAAAACAACCGATGACATTTTGGGTCATCACAGTAAAGAAAGTACCCCTTTCAATTTATATACAACATCGAAAGAATTATTACCTTTAACATGGGAATTAATAACTTAAAAGTTAGTAGAAATTCCTTTTTAAGTAAAATACAACCTCAGATATTTGCGATATGAAATCAATAGCATCTCGCGACAGAAAGAAGTATGTCATAACTTTTATTGATGATAATACTCGATATTTCTATGTTTACTTACTTAATAGTAAAGGTGAAGAAATAGACACATTCAAGCAATACAAAAATGAAGTTAAAATGCAACTTAACGAGAAAATCAAAATGATAAGAAGTGATAGGAGTGGTGAATATAAATATCCTTTTGAACAAATATGTTTAGAATATGGAATTATTCATCAAACAACGGCCCCTTACACGCCCCAATCTAATGGGATTGCAGAAAGAAGGAATCGTTTATTAAAGGAGATGATGAACGCATTATTGATAAGTTCTGGTTTGCCACAGAACTTGTGGGGGGGAAGCCATTTTTTCGGCTAACCAAATACTAAATCGAGTACCCCATAGCAAAATACAATCTATTCCACATGAAAAATAAAAAGAAAAGAAGCTCAACTTGAATTATTTTAAAGTGTGGGGGTGTTTGGCAAAAGTGCAAGTTCCTAAACCCAAAAGGGTAAAAATAGGACCGAAAACTGTTGATTGTGTTTTCATAGGATATGTGACCAATAGTAAATTATATCGATTTCTAGTTCATAAATCAGAAAATCCCGACATTCATAATAATAAGGTTATAGAATCAGATAATGTTGAGTTCTTTGAAAATATATATCCGTATAAAAAGAATGTGAGACGATTGGTGAAGGATCTAAATGACCTTGGGAAGAAACAAAAGAAAGTACATTAAGTCAGGAGGATCCAAGACGTAGTAAAGGTCAAAGAATGTCTACTTCATTTGGACCAGATTTTGTGATTCTTGTTGGAAAACGAGCATTGAACATTTAAAGAAGTTATGTCTTCTTCGGAAACATTATTTTGGAAAGAGGTAGTCAATAGTGAAATAGAATCCATATTGAACAACCATACATGGGAATTGGTTGATCTTCCTCCTGGAAATAAACCTTTGGGGTTCTAAATAGATCTTTAAGAGGAAAATGAAAGATGGTGGCACTATTAATAAATTTAAGGCAAGACTTGTAGTCAAAGGGTATAGACAACGAGAAGGTCTTGACTACTTTGATACATACTCTCTAGTTACAAGAATTACATCCATACGGATATTAGTTGCATTAGCTGCAGTGTATGGTCTTGAAATTCATCAAATGGACATGAAGACGACCATCTTGAATGGAGATTTGGATGAAGAAATCTACATGGAACAACCTGAAGGGTTTGTGGTTCAAGGTAAGGAAAAGAAAGTCTGTAGACTTGTTTAGTCCTTTCACAGACTAAAACAAGCACCCAAACAACGACATGCAAAATTTGACCAAATAATATTGTCAAATGGTTTTAAAATAAACGAATGTGATAAATGTGTATACATTAAAAATATTCCAAATCATATAGTCCTTGTTTGCTTATATGTGGATGATATGCTAATAATGAGTAATGACATTGCCAACATAAATGCGACTAAGCGTATGCTAACTGGCAAGTTTGATAACAAAGACTTGGGAGTTGCTAATTTAATTCTGGGAATTAAGATCCATAAGACTTCTTAAGGTCTGGCATTGTCACAATCTCATTATATTAAGACAGTACTTGAAAAATTCAAGACTTGGGCTTTAAAGTTGCAAAGACTCCAATTGTCGCGAATCTTGCATTAGCAAAGAACAAAGGCCAAAACATATCACAATTGGATTATGCTCGCATGTTGGGATGCTTAATGTACATCGTGAATTATACACGACCAGATATAGCTTGTTCTATAAGTAAATTGAGTCGATACACGAGCAATCCAGGTCAATCTCATTGGATGGCAATGAAACGAGTTTTGGGATATTTAGAATATACCCAAGACTTTGCTTTGCACTACAGTAAATATCCTGCAGCCATTGAGGGATACTGTGATGCAAATTGTATCACCGGATCAACTGATTCCAAGTCCACAAGTGGATATGTATTCACTATTGGTGGGGGAGCGGTATCTTGGAAGTCGTCCAAACAAACTTGTATTGCCCGCTCTGCAATGGAGGCTGAATTCATAGCCTTAGATAAAGCTGGTGAAGAAGCTGAATGGCTCTCGAATTTCTTGGAAGACATTCCATTTTGGCCCAAACTGTTAGCACCAATATGCATACGTTGCGATAGTCAAGCGTCAATTGGAAGGGCTGGGAACATTATGTATAACGACAAATCTCGTCATATACGACGAAGATATACAACTATAAGGCAATTACTCTCTAGAGGAATTATCACGATTGACTATGTAAAGTCAAGTGATAATGTGTCAGATCCACTTACGAAAGCCCTAACTAGAGAGGTAGTTGAGAAATCATCAAGGGGAATGAGACTATGGCCGAGAACAAGTCATAGTGGCGGCAACTCTACCTAGAAGACTGGAGATCCCAAGATCTAGGTTCAAGGAGATCAAACAAAGTCATTAATGACGGTTCAACATTGTCAATTAAACTTTTGGTCCATTCTCGTGATGAGACAATGTTCAGTACCACGGATAAAGCATTAAGGCTTTTTAATATTTTCTAAATTTGATATGGGGTATATCAAATAATGTACCTACGGGATGAAAAGTTTATGAATCACCTATGTAAGTGTGAAGTGTTAGCCGCTTCAAGGAGAATTTTGCAAGGCCAGTTCTCTATGCACTTATGAAACCAGGCGGTGTTCATGGCTGAAACGAACACAACAATGAGAACCAAAGACAATTAAGGGTTGGTTATGTGACTTATGGTTGTCTACACCAAAGGCAGTGTTCATGGCTGAAATGAACACAACAATGAGAACCAAAGAAAGTTCAAAGGGAAACCTACTTATCCAGATGCAATTAATCCTTGCTTGCGAATCACACAGTTTTTCATGCATATTTCCATGATATAGCCATTCCCCATTCATGTGGGGGATTGTTGGGTTTTAAGCATTAATATGGCTTAAAAGAAGGTGAATGAGAAAAGGAGGGAAATAAAATTTTTGAGTGAAATATTAAGTTTCCCTCCTAGATGAAGGAACATTGTTCCATATTTGAAGAGGAAGAGGTTTTTAATGGGTATATAAGCAATTATTCTTCTTCTAACTCTTAAAGAGTTGAGAAGAAGGCAAGCCTCGCGCTGTCATCGTCGCTCGCTCGGCTTCGGCTTCAGCTTCGACTTCGGCTTCGGATTTGGATTTGGATTTGCATTTGGTCAAATGATCGATTGATTGATTAACTTTTTGGACCAAATTTATTTTTTAATAGTAAATATTAACAAAAATATTATTAAATATCTATTTTAATAATAAAATATTAATATTAAATCCAAGAATATTAATATTAAGATCCAACAGTTTCCATTTTTCCGTTTTCTGTTTTGGTAACAGAAAATTAATTACCCTCTTCAATTTTTCCTCTTTATTGTTGAGTAAATAACCATTTATGTTATGACATTTATGGTGTGGCCGTTTTGCATAAACAGCCATTTGGAAGAGTTGCACCTCTTCAGATTTCAGCTCAACATTGGCTATAAATACAAGTCCATTCTCTCAGATTTTCCATATGATTTTCTGAGTTTCTCCTCCTCCTTCTGCATTGTTTTAACTTCAAAGAAAGCAACAATAATTCTGATTTGCTACCGAACTTTGTGTTCGCTGTAACACTGGGTTTGAAGTACCACTACACCAATGTATAATTTTTTCTATCCTGGGAGAAAACAATCCATAACCTTGGGTACTAGGAGGGGATTAAATTCCTTAAGGAAACACTGTGAATTCAGTGGGCTCGAATTAATTTTCGTTTCTTTACATTTTCTGTTTATATGTTATTCACTGTTTTCCAGAATTAGTTTACAAATACAGATTACTAATATTAACAACTTGCAGTCATAAATAAGATCGTTAAGTACTTCATTACCTTCTTTTATTAATTTAATCACCTCTGTTAAGTCTGTTTCAATCTCTACCGGTTGTTGTTGCATTTCCAAAGCAATTTGGAGGCCTTGTTTCAGCGCTAGAAATTCTGTCTGAAGTGGAGATGTCGTATATGTGCAGTTTGTAAACCCACAATCCAGTCACCTCTGGTGTTTCTGATGAGGCCACCTAAACCTGCTTGAAGGTTTTCCTCCTTAAAGGAACCATCCACATTTAATTTATGATAACTATTTGGTGGCTTATGCCATTTGACATAAATAGTACAATTCTTCGTGATATTATAGTCAGAATAAGATACTCTTATTTAGGTTTAAGGGAAGTTCAATTATGAAGATATTCTTTGTTGTAGCTGAATCAATGGTTACAGTAAAATTGCACCAGAATGAGATACCTAGCTATTAACGATGAGTTTAAATTTTGTTTATACCAACAAGTCCAACGCGTCAACCAAAAGTAAGAGTAATAATCTATTGTAATCGATTAAATTTTTAACATTTTTTTACGGCGTCAGTGTATAAAAACGTAAATCCATTAACAAACAGAAGAGAATAATAGCATCATGAAATAGAAATCACCGAATGCGCTATCATTTTACAATAGGTATAGCAATTAAAATTACATACTCTGCTGTAAGCATCTCATGATATTAGTACAATTTACTCCACTAGAAAAGATAAACCAAGAAAAATAGAGACAACCACGATTTGTTGTTTACGAGTTCAGAATTTATCATCAAATTCATACCTCATCTTAGTTATTGGGTTCGCAATTAAATACATATTTAATGAATCTTCTAATATAAATACAAAATCTAATAAAGCTACTACCCGTGCGTTACACTCTAGCTTGGCCCCTGAAGCAAATTAAAAGTCCATCAAAGCAATAGACATAGAAAATATAGTGATTAGAATCGAAGACCATTAAGTCCTAGAGTCATCCATCCATAAATAATCCAGGTGCATGCATGTTCACACAACCTATCCTACAAGCATCCATCCATCAATAATCCAAGACTCAATCTGAATATGAGTACACAAAACTCAACCGCCGTCTCTGTCACGACCCAAAATCTATTTAAAAGTCGTGATGACGCCGTATACTACTGTCAGATAAGTCAACACTAAATAGTTAATTAAATTCTCATTTTAATATTTTTGAAATTATAAATTTTCTTCAATTTAACTAGTAAAAGATGAACTTTACAGAATAAATAATAATATTTTCCACTTTCAATACTGAATATCCCATAATCATCCCAAAACCTGGTATCACAAGTGCATGAGCATTTACTAGGAAATGAAATAAAATAAACTACAGCTTCTGTCGGAATAGAAATTTGGACATGAGAGAAAAATACAAAGACTCTGAAGGATACTCTGGTGGTTGCGGATCGTAACATGGAATACATCTCACGTAAGTCCCCGCATCAACCACCCTGCTGCGCCCACAAGGTCACTGAACATACATGTGTGGGTACAACAAATGTACGGCAAGTGTATTATGAGTACGAAGACAACGCGTACCTAGTAAGTATCCAGTCTAATCTCGAAGAAATAGTAACGAGGGGTCGACTTTGACACTTATTAGTGGTCCAATAATATCAGGTACAATAAAGAGGTAAATAAATGTGAGGCAGAGTAAATAAATGAATTAAATAAGCATAAATATATGAGATACAAATTCCCTTCTTTACAATGAACTCAAGCTTCCCAATTGAAATTCCCTCCTTAACCGGAGCACACATAAGGGTGTAGTGGACCTCATCAAGTAGATTATCATAAATTCAAATCCGAAAATATCACGAATACACCGACTGCTTGCCAAATATTACGCACGATTCCATGAAGATATGATATAGGAAATTCCATGGCGTACGGTCCGGTCCAACATAAAATTAAATTGTGCACAGCCGAGGGCCGAACGACGCGAACCATAGATGCATCTATTAACCTGTCGAGGCGTTAACCTATCGAGGCGAACGGCCCGCTCCCATGAGAGTGTAGTATATAGATCCTGCTGAGGCAAACGGCCCGATCCTATACGAGTGAAATACATAATCCTGCCGAGGCGAATGACCCGATCCTATAAGAGTAGTGGAAATTTACCCTGCTCGCGAAATATAATTGCGACGCGGTTACACATAGATTTCTTAAGTTATTATAGTATTCCTCAATTCTTTTCAAAATAAGTTCAAAGGAAAACTTTTAAGTTCCCAATTTTTCCTCAAGTTCAACTCCTTTCAAAATATTTAATAAACAAACTCAATCTCGCTTCTTCTCAAGGCAAGCAATAAACATAAATCAACAGCAATATCAACAAGGCATGATGTAAGCCTAAAATTACCCGGACAAAGGCATAACTAGTAGTTACGTACGAACTCTCATCATCTCGTGCGTACGTAGCCCCTACAAATAGAAGCACACAATAATTTAGTTCACCTATGAGGATTAATTCCCTCTTATGAGGTTATAAAGGAGACTTACATCGCTCCAAAGTTCCATAGCCGGCTCCTAAGCTTTTCCAACAATTCAAACAGATGCCTAACGCTCCATAAACTAGTCAATAATTGTGCAAACCCATAAACATATACTCAAATACTCATTAAAATCCTATTAACAACAATTCTCAACTCCGCTTGAAAAGTCGATAAAATCACCCTTGGGCCCACGTGCCTGGATTCCGAAAATTTTCAAAGATAAACTTTACCCATAACCCCGCGAACTCAAATATATGATTTATTCTCAATTCTATACCCAATTTCGTGGTAAAAAATCCAAAAATACCAAATCTTAGGTTTTCTACCAAAACCCTACAATTTCTACTAATTTTCATGTTTAAATCCTTATACAAACCATGTATTTAACTTATAATAAGTGGGAATCACTTATCTTGACATAGATGATGCAATCTCCCTTCCAAGAGCTCCAAAATCGCCCAACCAATTGAAAAATGGAGGAAAAATGGCCAAATCCCGTCTTTAAAACAATCTGCCCAGGCCAGCCCTTCTTCGCATTCGCGATCAAAGCCTCGCGTTCGCGAAAGCTGCAGATACCACTACTTAGCGTTCGCGAAGGCCAAACTACTCCAGGCTCCCACTCTTCTTTCTTCTTCGCGTTCGCGACCCTTGTGCCGTGTTCACATAAGCTTCATTAGGCAACACTCCATGTTCGCGTTTGAGAAGGCCAAAAAACCAGCTGCCTCAAATTCCTCTTCACAAACGCGGGACACCCTACGCGTTCGCGATGAAGGAAACCAGATACCAGCAGCAGCAGTTCAAAACAGCCCAAAATGATCCGGAACAATCTTGAAACACACCTGAGGTCCCCGAGATCCCGTCCAATCACACAAACCAGTCCCACAACTGGACGTGCTAGAGGCCTCAAATCACATCGAACAACATCAACATCGTGAATCACAGTCCACTTCTGGTCAAACTTCTCAATAACTTTCAAATTTCTAACTTTCGCCAAATGACCCCGAAATGACCTACGAACCTTCGAATCCACTTCCGGACGCACTCCCAATACCAGAATCACCATATGAAGCTATTCCCAAACTTAAAATCCCAAACGGACATTGATAACATAAAATACACCTCCACCCCAAATTCATGAAACTCTTCCAAAATGCTAACTTCCACAATAGGCGCCGAAATGCTCCAGGTCATCCAAAACCCGATCCGAATATATGCCCAAGTCCGTAATCATCATACAAACCTGTTATAACCTATAAATCCCGATTCCGAGGTTGTTTACTCAAAAATTCAATCTTAGTCAATTCTTCCAACTTAAAGCTTCCGAAATGAGAATTCTCTTTCCAAATCAACTCAGAACTTCTGAAATTCCAGTTCCGACCACACGTGCAAGTCATAATACCTGAAGTGAAGCTGCTCAAGGCCTCAAACCGCCGAATGGCACGCTAGAGCTCAAAACGACCGGTCGAGTCGTTACATTCTCTCCCACTTAAATATATGTTCGTCCTCAAACGTGCTAAGAACTGTGCTGGAGTTGTCTGAAATCACTATGTAACACCTCGTGCACCTACCCGTGCTACCACAACTCAGTTGAGAACATTTTCTCGAACAAATCTGAAGATTCTCCCTTTTTACTTAGCCAAATAAGTTTTAGAGCCAAATTTCAACACCTAAAATTCTCTATCAGGCCTGTTTCCAACATACAAACATCGTATCAATCACCACACGATGTACCCAAACATGATTGTATGCCTTTGCTGAATTAACACCATGAACCGCATATTTCACATAACCATAATAACACCCTCTGATAATAATAGCCGACATTCCATGAATCTGATGCTCACACACAGGTCATGACTCATATAAATCCTATTCCAACTCTTGAAATACCTCCACGACAAAAGCGATGTGTAGAAATTCATGACCAATTACTGAGTCAATAATTCATTGAGTTCTTTCTTGTGACAAGAACCATTGCCTCATTATGAACAAAATAACTATATTTGCTCTTTATTATACTTCATATAAATTCGATCGCACTGATCCCATGTCTAATAATCTCGTCTCACCTAGTACAGGCTGCTCAGGCAATAAGCCACCTCAGACATTGCTAAAAGTATCATATGATGCCACAATGTGCCAACAAGCTACAAACTCGAACGTGATATATAAGGAGAACGAACTCTGGAAAGAACCACTCGACCCACATAACTAATTGAACAACCGAAAGGATGTCATGAACCTCCCTCATAAAATGGGAAACAAAGCACGCAAGAATAGATATAGGGGACTGTACTCAAAATCACACTGTTGCGGCGTGCAACCCGATCCACACATAATACCATATAAGGAAAGACTTTACTGAGCTAAAATGCTCATGACTACGAAATACCCGAATATCGGCCACAAGCACGCTAAGTTCATAATACAAATCTTGGGGAGATAGATAGCCGTACGCCATAATACTCAAACACGACTAAGGTGCAATATATGATCTGCATCTCAAGAGTCATCCTACTCACATAACACCATCGCTACATGGAACCTCAACACATGTGCAATTAATCATGCCATCTCACAACCCACACGACACAATAGAGTATTACATGAAATAGCCAATGATGAAATAATATCCAACGTTCGAATACTCCTCTGTTAGTTTGTACGAGTCCACCAAATAGTAGAGTACTTAGTCCTCTACGAGATTCTGCTTAGAATGTTATTAAACTGTAAGTAAAAGAGATACGAGATTTTTACGTGGAAAAATCCCACACAAGGGGACCAAAAACCATGACCTACACCAGTAGGCTTTCAACTTCACTAACTTGTAAAAACCTATTACAAGCCACTTTGTAATGACTCCATTACAAAGAATTCAATGCAACTAACTTGTGGTACTTTTACCACAAACCACTTTGTGACTCCCTAGTTACAAAGACTTTTACTAACTTGTGATGCTCTCACTACAAGCCACTTTGTCACTCTACAGTTACAAAGGCTTTTGGTTATGACTAAACCTAGTCACAACATAAACTCAAGGAGTTTATGGATTTTACAAGAGGATTCCTAGGCAGCGCTTCTAGCTAAGCAATTTAGGAGATACAATAAGTACAATCACAAAGTTACAACTCAACTAAGGACAACAACATGCTAACTTTAGGAACTGGTCTGTAGTTGCGTTCAACTTTGTTCTTCAAGCTCGTGAGGATTGATTTCTCTGTTTTTGCAAAAGGCTTGAATGATAAACTGAAATATTCAAGTAATGTTTCAATATAAACTCATGTTGGTACACCTTGATCGCATCACTTAAATGATGTGAGCACTTTAGTTGGTCAAGAAGTGAGTGGGTGCTGGAAATAGTGCAGTGCGGCAGAAACAGTGTAGTCAGTCACTTCATTTCTAGCTGTGTCCAACTGACTTTGTACTGCTATGAGGGAACCACAAGGGTAGTAGGTTCTTGTTTAGTTTCATGGCTCCTGAAGCTGTAGCAGTTCACATTTAGCTGAAATCTATTAAATGCAGTGTAGTCCAAGTGAGTCAGGTTCCCTATCTGGTCCTTAACATTAAGTTTGTTAGATCATCAAAACACAAGGCAAAGATATTGAAAACCTATCAATTTCCCCCTTTTTGATGATGAAAAACTTAACATTGATAACGAGGATTTAGAGCTAAAAGAACCAGATTAAGTAATAGGAGAACACAAGTTCCCCCAAACTCTATGCCCTTTCGTACACATATTCCCCCATATGTTCCCCCTGACTTTATGGTCATATTCTACTATTATTTTCCCCCTTTTGGCATCATTAAAAAGACACAAATAGAAGAGCAACACAAAGAAGTCCAACCAAGCTAACTCATGCCATATATGTGCACATAAACATGATAGAGAATAGAAACAAAGAAGTAAAACACTGATATAATAAAAGAGGATAGAATTTATATTGATAAAACTTTAATATGCCTTTGCTTAAAAAGCAAGAGGTAACATTGTACCGTTAAAACGGGAGCAGTAGTGTTTCATCCCAACCACATAAAAAAAGAAAACAAAACATCTGCCAAAACAACAAAAAAAACTAAAGAACATTTCCAGAATCTGGTCACTGAATGGATACTTAGGGGGAACTAGGAGTGGAAGGCTTGGAGGCTGCAACAAGTGTTTAGAGAAGAAGGTCTATTCGGGCATTGGCCGACTTTTGCTCATTAAGCAGTTCTTCTTTCAGGTTCTCTACTTATGCCCTGAGATCAGCATTCTCCTTTGCCAAACGAGATACCTCATCATTTGATGCCAGAACCCCTTGGGCTTGCTGACCTTCCAGGATAACATTCCTAGCCTTCAACCGAAGAATTTCCTCAATTGCACTATTCTGAGCATTAATTAGTTGTGAGACGGTTGATGTACTTCCTACTCCCCTATTCTTCCAATGTAGTGTGTGAGAAAGTCTGCTTCTTAGTCCCCACCTTGCCTTGCCCCAATGGAACCTTAAAGAAATTAAACACTCTTGTAAGCAAAAACCCATAGGGAAGGCCATGATTGCCATCCTTAAAGGTGGCTACCTTTTGCATGTGCTCAATCATAATAGCAGACAGGTTTACAGGGTTAAAACTGTCCAGTTGCTCCATCAAGAAAATGTCAAACTTAGAGGCCATGGACCTCCTCTCAGCTCGAGGTAATAGAACTTTGTTGATCAATTCAAAAAGTAGCTGATAGACAGGGAGTAACGCGTTCTTATGGATCTGGTCCCCCTTCTAGTTTGCATTGTCCTTTACCACGACATTTATGAAGTTAAACTGACAAACATCCTTTACGCTGGACACATCAGTTGTAGGAACTTTAAGAATTTTACTAAGTAGCTTTACATCAAACACTATATCCACTCCATTCACCAAAGCACAGATGTGGTCGGTCTCAATGGGAAAAAGGCTAGCAAAGAAGCTTTGCATCTCATTCTCATAAGCCTTAGGGCCATCTATTTGAAATAGATGCCCCATCGTTAAAACTCAACCATTTCAAGAATTTGTCGCATGCCAGCCATCTCAGAGATTGCGGGGTCAAATGCATGACCTAACAGAACCTTTTGGTGCCTCAAGCGTTCTGAGCCAAGACTGACTTCACTCTTTAACCTCTTCACAGAACCAGGTTCCTAAACAATTTTAGACTTGCATTTTCCTAACTTCTCACCACTTAATTTTCCTTTTCTCTTGGATTTGACTAGCACATACTCATCAGACATCGAGAACTCACTCACAACCTCCTTCAATTTGGAGCTAGAAGGTGATCGCTTTTCTATTGAAGTAGGCTTTATCTTTTTCTGAGACCGTCTAACCAGAGAACCATGTTCATATAGTGTTTCTTCTTCCACCTCTACTACAGGGATCACTTCATCACTTACGGGTACACTGTCTTTCACCAACTTCCTCCTTTTCTTCTTACTACGTTTTCTGCTCTTTTGAAGGGCAGAATTGTAGGACACCTTAGCTTGAAGCCTGGTAGTAGGTTGTTTGGTTTCAGACTCAGGAGTGGACACAACCCTCCTCTTAACTATGAACGCATCAGGAGCTAAGTTATCTAGGTCCCCCTCATCACTGGACCTCATTTCAGGTACTTGCACTTCCAAGGGCACAACAACGAATGCAGGAACAGAACTATCCTGGGAATGAGAGCCCTGACCTGGGTCCTCCGGAGAGGGATCAGGTTCCTCATGTGAGGGCCCAGTAGTATCTGCTAGTGCATCGCCTTCAACAGTTACAATGGCCCCTTCGTCCCCCACACCATGTACCTCATTTTTCCGAGAGATGATCTCATGCAGTACACCATCAGCAGACACCACAAAGACGGTTACAACATTCTCTTCCTCAATTGGCACTACTGCTACCACAGAATCGGTAGCAACGATGGCGGAACTCTCTGTGACCTCAGGGTTTTGACCTTGTTCTCCACTTGGTCATTGACTAGTGGGAACATCAGAAGATGGAGAGGACAAAGCAACAATTTTAGGGGTTTCTGAAATAGAGAGAGACTGGAAATCTGGGTGAGGTGTGATTTTAGCGGGAAGAGTAAGAGCGGGTAAGGAAGGCTCAGTAGGAGCGGAAGTTTCCATAGGTTTATCAGTAGTAGGTACGATTGAGGCAGGGAGGTCGTAGTTTGTCTCAGCCATTGGAAAAATGGTGGGAAGATGCTTTTGGGATATTCTAATAGAGGACTTATGGTTAGGGAGAACAGAAAAGGGTTTTTATGAGGAGAGGATAATTATGAAGAGAGAGGAATAGGCATCGGTTCTGAAACGGCGGTTGGGCGCGGAGAAGTGCAACGTTTCAAAGGGAGATGGAACAATTAGAAGTGAGAGACGTGACAATAGGATCTGAAAAGTTGAATGACATGGCAGTTATGTTTTGTACCCTTTTTAAGACGTGTATTAAAGGATGCACAGAACTAATAACCTTTGGTACAAGAACCATGTTCTTAACCTTTTATTTGAAAGAATCAATCCTCTTTTATCATTCATGCACTGCATTTACAGCTTCTATACTCATCATGCATGTTTATCTGCAATAGTATTAAAGTGAGTTAGACATGGCCAGAAAGCACTTTTAGCCAGTTATTTCTTGAAGGTGATTTTCATAGCCAGATAAAGAGGAATTAGGTTCTCAATTGGGATTTAAAAATCCCAACTTCACTTTGTTTCTTTCAAATTGTTCCCTACTTAATGCCTTGGTGAAAAAGTCTACAATTTGGTCTTTTGTGCTATAGAACTTCATACATATCAGCCCTTTCTCCATATTGTCCCTCAGAAAGTGATGCCTCACATCAATATGCTTTGTCCTTTTGTGTTGAACTAGATTATTGGCCATGTTGAGTGCACTGGTGTTGTCACATAGAAGGGGCACACTCTCAGTGAGTACCCCAAAGTCCTCCAATTGTTGCTTAATCCATAAAAGTTGAGCACATCAGGATGCTGCGGCTACATATTTTGCTTCAGCTGTTGAAAGAGCCACTGAATTTTTCTTCCTTGTACCCCAAGAGATAAGATATGAACCTAGGAAGTGAGCCATTCCAGAAGTGCTTTTCCTTTCCACAAGATAACCTGCATAGTCTGCATCAGCATAACCAATGAGATTAAAACTATCACTTGAGGGATAATATAGAACCAGGTCCTGTGTTCCTTTGAAATATCTCAGTATTCTTTTGGTAGCCTTCAAATGAGATTCCTTGGGATTTAATTGAAACCTTACACATAGCCCCACATTAAAGACAATATCAGGTCTACTGGCAGTGAGATAGAGGAGAGACCAAATAATGCCTCTATACATGGTTTGCTTCATAGGACATCCAGTTTCATCCATGTCCAGTCGAGTGGCAGTAGAAATATGTCTATCACCTTTAATGCTTCCATGTCAAACCTCTTCAAGAGCTCCCTGATGTATTTTTGCTGACAAATGGATATAACCTTTGGGGACTATTTTACTTGAAGACCTAAGAAGAAGTTCAGTTCCCCATCATGCTCATTTCAAATTCACTTCCCATGAGTTTTGCAAATTCTTCACACAGAGAATCAGTTGTTGCCCTAAAAATGATATCATCAACATAGACCGGAACAATGAGCAGGTTCCTTCCCCGTTTCTTTAAGAACAAAATGTTGTCAATTTTTCCTCTTTTAAAGCCATTTTCCAAGAGGAAGTTTGACAGCCTTTCATACCAGGCTCGAGGAGCCTGCTTCAGCCCGTACGATGCTTTGTCTAGTTTAAAAACATATTCAGGGTGTTCATGACATTCAAACCCTGGAGGTTGCTTCACATAGACTTCTTCCTTAAGAAGTCCATTCAAAAATGCACTTTTAACATCTATTTGGAACAACGTGAATTCCTTATGAGATGCAAAAGTGATTAGAATTCTAATAGCTTCCATGCGAGCGACACGAGCAAACATTTCGTCATAGTCAATCCCTTCCTCCTGATTGTAGCCTTGAACAACTAGCTTGGACTTGTTCCTTGTAGTAATTCCATGTTCATTAAGCTTGTTTCTGAATACCCACCTGGTTCCTATAATGGTTCGATCTGAGGGTCTGGGTACCAGGTGCCAAACATTATTCCTTTCAAACTAATGTAACTCATCTTGCATGGTTGTAATCCAATCTGCATCTTTCAAGGCTTCCTTGACATTCTTGGGTTCTATCTGGGAGAGAAAAGCTGAGAAGGAAAGTGAATTTCTGGCTCTTGACCTGGTTCGTACTCTGGAATCTAAAGGAGTAATAATGTTGTCCATCGGATGAGAGCTTTGGTGTCTCCATTTAGAAGTCTAAGGTTTATTTTGAGAGGATGTGGGTGCGTTTGGCTGGTTTTCCTGCGTTCTTCTCTCAGGTGCTAATGGAGTTCCCTGAACTGCATCAACCACTCTTTCTTCAGCTTCAGTGGTTGTGATTGAAGTACTTGGTTCCATTGGAGATGAGGCAGTATTATCTTCACTTAGCTCTTTTACTTGACTCATCATATCTGCCTTTCCATTTGTCATGTCAATGACTTTACCATGGACTAGTAAGGGTTCTCCATCTTGATCTTCTTCAGCACTCTTCTTACAAGATGGATAAGACTTATCAAAAATAACAAGAGCACTTTCCTCAACACATTGAGTCCGCTTATTATATATCTTGTAAGCCTTTCTTTGAGAAGAGTAGCCCAGAAATATTCCTTCATCACTCTTGGCATTGAATTTAACAAGCTGATCCTTTCCATTGTTGAGAACATAGCATTTGCACCCAAATGTTCTTAGGTGAGTCAGCTTGGGTTTCCTTCCATTTAACAATTCATAGGGTTTTTTTCAAAAGTGATCTGATCATGCACATGTTCACCAAGTAGCAGGCAGTGTTGACAACTTTAGCCCAGAAGTTCTTTGCAATTCCACTGTCGATTAGCATTGTTCTTGACATCTCTTCCAGATTTCTGTTCTTCCTTTCTACTACTCCATTTTGCTGGGGAGTTCTGGGAGCTGAGAAGTTGTGAGTGATGTCATTTCCATTGCAGAACTCATAAAATTTGACATTGTCAAATTCTGTCCCATGATCTGATCTAATGCATGCGACTCTACACTCCATCTTCACCTGAATTTTCTTCATGAAAGCCACAAACACCTCAACGGTTTCATCTATAGTTCTGAGAAACAGAGTCCATGTGAATATGGAGTAGTCATCCACTATCACAAAAAGGTATCTTTTTCCTCCTTTACTTTGCACTCTCAAAGGGCCACATAGATCTATATGCAGAAGCTCTAGTAGCTTTGAGGTGCTCACATCTCTTTTAGACTTAAAGTAGGACTTCACATGTTTTCCTCTAGCACATGCATCACATACCTTTTGCATCTTGAATTTTGACATAGGCAGACCATGGACCAGGTCCTTCTGAATTAGTTTGTTCAGAAGAGAAAAATTTGTGTGGCCCAGTCTTTTGTGCGATAGTTCAGCATCATCATCAACAGCTTTTAGACAACTCATATCACTACTTTGTAAGTACACGAAATCAGCAACATAGATGTTCTTGTATCTTTTGGCCACAAGTACCACTTCACCAGTTACTAGATCAGTGACTGTACATATTTTGGACAAGAATTCCATATTGTTTCCTTTATCACAGATTTGAGAGACACTCAAGAGACTATACTTAAGGCCATTGACATAGTACACGTTTTCAATAGAATGAGTGAGTGACTTCCCGACATTTCCAACTCCAAGAATGTACCCCTTTTTCCCATTGCCAAAGGATACGTTCCCTCCTTGCAGGGCTTTTAGTGAAAGAAAGTCCATGGTGTTCCCAGTCACGGTCTTTGAACACCCACTATCCATGAACCATTGTTGATCGCTTCCTTTCACTATTCCCTGCACAAGGAGATTAAGAGTTAGTTTTAGGAACCCAAGAAAGTTTGGGTCCGTTATAGTAGGCAACAAGATGAATAAGAGCTTTCTTTGTCCATGCAGGTAATGTGCATTTTTTGTGAGTGGAACCTGGTCCCTCTTTTGTAGTCATCTTTTCAGCAAACACGTTGTTTTTATGAACAGATTGATCCCTGGCCAGGCAATTTTCTTTGAAGTGCCCATTGTTACCACATTAGGTACAAGTCCAGTTACCAGGGACAGTGACGTACTTGCTGTGAGGGTTGTAATGAGTTTTCTCCCTTTGGAACCCTATTCCCTGCATGTTTCCACCATTATTAGTGTGCATGGCAGTGGTAGCTTCTGAGGACCAGGTCCACTTTATGAATTTTTCAAGATCATTTTTTACTCTTTCCAGATCAGTTTGGAGGTTCTTGTTTTTTTTCAATTTTAGCACACATCCTAGTTCTCACAACTTTCAACTCAGTTTCAAGCCTAATGTGT
Source organism: Nicotiana sylvestris (assembly GCF_000393655.2). Lineage (NCBI taxonomy): Eukaryota > Viridiplantae > Streptophyta > Magnoliopsida > Solanales > Solanaceae > Nicotiana > Nicotiana sylvestris. The sequence continues at coordinate 5,425,397 of NC_091064.1, forward strand.
TCCACACTAGCTATCTCTTTTCCTTTTCCAGAATTTTTAGGTTTCGACTTAGTCCCTGGTCTCTATATTAATTCCCTTAAGTCTGCAATTATTGCCATGAAATCACTTCTTTTTTCTATGAATCTTTTAATAATTTCTTTATGGTCAATGACTACAGCCACTAAGTCATCTCTAGTTTGTTCAGCTTCTCCTAGTTCTATGGTCAAGGAATCCATATCCTCCACAATACTATGATAGACATCAATCAATACACTGGCTAAAGACATGAGTTTCTTAGGAGAGTAGGATTTCAGATTTCTCTGAACATCCCCGAAATTTACCTCCTTATTGTCATCGTCTTCATCATCATCTGATTGGGCCATCAAAGCAAAGATTGAGTCATATCCATTTTCCTCACCTCCAACTGCCATCATGGAACTATCACTAGCATCAGTTTCATTTTCAGACTCACCAAAGGAATCTCCCCATGCTGCAAGAGCATATTTCATCACATTGTCAGCAGATCTTTTTCTTTTGAAGTTCTTGAAAGGAACCGGGTTCCTCTTAACTACTTTTTCAGAGTTGTTCTTGGAGAATTCTTGCTTCAAAAGAGGATAGTCTCTGATGAAGTGTCCAGTCTTTCCACACTTATGACAGAGATCATAGTTTTTTAGTTTGCTAGAGCTGCCCCTTTTTAGTATTTCACCATTTCTTCTAACCATCTTCTGAAACCTTTTGGTCAAGTAAGCTATGTCAATGTCTTCATCACTTGAGTCATTGCTATCAGCTTTGAGTACCAGATTCTTTTCTTTCTTTGGTTCTCTTCTTTCACTGTCTATCTTTTTTATCATCTCGTAGGTCTTCAGATTTCCAATAAGCTCTTCTGTGGTCAGCTCTTACAAATCCTTTGATTAAGTAATAGCATTCACCTTGCTTTCCCATGGGCTAGGCAGAATACTGAGGATTTTCCTCACTAGCTTATTTCTAGGAATCGTTTCGCCAAGTGAGTGTAACTCATTTATGATGGAAGTGAATCTTGTGTGCATATCTTGAATAGATTCATCGTCATTCATCCTGAAGAGTTCATACTCGGTAGTAAGCATATCGATCTTAGACTATTTTACTTGGGTAGTTCCCTCATGAGCTATTTGCAAAGCTTCCCATATCTCATTAAAAGTGTCGCAGGTAGAGATTCTATTGTATTCTTCAGGTCCTATTCCATATACTAGAATCTTTTTGGTACGAAAATTCTTCTCCACAAATTTTTTGTCTATGTCAGTGTATTATTAACTATTTTTTGCCATTGAAAATGGAAGTTCTTCCATTACCTTTGTTGTTACATAAGGGTCATCGCATATGATATCCCATAACTCAGAATCATCAGCCATCATGAAATCATGCATTCTTGTTTTCCACCACCCATAGTATTGTCCATTGAACCTGGGTGGTTGGTATGTAGATGGACCTTCTTAAAAATTTGGTGGAGCAGCCATAAGGATCCTTCCTAGGTGTTAGCCTGATTGGAGGAACCCGCTCTGATACCAATTGTTAGTTTGTATGAGTCCACCAAATAGTAGAGTACCTAGTCCTCTACGAGATTCTACTGAGAATGCTATTAAACTGTAAGTAAATGAGACACGGGATTTTTACGTGGAAAAATCCCACACAAGAGGACCAAAAACCACGACCTACACCAGTAAGCTTTCAACTTCACTAACTTGTAAAAACCACAAGCCACTTTGTAATGACTCCATTACAAAGAATTCAATTCAACTAACTTGTGGTACTTTTACCATAAGCCACCTTGTGACTCCCTAGTTACAAAGACTTTTACTAACTTGTGATTCTCTCACCACAAGCCACTTTGTCACTCTACAGTTACAAAGCCACTAAACCTAGTCACAACATAAACTCAAGGAGTTTACGGATTTTACAAGAGAATTCCTAATCAACGCTTCTAGCTAAGCAATTTAGGAGATATAATAAGTACAATCACAAAGATACAACTCAACTAAGGACAACAACATGCTAACTTTAGGAACTGGTCCATAGTTGCATTCAACTTTGTTCTTCAAGCTCGTGAGGATTGATTTCTTTGTTTTTCCAAAAGGCTTGAATGAGAAACTGAAACATTCAAGTAATGTTTCAATATAAATTCATGTTGGTACACCTTGATCACATCACTTGAAATGATGTGAGCACTTTAGTTGGTCAAGAAGTGAGTGGGCGCTTGAAACCGTGCAGTGCGGCAGAAACAGTGAAGGCAGTCACTTCATTTCCAGTTGTGTACAACTGACTTTGTGCTGCTATGAGGGAACCATAAGGGTAGCATGTCCTTGTTTAGTTTCCTAGCTCCTGAAGCTGTAGTAGTTCACATTTAGTTGGAATCCGTTAAATGCAGTGTAGTCCAAATGAGTCAGGTTCTGTATCTGGTCCTTGACATTAAGTTTGTTAGATCATCAAAACACAAGGCAAAGATATTGAAAACTTATCATCCTCCATAAGGAGCACTATGCCGAAGTGAACACATCCGGCCTGATATAGAGCCCACATTCATATTTCAAATCCATCCATGGACCTCAAGCCGATTCTGATCCTACCGCATTAGGACAATAACCTTTCGAGGATACACAACAACCCTTCTTCCCATGACACACAAGAACAACTGTCGATTCAGAATAAACTTCCACAATCCACAACCAAACGAACCGAGCGCCCTTTAGGCATAAATTCTCACATGAACGATAGCACCACAATCTCCATACTTGGTTTGAATCCTTCACTTAATCAAGTGAATACATGTCATACTAATGCAATCTTCCCCTGGGATAGGATCCCATGACCTTATGCGTTGGTTAACAAGTCTGCACCTCCATACCATCGGCCATACTAATGTTGTAAAGTGAATCAAGGATCCGCAAATCATTACACAAAGCCTCTGATGCATGACACCATTCTCAAGTGATACTGAAGACAATACCCGCTCACTCTAATCATGTGAATACCTTTTCCGTGTTTGTCCGAGCTGGTGACATTCTTGTCAACACCAAACTGCAACCTTGATCCTCAACTTCCAAATCTCATGCTACTTGATGCACTTAATCATTCCAATGCGCAAGAGTACAAGAATTACATCATAACTCCTCAACTAGTAATAGGGTAAATACTTCATCATATAGAAACCTTTACTCAACTCATTTCAAGAGAACCATGAAAACACGTGACTGGATTCTCATATCCGCAGAAAATACCGACCTCTAGTAGTAGGCTAAACTACCATAACTCTTCCGAGATACATCTACACATAAAATGCCATAATACTTGAATGCCTCAAAATAAAATCAATTACGGTGGTTATCAAGCCTCGCACGTACCGCCACAAAGAACATGTGTAACTCATCACGCTGGAGGAACTAATCATTGCCACCATCATGTCAATCCAACCATTGCTAACCGATCCAACTTCTTCTAATTTACTCTAGACTTGCCTTAGGAATAATAATAGCTTCATCCAAAACCTCGCGAACCCAAATCCGCACTCATCCTAAGTGACCTTATATAACGAGACCATGCTGTCTCAAATCTCACGAACCATCTCATACCCTCCTTGCGCGCATATTCACATCCTCAACTGGTACACCCATTCTAAAAATTTCTCTACGAATGTGAAGTCATTTTCCCTCATTCATCCAAATGCTACACTGCAAGCCGAAGATAACATAGAACACTTCAAGCCCCTTTTTCATAATCCACTATAAATGCTCGATTCTTAACCATACTGCTGGCATGAAATCCTTAGGCACCGCATTTTAACTTTTGAATTCACTAGGACCGTTGTTGAGAGTCACCCACTCTGACTTGGTCCCGAATATAATTAACTGCAAGGCTCTGTTAGCACATAAGCCGATAAGGCCCAATATAGCACACATTCCTCAATCCTTTGCTCAAATCACTGCTGATGTTTCCTTTCCCTTAGTCGTAATAACCCACTAATACACCAATGACCAGAAACCTCACAAGTAGATAACTATGCAATCCAATCGTAGGCAGCGTGCCTCTCCCACTTAGCTCGAAGCTACCATTGCCTAACTCTGGATACCACCAAGGTTCATTCTTCCTCTCTGACATGACCTCGCACCATCGACCTGCCAAATTCCTCGAAACCTTCCAATGATACTACATCGAGCACAATCACTACGAAACCAATAAACCATCTCGGGTCTGTGCCCATTCACCATCTGTACAAACCTGTTCATTCCCCATTGACATCAACTAAATGTGCGACGACACATTCGAAACCAAAGTCATGTTGTATCCTTCTTCATATCAAGCAACTCCTTCCTGTCGTATCCAATATCCCTCGTATAATAGTTGATATTCCAATTAAGTCCGTAGACCTAATCACTGTCCACCATGAATCCCAAATTTCTTTACACTTTTCTCAATGCGTGTATTCATCCTATCACAGAACCCATATGCTACTCCGCCGCTCTCCCACTTTGGTCAAATTGATCCTTTAAGCAACTACTCGACTCCTGCTTCTCACACATGGCCTTCTAGAAGTTTAACTACCCAAGACACCTCCCACATGTCCTTCCTTATTATTCGCTGCTTAGTTGTTTTCTCAATCAAAATCTATCTCTGTAGTACTTGAACCAATAGATTTCTACTAACTTTAGACCTTCTCGAAGATCATCTTTCTTGAGCCATCAACATTAGAAATATCCATTTGATTCCGAAATTGCTACACTCCATTATCTCTGACACCCGCTTCTCCGACAACATTTCGCGATACCCTGCCCCGAAGGTAAATTGATGAAGACCATAACACTAGCAAACTTAATATATTCCAACAAGGACAATGACACCTTAGTACAAATGAGAATTTCACCACACTCGAAAATACCAAGTCTTGTTGCTCCAACAACCCAAACCTGAACATTCACAACATAACTATCGTGATCCATAAGTAAGCACCCTACAGTTGTGCCAACATTACACAGTAACAACGCACGAATCATCATAACAATCAATGCCCAACTTCAACACTGTAGGAATTACTGATATTGAGCTGAAATGATAGAACAACCTTTCGCAAGGCGATGACAATAGCCCGATCAATTGCGCAGGGAGAAACATCCTGCACCACATCCGTAGTACCATTACAATTCCTCGATTTCCAATTGATAGCAAGTGCTTCATGTCACATAAGATTGAATAGGAAGGAAATAAGGGCATAAGCCTCAAAGGAATTAAATCACATGATAAGGAATCAAGAAAGGAAGTGCTCCTAATAGGCTCATAGCCTCTTGAAGATAAGTACAGACATCTTTGTACCGATCCACAAGACTCTACTAGACTTGCTCATGACTCATGAGACCTAAGCAAACCTTGTGCTTTGATACCATGTTGTCACGATCCAAAATCCATTTAAAGGTCGAGATGACACCGGACACCACTGTCAGGCAAGCCAACACTAAATAGTTAATTAAATTATCATTTTAATATTTTTGAAATCATAAATTTTCTTCAATTTAACTAATAAAAGATGAACTTTACAGAATAAATAATAATGTTCTCCACTTTCAATATTGAATATCCCATAATCATCCCAGAACTCGGTGTCACAAGTGCATGAGCATATACTAGGAAATAAAATAAATTACAGTATTAGTCCGCAATACAAATTTGGACAGGAAAGAAAAATACAAACATTCTGAAGGAGACTATGCTGGCTGCAGACCGTAACATGAAATACAGCTCACCTAAGTCCCCGCATCAACCACGTTGCTGCACCCACAAGGCCACTGAACATACATGTACCTGTAAAACAAAGTGTACGGCAAGTGTAGTATGAGTACGAAAACAATGCGTACCCAATAAGTATCCAGTCTAACCTCGAAGAAGTAGTGACGAGAGGTCGACTTTGACACTTACTAGTGGTCCAATAATATCAGGTACAGTAAAGAGGTAAATAAATGTGAGGTAGATTAAATAAATTAATTAAATAAGCATAAATATACGAGATACAAATTTCCCTCTTTACAATGAACTCCAGCTTCCCAAATGAAATTCCCTCTTTAACCGGAGCACACATTAGGGTGTAGTGGACCTCATCAAGTAGATTATCATAAATTCAAATCCAAAAATCTCACGGATACACCGACTGCTTGCCAAATATTACGCATGATTCCATGAGGATATGATATATGAAATGCCATGGCGTACGGACCGATCCAACATAAAATTAAATTGTGCACTGTCGACGGTCGAATGACATGAACCATAGATGCATCTATTAACCTGCCGAGGCAAACAACCCACTCCCATGAGAGTGTTGTACATAGATCCTGCCGAGGCGAGTGACCCGATCCTATACGACTGAAATACATAATCCTGCCGAGGCAAACGACCCGATCCCATAAGAGTAGTAGGGATTCACCCCGCTCGCGGAATATAATTGTGACGCGGTTACACATAGATTTCTTAAGTTATTATAGTATTCCGCAATTCTTTTCAAAATATGATGTTTAAATAAAAACTTTTATTTTCCCAATTTTTCCTCAATTTTAACTCCTTTCAGAACATTTAATAAGCAAACTCAATCTCGCTTCTTCTCAAGGCAAGCAATAAATATAAATCAATAGCAATATCAACAAGGCATGATGTAAGCCTAAAACTACCCGGACATAGGCATAACTAGTAGCTACGTATGAACTCTTGTCACCTCGTGCTTACGTAGCCCCCACAAATAGAATCACACAATAATTTAGTTCACTTATGGGGGTTAATTCCCTCTTACAAGGCTAAAAAGGAGACCTACCTCACTCCGAAGTTCCATAGCCCGCTCCCAAGCCTTTCCAACAATTCAAACAGATGCCCAACACTCCAAAGATAGTCTACAATTGTGCAAACCCATAAATATATACTCAAATACTCATTAAAATCCTATTTACAACAATTCCCAACTCCGGTTGAAAAGTTGATAAAATCGCCATCGGGCCCACGTGCCCGAATTCCGAAAATTTTCGAATATAAACTTTACCCATAACCCCACGAACTCAAATATATGATTTATTCTCAATTCCATGCCCAATTTCGTGGTCAAAATCCAAAAATATCAAATTCTAGGATTTCTACCAAAACCCCACAATTTCTACTAATTTCCATGTTTAAATCCATATACAAACCATGTATTTAACTTATAATAAGCGGGAATCACTTATCTTGACATAGATGATGAAAATCTCCCTTTCAAGAGCTCCAAATCGCCCAACCAAATGGAAAATGGAGGGAAAATGGCTAAATCTCGTCTTTAAAACAATCTGCCCAGGCTAGGCCTTTCTTCCCGTCAAAGTCTCGCGTTCGCGAAGACTGCAAATACCACTACTTCGCGTTCTTGGTTGTAGCTCCGCATTTGCGAAGGTTAAACTACTCCAGGCTCCCACTCTGCTTTCTTATTCGCTTTCGCGACCCTTGAGTCGCGTTCTCATAAGCTTCCTTAGGCAACCCTCCGCGTTCGCGACCTCTGCCTCGCATTTGCGAAGGCCAAAAACCCAGCTGCCTCAAATTCCTATTCGCGAACGCGGCACACCCTTCTCGTTCGCTATGAAGGAAACCAGATAGTAGCAATAACAGTCTGAAACAATCGAAAATGATTCGGAACCATCCCGAAACATACTCAAGGCCCTTGGGACCCCGTCCAATCACACAAACCAGTCCCACAATATAACACGACCCTACTTGAGGCCTCAAATAACATCAATATCATGAATCACACCCCAATTCAAGCTTAATGAACTTTAGAACTTCAAACTTCTACATTCGATGCCAAAACCTACAAATCACGTCCGATTGACCTCAAATTTTATGCACAAGTCTTATTCGACATTACGGACCTACTCCAACTTTCGGAATCAGAATCCAACCCCGATATCAAAAGTCCACTTCCAGCCAAACTTCTAAAAACCCTTCAAATTTATAACTTTCACCAAATAACCCCGAAATGACCTACGGACCTCCAAATCCACTTTTGGATGCGCTCCTAATACCAGAATCACCATACGAAGCTATTCTCAGACTCAGAATCCCAAATGGACATCGATAAAATAAAATACACCTCCACCCCAAATTCATGAAACTCTTCCAAAATACTAACTTCCACAATAGGCGTCGAAACATTGCCGGGTCATCTAAAACCTGATCAGAATATATGCCCAAGTCCAAAATCATCATACAAACCTGTTGGAACCTTCAAATCCAAATTCTGAGGTCGTTTACTCAAAAATTCAATCTTAGTCAATTCTTCCAACTTAAAGCTTCTGAAATGAGAATTCTCATTCCAAATCAACTCTGAACTTCTGAAATTCCAGTTCCGACCACAAGTCATAATACCTGAAGTGAAGTTGTTCAAGGCCTCAAACTACCGAACGACGCGTTAGAGTTCAAAATGACCGGTCGGATCGTTACAATATCCCTCCAAATCTCCTTCAGCCAACATGCAAACTAGCTCATCATCACTCAGTCAACATGCAAACTAGCTCGTCATCACTCAGTTCATGCAATCCCATTAATATAGTGTTTCTCTTCAAGCTTTCAAATATGATAAACCCTATACTTACATTGATAGGTTATATGTGTATCCCTGTTATGTTAAGATGATCTAACAAACTTACTGTTAAGAACCAAATAAGGAACCTGATACACATCTCAAGAACTTAAGATCAACAAGTCTGCAGTTGGGACACGGTTCAACACTTTTGAGTCAAAGGAACAACAGAGGGAATAGATAGCTGCCAGTTCTTGTGATGACTGTACAAGTCATATATTTATAGTTGTAAAGTTGCTGCCTGCACAGGCTACAGTGCAAAAATAGTGCAATAGCCAACTTTATGGGGAACGCCCTTAACCTAGGTTGCTTGCATCATTTAATGTCACAACTGAATTAGAAATATCATGCAAGGTAAAAATAAATCACTTGCACATTCAAAGAACTCATCAACCATTCTCTCAAGTTTGTGTCAATCTTGCAAGTGATTCTCAACGGCATCAAGAACGAAGAACAACATAACCCAAGACTAGTTCCATATATTGAAGTTATTACATGTCCTTAGTTGTGTTGTACCTTTGTTAAAACACTCTACTTGTAATTCTTACTTAGCTTAGTTCGAAGCATTGTGTCTTGTGTTTGTGTCTTGGCTAGAGTTAATCGAGGTGCAAAGTCTTTGTAATAGAGTTATTACAAAGTTTCTTGTAGTAGAGAGTTACAAGTTAGTAAGGGACTAAGAGGTTAATTCCTAGGTTTAAAGTCTTTGTAATAGAGTTATTACCAAATGGCTTGTAATAGAGTGTTATAAGTTAGTGAGGGATTAAGAGGTTACTTCCTAGGTTACAATAGGTTGCAATATAAAGTTGCTCAGTAGTGAAGTTAAAATCCTACAAGGGTAGGTCGTTGTTTTTGTTCTCGTGAGCTAGGAGTTTTTCACGTAAAAATCCATTGTACCATTTACTTATTGCAGTGTGCGTGTGTTCTGTAGGAAATAATAGAGAACCTGGTTCTTTGTAAAGTTGTGGACCTTTAAATTCTATCAATTAGTATCAGAGCAGGTTCTTTCTATCAGGTTAACACCTAGAAAGGATCCTCATGGTTGCTCCACCAAACTTCGAAGAAGCCAGTCTACCTACAGACCACCTAGGTTCAATGGACAATACTACGGTTGGTGGAAGACAAGGATGCATGACTTCATCATGGCTAAAGATTCAGAGCACTAGGAAGTTATCTGCAATGGAACTTTCGTTCCTACAAAGACCATTAGAGATCCCGTAGTGACAGTTCCTAAAACTAGAAGGAGTATAATGATACTGATCGCAAGGCTATTGAAAAGAACTTTCGAGCTAAGAAAATTCTCGTATATGGGATTTGACCAGATGAGTACAACAGGATTTTAGCATGTCAATTAGCTAAGGAGATCTGGGAAGCTCTCCAAATAGCTCATGAAGGAACAACACATGTAAAGAAGTCCAAGATTGATATGTTGACCACAGAGTATCAGCTTTTCATAATGAAGGACGATGAATCCATTTAGGATATGCACAATCGCTTCACATCTATCATCAATGAGCTTTACTCATTAGAAAAGATCATCCCTAGGAACAAACTCATCAGGAAGATACTTAGTATATTACATGGTTCCTAGGAAAGCAAGGTAAATGCTATCACAGAAGCAAAAGATTTGTAGAAGCTGACCATGGACGAACTTGTTGGCAATTTAAAGACTTATTAAATGAAGAAGAAGAAGAAGGAAAATGAGAGAAGAGAGAAGCAAAGGTAGAAGAATGTAGTCCCCAAGACAGACAGCAATGACTCAGGTGGTGAGGATACTGATATGGCCTACCTGACAAAAAGGTTTCAAAAAATGGCTCGCAGAAATAGAGGCATTCCAAAAAGGGGCAGCTCCAGCAAGCCAAAAGGTTATGACCTATGTCATAAGTGCGGCAAGCCAGGACACTTCATCAAGGATTGCCCTCTTCTCAAGCAAGATCAATACAAACACAACACTGAAAAAGTAGCAAACAGGAACCAGGTTCCTAACAAAAGATTCAAAAGAAAAGACACCGCTGACAACGTTGTGAAACAGGATCTTGTTGCATGGGAAGACTCTTCCAGCGAATTCGAAGAAGATGATGGGCAAGGTGACAATTCGATGATGGCAGTAGAAAGTGAAGCAGGTGATTATGATTCCATCTTTGCTCTAATGGCTAAATTAGAAAATAACGATGAAGATGAGATAAACCTTCTTGCTAATGTTTTAATTGATGTATATCACAATCTCATCAGTGATAAAAATGTGGAAATCACGGAACTAGGAGAAACTGAACATGAGAAAGATAATCTAGTGGTGGTTATTGATGGTCTAAAAGAGACCATTGAGAGCTTAAAAGGGGAAATGACATCTTGACTGAGAGAATTGCAAACATAGAGCATGATAGAGATGACCTATTGGTAGTAGTTGTAAACCTAAAGGAAACAAATAAGGAACTAAGAAGGGAAAATAGGCCTGTGAACACTCAAAAGGGAAAGGAAGTCGCAAGTGAGGCACACCTTAGGCTTGAAACTGAGCTAAAATCAGTGAAATATAGTATGTGTGCTGAGCTTGAGAAAAATAGACAACTTCAGGTGGATTTAGGCAGAGTGAAGAGTGACTTAGAAAAATCGCTTAAGTGGACCTGGTCCTCTGATGCAATCACTGCTATGTATACGAACGATGGGGCAAACATGCAGGGAATCGGGTTCCAAAGGAAAAAGATTCATTGTAACCCTCATAGCAAGTACGTTATTGTACCTGATAACGGGCGATGCACTTACTGTGACCAAATTTCAATCTCAGCAGAAAAATAAAGTTTTTATTGAAAAAGTAACTACTGCTAGGGAACCTGGTCCCTCATATAAAAAACGTTTAATGTCTACTTGAGTCAAAATAGCCCTCATTCACCCCTTTCCACATTACAAGGGACCTAAACTCATTTAGGTTCCTAAGTCTAACCCTTGATTTTCTTATGCAGGGAATAGTGAAAGGGAGCAGTCAGCAATAGTACATGGATAACGACTGCTCGAAGCATATGACTGGAAGTACAAATAATTTTTTTTCACTGAAGGCCCTGCAGGGAGGGAGTGTATACTGTGGAAATGGCAAGAAGGGATACATTCTAGGAGTTGGAAGGATCGAGAAGTCTTTTTCCCACTATATTGAAAATGCGTACTACGTGAAGGGGTTGAAGTATAGCTTGCTGAGTATTTTCCAAATCTGTGACAAGGGTAACAAAGTGGAATTTGTATCTAAAATATGCACAGTCACAAATCTTGTGACTGGTGAAGTGATGTTAGTAGCCAAAAGATACAAAAACATGTATGTTGCTAACTTTGAGTCCTTGCAAAATGGGGATTTTAGCTATCTGAGTGTTGTTGATGATAATGTCGAGCTATGGCACAGAAGGCTGGGTCATGCAAGTTTCACGCTACTGAACAAATTGGTCAAGAAGGACCTGGTTCGTGGTCTACCCAAGTCAAGATTCAGGGATCACGTGGTGTGTGATGCATGTGTAAAAGGAAAGCAAGGCAGATCCTCTTTCAAGCCCAAAAAGGAAGCTAGTATCTTAAGGCCACTTGATCTCCTCCATATTGATCTATGTGGACCTATGAAGGTGACAAGTAGAGGTGGAAAGAGATACATATTTTTGTCATTATGGATGACTACTCTAGATTTACATGGACCTTGCTCCTCAAAACTAAAGATGGGACTCCAGCCGACATAGAGGAACTTGGTCCCTCAATCACAATATCTGAAGTAGTAAACAGAGTTGTAAATGTTGTACATGGAATTCCAACTGCTGAGGTGAGGAACAGGACACATGGATCAAATTTAGAAGAACCTGGATCCTCTCTTAATAAGATTCAAGTGTCCAACTAGAAACACAAGAGCTTACACCCTCTTCAAAACATAATCACTCCTCTTGATTCAGGAATTCAAACAGGATCAAAGACGAGAAAAGCTCTGTCAATTTGAGAGGAATAGTGTGTGGAACCTGGTTCCACGACCTGCTGACAGAACTGTTATCGGAACCAGGTGGATATTCAGAAACAAACTTGATGTGTTTGGAAGCACATTTTTAAACTCGACAAGGCTTTGTATGAGTTAAAGCAGGCTCCCCATGCTTGGTATGAAAGATTGTCAAAATTCCTTTTAGAAAATTGCTTTACAAGAGGGAAAATTGAGAACACTCTTTTTATGAAGAAACGGGGAAGGAACCTGCTCATTGTGCAGATCTATGTTGATGACATCATCTTTGGAGCAACAGTTGACTCTCTATGTGAAGAATTTGCGAAACTCATGGGAAATGAGTTAGAAATGAGTATGATGTGGGAACTGAATTTCTTCTTAAATTTACAAGTGAAGCAAACTCCCAAGGGAACAATGATAAGACAATAGAAGTACATCAAGAAGCTGCTAAAGAGATTTGACATGGAGACATCAAAAATCATTGACACTCTCATCGCCATAGCTACTCGTCTAGACATGGATGAACCCGATTCCCCTATAAGTCAGACCATGTATAGAGGTATCATAGGGTCATTTCTATAGCAGACCAATTATTGTTTTTAATGTGGGTATTTGTGCTGGGTTTCAATCCAATCCAAAGGAATCTCATCTGAAGCTGCCAAGAGAATCCTAAGATATCTTAAAGGGATGTGGGACCTGGTTCTCTACTATCCCTTAGGAGATAACCTTGACTTAATAGGGTATGTTGATGCTGACTATGCTAGGTATCTGGTGGATAGGAAAAACACTTCTGGAATAGCACTTTTTCTGGGTTCATGTCTGATTTCATGGGGTACAAGAAAACAAAACTCAGTGGACCTCTCTACCGCAGAAGCTGAATATGTGGTTGTTGCATCTTGCTGTGCTCAACTATTACGGATTAAACAACAGCTGGAAGATTTTGGTTTGTTCTTTGAGTGCGTGCCCTTACTATGTGACAATACTAGTGCACTCAACATGGCCAAGAATCCAGTTCAACATAATAGAACAAAGCATATTGATGTGCAACATCACTTTCTCAGAGACAATATTGAGAAAGGGCACATATGCATGAAGTTCTGCAGTATAGAAGATCAAATTGCAGATATATTCACCAAAGCCCTGAGCAAAGAGCATTTTGAAAGAATCGCTTGGCACTGGGGTTGATAAAACCCATCTGAGAACTTGGTTCCTCGATGATTGGCTATGAAATAAATGTACAGGTAAAATAGCTAAAAAGTATTTTCTAGCAAAGTCTAACTCATCTCTATACCACTATAGGTAGACACACATGACGATTACAGAGAAAACAAATAGCTAATGTATTGCACATTGGTCAAACGATGAGGTTTACATTTGCAAAATCTGTCAGGCAACCTGGTTCCCTTAACACAGGTTAGTAGTTCCTTTGTACTCTCATGCACAATTTTTAAACGACTGAAATGGTGCCACGTCATTAAATTATCAATTTCTGTCTTTCCTGCTTTTTGAACCCAAGCGCCTCACATTTATGCGCATTCCTAACTGCTACCTCATCCTTATTAAATAACTCCTCTCACAGTCACTCTCATAATTGTTCACATCAAAAAATCCAAATTTCCTCTTTTCATTCTTCTAACCAAACACTCTCTTCTTCCAACATGTTTGATAATCAAGAAACCTAGAATACTCCAAGCGTTGTCCCCGCTGTGTCTTCATCTATTGAAGCACCAATGATAGATCCCACACTCCCCACTCCGACAAGTCCAAACCCTAACCCAGAGTCATAACCACCCTCTACTTCCTCTCCAACCCAGTCGAGTACAGGTTCTCATTGGAGTCGCAAAACTTCAACTCCCAAGAAATTTTTGGTTGCGATCTCTCCTTCTGCCTCACCAAAAAAATGGTCGAAGAAATTACAATGGAGGAGGTAGAAAATCAAAAAGTTTCTAGCCAACCAGTGGAGGAAAGATTTGAGAAAGGATAGGGTGTGGTTCGTACCAGTGATGAATCAACAGTGACAACCCCAGGCATTGTTTTTACAGTTGTTGAGGGAACTCTAGTTGGAGGTTATGAGTTTGTGTCTAAGTCTCAGAGGGGAAGAAAATGGTTCAGAGGTCGAGGGTAAGGAACTGGTGCCTGTCAAAACTTTGGCACCTGGCAATACTATTGGGGAACCAATTGAGGGACCTGATCCCTCCACCCAAGAGGAGCCCTCTTCTTTCACTTGGGATAAAAACTCGTGTTCTCCACAAGAACCCTAGGTCAGTACTGATCCTGCTCCCTCTCTCATTTCTATGTTGAGCAATTAACAATTGTGGTTCCTGAGATGCGATCTTTGTCTAAGGAGTAGAATGAGGATAGTGAAAAAGAAGAAGATTATAATAATGTGGCTCTGGTTAGCTTTATTAGTGCTAGGAGTAGAAAGGCACCTCCCCAGGGGTCAACTTCTAAAAGACCCTTCACGAGGTTGCAAAAGAAGGAAGAAATTGAGTTTGTCTTAAGGAAAAGTAAAAAGGAAAAGAAAAAGAGGAGATTGGTGAAAGATGGAAAGGTTGTCAATGAGAAGGTAGTGGCTCTTGCACTAGTCGTGAATGTGGATGATTGAGGTAGAACAGGAACCTGGTCCCTTGGTTCGTAATTCCTCAAAGAAACTTACTGTTCCAAAGTCCAAGAGGGATTCTTCTGTGGGTGAAAAAGAGTTGAGGAAGGTTGAGGGTAAAAAATATGGTGAGAAAGAGGATGAAAAAATGGTTGAGGAGTCTTGTGAAAAAGTGGTTGAGGAGTCTGCTAAGAAGATCTCCAAGAAATATACAGAGAAAGGCAAGAGTGTAATACATTCAGTGAAAAGGAAGGACGATGCCAGTGAGGAACATGGTTCCTCCAAGAAGACCAAGGTTGGTGATACCCAGGACGCTGGCAAGGAATATTGAAAAACAAAAAGGTATTGTGGGGTCGTACATAAGGAAGCTTAAGGCAAGGAATTCCATTCTCGAAGGTCAGCTCAGTCAGGTTTATGAGGCACCTGGTTCCAGTAGCTCTCAAAAAATAGAGGTTGCCCATCTGACAAGAGAAAATCCCGACCTTAGGAAATAGGTTGAGGACCTTAAGGAGAGACTACTCAACGAGTAGGTGTCAGCCAATGCTTGAATGGACATCCTTCTTCGAACCCTTGCCTCCGTATCTGTGCCTTTCCCTTCTAGTGCTCCCTAAACAGTGTCCCTTTCCCAAGTGTCAAGTTCTTAAGTGCATGTCCTCTGTTTTAGTTCTGATGTTGTTTATGACTGGTACTTTTGTTTTTGCTATTTTTATTTTGTGGATGTGTTTGAAAACAATGGAACTACTCCCTGCTTAAAATCCATATAATAATGAAAGCTTTCTCCTTTTATTGTGTATGCATTGCTCTTATGTTCTGTTTTTAGTCATGTTTGTGTGCACACATGTGGAATGAGTTAACTAAGTTGGACTTCTTTTTGCTTAATGCTTGTTGTTGATCTTTTTATGATGCCAAAAGGGGGAAAAATAATTGAGGGGGAACAAGGTGGGGAATAGATTCAGGAGGAATAAAGGAAATGCGAATATCATTCTAGTTATTAGGGGAAACTTGAATTATAAGTTTGTCATAATCAAACTGGTGAAACTGATAGGTTATATGTGATTGATGATCTAACAAACTTACTGTTAAGAACCAGATAAGGAACATGATACACATCCTCAAGAACTTAAGATCAACAAGTCTGCAGTTGGGACACGGTTCAACACTTCAGAATCAAAGGAACAATAGAGGGAACAGATAGCTACCAGTTACCATGGTGACTATACAAGTCAATTCTTCACAGCTGTAAAGTTGCTACCTATACATGCTACAGTGTAAAAATAGTGTAGCGGTCAACTTTATGGGGAATGCCCTTTACCTAGTTTGCTTACATCATTTAAGTGATGTCACAAATGAATTATAAACATCAAGCAAGGTAAAAATAAATCACTTGCACATTCAAAGAATTCATCAAGCATCCTCTCAAGTTTGTGTCAATCTTGCAAGTGATTCTTAAGGGCATCAAGAACAAATAACAGCATAACCAAGGACCAGTTCCATGTATTGGAGTTATTACATGTCCTTAGTTGTATTGAACCTTTGTTAAAACACTCTACTTGTAATTCCTACTTAGCTTAGTTAAAAGCATTGTGTAGGAAATATTTGTAAATCATAAACCCTTGTGTTTGTATCTTGGTTAGAGTTAGTCGAGTTGTAAAGTCTTTGTAATAGAGTTATTACAAAGTGGCTTGTAATAGAAAGTTACAAGTTACTAAGAGATTAAGAGGTTAATTTCTAGGTTTATAGTCTTTGTAATAGAGTTATTACAAAGTGGCTTATAATAGAGTGTTACAAGTTTGTGAGGGATTAAGAGGTTAATTCCTAGGTTACAATAGGTTGTAATCTAAAGTTGCTCGGTAGTGAAGTTGAAATCCTACAAGGGTAGGCCGTGTTTTTCATCCTATGAGCTGGGAGTTTTTCACGTAAAACTCCATTGTGCCATTTACTTACTGTAGTGTGCGTGTGTTCTGTGGGAACTAATAGAGAACCTCATTCTCTGTAGAGTTTGATGGACCCTTAAATTTTATTATACATCCATTAGCAAACAGAAACCATTGCATAGTTCCATCATAAACCTTTCAACCCCAATGTTTCAATCATTGAGGGAAAGTAATATTCAAAACAAAAGGGTCCTCAAGATGAACAACAGTCGCCATGCACATGAGAAAGCTGATTTCGCCTCGGTAATTTTTCCTGTTGAGATATCATATAATAAAATAATTAAAAGTTTTTTCTATCAAAAAACCTAACCTTTTAAATAAGTCGATAGTACAAATTAAGATGGTTTTAGAGTATCTTGAAATAAACAAATGGACCTTGAGCCTAACTCAACCCCTTAAGCTAGCTCAAGATGTGAGGATTGAGCAAGACTAAAGGATCTCATCCCCACCAATATGGGATATCCAACACCCCCCCCCTCCGCACGCCCAATTGGAGCGTAGATAATATTATATGGGGTCTTGATATATGGTAAATCAAGTATTGGGATGAGACTTCTTTAATACCAAGATAACGAAATGGACATTCGCCGTAACTCAAAATCAAAAGCTATCTTAAGATGTAAGAATTGCTCATGGCCATATAAGGAGACCAAAGGACCCCATCCCAACCGATGTGGAATATTATCCAGCATAGAGATTGATAACTAGTGATTATGATGCATTTTACACTCCTTACATGCGTTTTAATTTAAAATGTGTACAAAATAGTCCCAAAGGCTTTCATGTTATACTTGTTTGCAGGGTTTGGTCAAAAAGGTGACAATTCATCAAAACCAGCTCAAAAAGGAGTGAAACATGCACAAGTACCAAGAACAAGTCCAAGCATAGTGCAACAGGTCCAATGCGACCGCACTCCATTCTGTGCGGTCTGCAGTGAGGAAGTTCAGAGAGGTGCTCATTTCGGGCACTCAAGCAATATGGCCGTAAAGCATTTTGTACGGACTGCATTGGCTTTATTGTGGCCGCACTCAATATTGTGCGGTACGCAAAGCTGAAGTTCAGAGAGTTGCTAATTTGGGGAATCATTGCCAATGCGGTCTGCGGTCCTTTTTGTGCGGACCACAATAGAAGACACCACGGCCACGGTGCATTTTGTGCGGCCCGGAGTGGCCAAGTTCAGAGAGCAGAAGTTTTAAGCCAAGAGCCTCAGTGCGGCCACACTCAATTTTGTCCGGACCGCACTACCCCCGCCGGGGTATTTTTGTCCAAAATATTTGGCCTAGTATAAATAGTTTCTTTTCCATTTTTAGGTTATTAGATGTAGTTTAACGCAGAGCTGCACTCATGAACAGTGTTCCTTATCCATTTTGATTAATTTTACAATAGTTTTACCATTGAATCTTCAAGTTTTAGCTTGTAATTAAATATTATGGGTTTTTCTTCATCTATTTCTTTATTTTCTTCTATTATCATGAGTCGCTAGACCCATTAGCTAGGGTTGTGGCTCAACCCTAGTGTGGGTATTTGATGGGTCTTCTGTTTTAGGGCTTGAATATCTATGGGTGTTTGATATTTGGACTAATTTATGGTTTCAATGTTGAATTAGTGGTTGCTAAAACTAATTTGTGCCTATTTGACTTGGGCTTTTCTTGAGAAAGAGAGCCTAAGTCTAGGAAAATTAGTCCAACAAGGAATTGGGGCGTATTCAAGAGATTAATAGTCCCAAATAAAGGGTTAAACCTAGAAATAGTAATACCCGACTTGAACCTCAATTGTTTGCACAAATTATCATACCCAATTGGTCTTGAGAAAGTCAATTAGGGCAAAATCACTCAAACTACCGAGAGGTATAGAGTGAGTAGTATCGTGCAATGGTTATATCGTAAGCCCCAACATGACAACCTAGTCTTATACTCGAGAACCCTTCAAGTGTCCACCTAAGAGAAAGTCACTTCCCTAGTGCCTTTTAACTATTTAGACAACCTTCAAGTATCTTGATCTTAGCTTAATTTAGCATCTTATTAGTATAAATTTAGAAGTAATATCAAAACCAACTATGAATAGAAGTGCAATTAAGAGCAATTACGCATATCCAATTTAGATTGAAACTCAATTCCCATTTCTTGCTCCCTGTGAAAATCGATCCCGACCTTCTCGGGTAAAATCTGCTTCGACCACTCTCACTACTTTGTAGTGGTGCAGGGTTGGGGTCGATCACTTTTTGGCGCCGTTGTCGGGGAGCTAACAGTTTTGGCTATCTATCTAAATAGTTTTGTGTATTGTTCTTCTTTCCATCTGTGTTACTAATTTGTGTGTGTCACAACTTCAGGTATAAAATTGCAGCAAACCACCCACCTCTTGGAGATCTTCCGCTGGGGGAGGAGGTAGATGACAATATTGATGATGAGGTTCCTATTGTACCTCAAGGACAAAGGAGAGGCCGCCAGGACAATGATAATATTCCATACCCTCCCCCGCCACCTCCAAGAGTGGCTCCTCGAGTGCTTCCCAACCAAGGATATGCGAGTGCAATTGTCCCACCCCGGATCTAGGCGGGCAATTTTCAAATTACTAATGTGATGCTGACATTGCTAGAGCAGTGTGGGTATTTTATGGGAGCTGCCAATCAAAATGCTAACAAACATCTCAAGGGTTTCGTGGATACCTGTTGGGGGAGAAAGCAAACTAATGTGTCTGAGGATGTACTCCGGTTGAGACTCTTCTCTTTCTCACTTAGAGGGAAGGTATTGGATTGGCTTGAGCGACTTCCTAACCATTCCATCACTACTTGGGATGAGTTGGTAGATAAGTTCATCGCAAAGTTTTTCTCACCAGGGCATATGGCAGCATTGAGAGATGAGATCTTAGCTTTCAAGCAGGAGCCCATCGAACCATTACATAAGATTTGGGAGCGATATAGGACCATGGTAAAGGAATGACCCAACAATGATATGAATGAGGCAATGATCCAACAGACCTTCTACCGGGGCATTAACACAACAAACCAGTACATAGTGAACCAACTTGCTGGGGGTAACTTCTTGAGGTTGTCTTATGATGAGGCTTGTGACATTCTTGACGAGATGGCTGACACGTCCTCCGCTTGGCAAAGTAGAGCCAATGTGCCAAAGGGTGACCCTACGATTACTCACTTGCACAAAGAGCTACATGACCATGGGAAGGCTATAGCAAAGCTTACAACTACAATGAACCAACTAGCAAAGGCACAATTACAACAGGTTCAAAATCTGCACCAAGTAAATGCTATGGAGGGTGTCAACATGCTAGTGAACAAAAGAAGGCAAAGAGGTCAACAGAACTAGGGGAGTTCAGATCAATTTGACAATGATTGTGGTGCATTCCAAGATGATGGTTATGAAAAGCAGAATGAAGAGGTGCAATACGTGAACAATTATCAAGGCCAAAGGGGAAATTCTTCCAGCCAACAACAATGGAGACCCCAAGGCAATTGGGGCAATCAACAACAAAAAGGCAAGGGTAATTGGGGGAACAACAACCAAAATTCCAATTGAGGCAATCAGAATAATAATCAGAGCAATCAGGGTAATTGGAATGGCAACAACAACAACTGGGGTGGTAACAACAATCAGGAAGGTTGGAACAATGGCAATCAAGGAAATCGGGGGCAAGGCTTTCAAAGGCCCCCAATATACCAACAACCGAACAATCCACCCCCATTTCCATCCCAAGGTCCTAGTTCTTCTAACAACGAAATGGGGAGAATTGAAATGATGTTTGAACAGATGATGAAAAAGAATGCGGACTTTGATACTCAGTTGTCTTCCCACAATACTTCAATCAGAAACTTGGAGGTTCAATTAGGCCAAACTCACAATCCTTGAATACTCACCCTAAGGGAGCACTACCAAGTGATACAGTAGTTAACCCGAAGGGTGGGAACAATCATGTGATGGTGGTGACTACAGGAAGTGGAAGAGGCGGTGATGTGAATGCCTTCAAGCAAAAAGCAGTTTTGAGTGATATGCAATTCCTTTGGTGGTTGAAAATGTGGTTGATAAGAACGTGAATGAAGAAGCGAGGATTGATATGCAAGATGCCGAGGTAGAGACTCAGAATGATGTGAACCCATCTAGGGAACACGTAATAGACACGCCGGAAATGGTTGTGCCTAAATCCAAGGCTCCTTTCCCAAGGTCACCTCCACCTTATCCTCAAAGGCTCACGAAGCAGAAAAATGAAAATCAGTTTAAAAAGTTCATTGACATGATGAAGAGCTTATCCATTAATGTGACTTTAGTGGAGGCTCTTGAACAAATGACGGTCTATGCTAAATTCATGAAGGACTTGGTGACAAAGAAAAGATCCATGGATTGTGAGACTATCAAGATGACCCGCCAAGTTGGTGCAATAGTGCATTCAGTGGCCCCAAAGCTCGAAGATCCCGGTGCTTTCACCATTGGGAGTGCGGACTTTTCTGAAGCTCTATGTGATTTGGGGGCAAATATCAACTTGATGCCCTATTCAGTTTTCAAGACTTTAGGTATTGGGAAACCGAGGCCGACTTCCATGAGATTGCAAATGGCGGATTGAACTATGAAGAGACCATTGGGTATTATTGATGATGTCCTCGTTTGAGTGGACAAATTCATCTTGCCAGCTGATTTGTGATCTTGGATTGTGAGGTAGATTATGAAGTTCCAATCATATTGGGAAGACCTTTCCTTGCTACTGGGAAGGCCTTAGTTGATGTGGAAGCAGGGGAACTCACCTTCTGGGTGGGTGATGAGAAAGTGGTCTTTCATGTGTGCAAGTTAATGAAGTAGCCCAACAGTTCTGAGGTATGCTCTTTTGTGGACTTTGTCACGGCAGTGATAGTTGATGATACCAGTGCAATGATCAATGTGGAGGACCCTCTAGAGGCCGTATTAATGAATTTTGATGTCAATGACGATGAAGGCCGAGTAGAGTGTGTGAACGCTTTACATGGAATGGGCTCTTACAATTATAAGCCTAGGAAACTATCTTTGGATCTTAAAAATAGGAAGACTACCAACAAAACCTTCAATTGAGGAACCTCCGGTGTTGGAGTTGAAGTCGTTGCCTCCACACCTCATGTATGAGTTCTTAGGACCTAGTTCAACTTTGTCAGTTATTCTTTCTTCTTGTCTTACTAACATGCAGGTTGATGCCACATTGGCGGTGCTTCAAAAGCAGAAAAAGGCAATTGGATGGACTTTAGCTGATATTTGGGGAATAAGACCTGCATTCTGTATGCACAAGATTATTCTGGAAGATGATGCAAAACCCTCCTTGGAACATCAATGGAGGTTGAACGAGGCAATGCAAGAAGTTATGAAAAAGGAGGTGATCAAGTGGTTGGATGTCGGGGTTGTGTACCCCATCTCTGATAGCTCTTGGACATCGCCGGTGCAATGTGTACCAAAGAAAGGTGTCATGATCATGGTTGCAAATTCGTACAATGAGTTGATTCCTACCAGAACCGTCACTGGTTGGAGGGTATGCATGGACTACCGCAAGTTGCATAAAGTGACCCGCAGGGATCACTTTCCATTGCCTTTTCTTGATCAGATGTTAGATCGACTTGTTGGGCATGCCTTCTACTGTTTCTTAGATGGGTATTCTGGTTACAACCAAATCTTGATTGCTCCGGAAGATTAGGAGAAGACCACATTCACTTGTCCATATGGCACCTTTGCCTTTTCTCGGATGCCTTTTGGGTTGTGTAATGCACCGGCTACATTTCAGCGATGTATGATGGCCATTTTCACTGATATGGTGGAAGATATCTTGGAGGTGTTCATGGACGACTTTAGTGTTGTGGGTGATTCATTTGAGGAGTGCTTGAAAAATCTTGATAGAGTGTTGGCCCGTTGTAAAGAAATCAATCTTGTTCTTAATTGGGAGAAATGCCACTTCATGGTGGAAGAGGGCATAGTTCTTGGGCATAAAATTTTGAAACATGGTATAGAGGTGGACAAAGCAAAAATTGATGTGATTTCAAGGCTCCCTCCCCTACCTCTGTCAAGGGAGTTTGAAGTTTTCTTGGGCATGCGGGGTTCTACCGGAGATTTATCAAAGACTTTTCGAAGGTAGTGAATCCCTTATGCAAGTTATTGGAAAAAGATGCCAAGTTTGCGTTCGATGAGAGATGTATGCAAGCCTTTGAACTTCTCAAGAACAAGTTGATCACCACTCCTATTATTACCGCACCTAATTGGAGCTTGCCTTTTGAGCTCATGTGTATGCGAGCGATGTTGCGGTTGGGGCGGTTTTGGGTCAAAGAGTGAACAAAATATTTCATCTGGTATACTATGCGAGCAAGACAATGAATGATGCTCAAGTGAACTACACGGTGACTGAGAAAGAGCTTTTGGATATTGTGTTCGCGATGGAGAAATTTTAGCCATATCTCATGGGTTCCAAGGTCATAGTCCATACCGATCATGCCGCACTCCAGTACTTGATGACGAAGAAGGATTCCAAAGCTAGACTGATGCGATGGGTCTTATTACTTCAAGAGTTTTATTTGGAGATTGTGGACCGGAATGGTAGTGAAAACCAAGTGGCAGACCACTTGTCCGCTTGGAGGAGGAGGGGAGGCCTCGTGATGGCCTAGAGATCAATGATTCATTTCCCGACAAATAACTTCTTTCAGTGTCAGTGAATGGTATGCCATGGTTTGCGGATGTTGCTAATTTCCTAGTGACTGGTATAATCCTGTGTGAGCTCTCTTTTAACCAAAGGAAGAAGCTCAAATGGGATAGTTTGGATTTATATTGGTATGAGTCGTACTTGTTCAAGATTTCCACAGATGGTGTGATCCGAAGGTGTGTCCGGAGGATGAGCAATTGAGTATCTTAGAGGCTTGTCATTCCTCTCCCTATGGTGGCGATCATGGCGGGGGCGAGGATGGTTTCAAAAGTTCTTAGTTATGGGTTTTATTGGCCAACTTTGTACAAATATGCAAGTGAACTTGTGAAGTGGTGTGACGAATGTCAAAGAGCGGGTGGAATTTTGAAGAAAGATGAGATGCCTCTCAATACCATCCTTGAGGTTGATATTTTTGATGTATGTGGCATTGATTTTATGGGCCCGTTTGTTAGCTCGTGTGGAAACACATACATTCTTGTGGCGGTTGACTATGTTTCAAAGTGGGTTGAAGCCATGGCTTTACCCAACAATGAGGCCCGGAGTGTTGTTGTGTTTCTCAAGAAGAGCATATTTACAAGGTTTGGCACTCCTCGTGCAATCATAAGTGAGGGGGGTCTCATTTTTGCAATAGAGCTTTTGACACTTTACTTGCAAAGTATGGTGTCAATCACAAAGTTTCTACTCCTTATCATCCTCAAGTGAGTGGCCAAGCTGAAGTCTCAAACAGGGAAATCAAGAGTATATTGTCAAAGATAGTAAATGCAAATAAGACCGATTGGTCAAAGAAGTTGGATGATGCTCTTTGGGCTTATAGGACTGCTTACAAGAATCTGATTGGTATGTCTCCGTACCGATTGGTGTTTGGGAAAGCTTGCCATCTACCGGTTGAGTTAGAGCACAAGGCCAAGCGGGCTTTGAGGAAGCTGAATCTTGAATGGGATGTGGCAACAAATCTTCGTGTGGATCAACTTAATGAACTTGATAAATTCCGATTCCATGCCTACTCCAGTTCATCCTTGTACAAGGACAAGATGAAGTGACTTCATGATAAATATGCTCGCGGTAAGGAGTTCAAAGTGGTTGATTTGGTTCTCTTGTTTAATTCTCGGTTACGTCTGTTTCCGGGAAAGCTTAAGTCGAAATGGAGCGGACCTTTTGAAGTTGTGTTTGTGACTCTGTTTGGTGCACTTGACTTGAAGAACAAAAATGGGTAGGTTTTCAGAGTTAATGGGCACAAGGTCAAGCACTACCTGGGCAATATTGATGACAGCCACATGGTAGCACTTCTTCATCTAAAGTGATTTGATGGTAACATGCGTTGTGCCGCGACGTTAAATCAGGCGCTTCTTGGGAGGCAACCCATGTGTCTTTCTTTGATTCTTTTTGTAGTGTAGGATTTATTTTTTGACTGACTGGTTGTGAGATGCTGTAGGATTGTTTTGATGCAGTGCAGGACCAAGTTGAAAAATGATCATTCTTTGAAGTTTGCAATGCGGACCGCACTTTATTTTTGGTGGCCGCAAAGGCCTTTGTGCGGGGGCAAAAATTAAATGCGGACCGCAGAGTGATTTGTCTAAAGTGAGAAGTCTCTGAAGTTTTCCACCGCAGTCGGATTGCATTTTGTGCGGTCCGCAGTGGACCACTGCGGCCGCACTGGATTTATTGCGGTCCGCAGTGGCCAACCTCTCAGTGCTTCATGTCTCTGAGCATCGCAGACCGCGGTGCCATTTTGTGTGGTCCGCAATGGGTAGGTGAGATGGGCCCTAGGTCCTTTTTCTATAAATAGGACTTAAGGCCCTCATTTCAAACTTTTCGACCTTTTACTCTTAGAAGCTTGAAAAATTACTTTTCATCACTCATAATTGCGCGAATTCATCTGTTAAATCTCTATTAATCAACATTGTATCTCACTTATGGTAACTTTAATTCTTTCTTAGTTGTTTAATTTTGTTATTTTCTTTGAACATTTATTTTCCTTTAGTTTTTCTTCCTTTTCTTCCCATTTTTCTTTCAATTCTGTAGCATAGGTTAGTTTAATCCTGTTTTAATTAGGACTAATTAGTTAAACTAGTGATGCAACACTTAGGGAATCATTAATAGGTGAAAATTTGGACTAAAAATGTGAAAAACTTGAACCCTAGGTTGGTATAGCTGTTGGGCACTCACCGTGGACCGCGGTGAATTTTGTGCGGTTCGCGGTGCCCCTGTGAGGTCCGCAAAGCTATTTTGTGTGAACCGCGATGGTAAATGTTCTGAATGCTGACAAGTGAGGACCGCGACCGCAATGTATTTTGTGCAGTCTGTGGTGCCTCAATGCGGACCGCAATGCATTTTGTGTGGTCCGCAATGCATAGATTCAGAGAGTGGGTAGTCTGAACCCCACCTCAGTGCGGACCGTAGTGCATTTCGTGCGGTCCGCGGTGCATAGATTCATAGAGTGGGTAGTCTGAACCCCACCTCAGTACGGACCACAGTGCATTTTGTGCAGTCCGTGGTTGCTTCTTTGCGGCCGCACTTCATTTTGTGCGGTCCGCATTCTGCAATAAGTTTCCTGCAATTCTGAATTTCACTAATTATACTAATACTAACAAGGCTCAACTGTATGTTGTTTGCAGATCATGGTGAAATCATGAGGAAAAGGTGATAAATAATCAAGGAGAGGAGAGTCCTCCCGGGGTAGAGGAAAGGGCATGATCAAATTGACCCTGCAAGCCCGGCAAAACATCAAAAACACTCGGAGGCTCATAAAGGCTGCTGATAGAGCCATTGACCAATAGGGGAGTAAGTATGAGCCTTCCCAAGAGACATCGTCAGACTCCATGCCAGAGTATATTCCTGACTGGCTGGAGAGAAATAGGTTGAGGGATACACTTCCAGTCTCTCCCACTACCCAAGCATCAGTGTGCATATCCTCTAAGTCGTCTAAGGGCTCAGCTGCAGGTAGTGGCAATGAATATTCCACCTCTCCTACAGCTTCATTATCCGGGGAGGGGCCCGTAGAAGAAGAAGGGGAAGAAGTAAAAGGGGGTGAGCCCCAAGTAGGAGGGGTTGAGAGAACTAGAAATTTGGAGGCATGGTAGGACAGGTTTGTAAGTGAAATGGCCTACCACAAGTTCAGAGAATGGTGGCCTGAGAGAAAATTGATACCTGAGTGTAAATTCATCACCTGAGACCTTTTGCCTTACAACCCCAATGTGTTGAGGTAGTTCAGAGCGAGAGCAGGCTGGGATTATTTCATAGGCCATGTGTAGGATGCCAATGACTACTTGGTAAAAGAGTTTTACATGAATGTTTCCCACATCAAAAAGGGCACCACAGTGACCAAAGTGCGGAACTTGAAGCTAAAATTTGATGGCAAGACAATAAACGATTACCAGGGCTTCCCGAAGGAGGATGAGTCATTGTATTTAGAAAGGTGGCATTAGGTGAGGCTGCTCGTCTTTGGTTGGCAGAGTACTTGGAAATCCCAAGTACCATCCCAGATTGGTTGATTGCGGGAGTGAGGATTCTGAGGAGGACACTAAACTTTGAAGCTAAAGGGTGGGAAACATTTGTGTGTAGCAGGCTAGACCCCATCACCCATGACAACTCACTTCCTATCCACCGAGCTATATTGGTAGCTTCGATCATGGCGGGGTACCCGATTAACATCGGGAATGTGATGTCCAGGGTAATTAGGCGGGTGGTGAACGAAGGTTACAAATCCTATCCCTTCCCCAACATCCTGACTATGTACCTTGAGAACTTAGATGTGGAGAAGCGGAGATTTGATATGAAAGTGAAAGCAAAGGCATCGTTCTCCTGGTACAGCCTACATGGTGATGAATACCCTAAAGGTCAGAACTACATGGGCAAATCCATTGCTTCTACTGTCCAGTTTGAAGAGACAGTAGTAGTAGTGGCTCCTACTTAGCCTTCTTCCACCACAGTAGTCATGGCCCCAGGACCCTCTACTTCTTCAGCTCCAGAGATTCCATCATCCACTGCATACCCCTTGACTGCCCACCGCCTAACCAGACCCTTGCAAGCATCAACAACTGGATGTAGACAACTACTTCTTAGCTGTCTGTACTATCTACTATGGTGGCAGCCCAGTCAGCACCTCCTCCTCCACAGGTCCCATAGACAGTGGAGGACACTCTGAAGGAGATTCTGGACAACCAGAAGAAGCTCATAGATGCGGTTAATTCTCATGGAAAGGCATTGAAGGAGCTTGCTAGGGAGGCGAAGAAAATGAGAAAGACTCGGGCTTAAAAAGAGTAGGTGAAGGAGCTAGGGGTGGAGGTAGAGAGGTTGAAGGCGGATCACCTGCCTTTAGATCTATTATTGCATGACCTAGCGCCAGCAGCCTAGCCCCATCCGGAGCAGGAGTCAGAGAGGCCATCCAATAGGACGAGGGTGATTCCCCATACTAACGATGCAGTCATAGAGTTGGAGGATCCGCAGAGAGGTTCCTCTAGCCAGCCCCAGATTCCTGTACAAGCCCAAGACTCAGTCCAGGTCTAGGCCCAGGTCCCAGAGGACCCACAGATCATAGGGATCCAGTCACAGGTTCCCGAGCAGACAGAGGACCCATGGACCCAGACTCAGGATCCTATGCAGATGAAGGGCCCATAGGGAGTTTCTTTTTCCTATCTTCCTTATTTTGTGCTTATTTTGGTTAGTTAGCATTGAGGATAATGCTAGCTTTCATTTGAGGGGGTAGCCCTATATGGATGACTGTATATATGACAATATTTCTTTTTCTTTATGCTTTCTTTTTACCTTTGGTATGTTTATAACTTTATCATTTTATTGCACTTTTCGTACTTTTTACTTTTGGGTTTGTATATAAAGTTACGTTCTTATGTATATATTCATTCTCCCTATTGTATATTCGACTAATTCCCCTCTTGTATATATTCATTTTTACTTTCCGCATTTTTCCTTTCATAGCTTTTTATTTTATTTTAGTAGCTTCTTGTTTTGAGTTTTTGCGTGCAATAAGCCTTTGATTTTCTTAATGCTACGGTTCTTTTCAAAGGTGGAGTTTGTGTGAATCGGGTGTCTCTTCTCGATGATGAATGGCATGACAACCTTCTTAAGGGTTTGAGTCTATTTTCTTTTTGTTTTTAGTAACTAGTTGGTAAGGGTGCCTCAAGCAAAGCTTCACTTGGGCCTAACACATTTGTCTTTGATCCTATGGTCAAAAAAAATTGTTGTGTATAGGATGATGAAAGTGGTGACCTTGAGACTCTTGTGTTGACCGATAATCATCAAATGATTTTTCGGGACCATTGTGTTGCTCAAATCTCAACTAAAGTTATTGTGGGCCCCCGACTCTATTTCTTTAGCAATCTCATAGCTCATGTGGTGAGAATTTGAATTGCAAGTCCAAGTCCCGAGCCATTAATGTCACACCCCGTTTTTTACAAACTTTCACTAAACCCTCTTAAATAAATAAAAAGGATTTAGTAAAAAAGCTTGAAAAAGGTTTTCAATTTGAAAAGTGACAAAATTGTGTGTTCAAAAGGATTAACTCAGAGTCGCCACCTGACATTTGATTTCGGTGTGTCAAGTCACATTTTTTTTCTAAAAATAATAATTTTCCTTTCAAAATATTTTGAACTCTAAAACTAAGTCTACACCAGAGATTTGGGCAAGGGGGTTCATTTGACTCGGGGAGAAGGTGTTAGGCACTCCACAAGTCCCGTAACTAGTACGGTTGCGCACTTGATCTAATCGGCTTTTAGAATATTCGAATTGAGGTAAAAAACACAGAAAAAGGGAAATTAAACACACAATAGGCTTGAGGTCGTCCCTACCCAAATAAAAGAAAAAAGAAAAATGAAAATAAAATAAAAATACTATAAGTTTCTACTTTTGGCCTCCATTTACAAATACTTCGGGGCATACCCCTGAAATAAAATATATACAAATCTTTCGGGGCATTCCCCGGATAAATTTAACAAAGGGGACAACCTCTCACTTCAAAAGCTAACAAACAATTCTAAGGCTTTCCTACCCGAGTGATGACGGCCTAGCATGCTCCTAGCGGTTAAGTAAGAAAGAGTACAAATATAAAAATAAACTAAGTTAAATAGGATTCTTTTCATGTTCATTCTCCTTTTAACCTATAATTTTAATGTATTTAGACTGAGCCCAATCCTAAAGCAAGCAATTTAATTAAATACTAGCGGGCTCGATCTTTTTCCGATTCCCCACGGCCCAACAATTATGCAAAATAATTCATGTATTCAAGATAGGAAACACATAAAAGAAAGAAAGAGATCACGATTGACAAAGTAGAAGAAAAGAAAAGGGCAAAAATATTAAAGTGGATCAAAATTTGATGAAAGCCATTTAGAGTTTAGCTAACCCCCCCCCCCCAATTCCAACATGTCCTTCATTTTCAGATTTTACCTTCCCAGAAATCTCACTTGTATGCACCTTATGCGAGAATCACTACCACAGATATCTTTCCTTGTTCCATTTTATCCACAAAATTAATCCTATCACACTTTGCTCAAAGAATTTATTCAAAGACATGTATCCTCATGTTAGACTTACAGAGGCATGCAATCACAGTTTAACAAAATGGATCAATGCATTAAAACATGTAGTCAACCCGCAACATGGTCATAAGACAAATGAATTGAACCATACTACAACAAACCTTTTAAACACTGATTGGGTTTTCCACTCTTACAAAACCAAAATTCTAATAGTGACAACTTAGAACATTTGAAACACATCCGTAGTAGACTCGAAACAAACAATTTTCATGTTCAGATTCCACTTAGCACGAAGAGTAAAGAAAATCAAAGAAAAATAAAACCGCATCCACTGTAACCATTTCCATGTCTGAATGACACCCTGTATGGGAGTAAATAACAGAGAATTCAAACAGACAATTCATAGGATTCATTCCGAATTAACATAGACGAAATGGAACAACCAGTTTAACTTAGTTCCTATGATCATTCAAATTGCTTAGACATG
This sequence comes from Nicotiana sylvestris, assembly GCF_000393655.2. Lineage (NCBI taxonomy): Eukaryota > Viridiplantae > Streptophyta > Magnoliopsida > Solanales > Solanaceae > Nicotiana > Nicotiana sylvestris. The sequence continues at coordinate 5,456,101 of NC_091064.1, forward strand.
AACATCAACTTAGCATTGAAACATAATCACCATTTGATTACCATAAGATATCTAGCAAACTGTTTGTAATTGTTTGTAACAAGTTGAAGACATGTTTTAGAACCTTAATTAACTTAACTACGCAATCATCAAACAAGGAAAGTCATGGAGGAATTCAGTAACTTCAGGCCAACAAATATACACCTACAATAACCACAAGCAGATCAGTCATTTATTCATGTTTCCTTAATAGACATACGATTAACCAATTCAAGTCGAACACACAAAAAACTAGGCATTCAGATCTGAAATAACTCCCTAGAACACTGAAACGATTTCATGAATAGCTAAGAAACATACTCGAGTCAATTCTTAACATCCAAGTTTCAAATAGCCCCGAACCAGTTAAATTTTGGCTCTCATCATATTAAGATCGACAACACAGAAATATAGTAGGAGGGAAAGATAAACCTGATATGCGAAAAGTTTGATTAATTCTGGAAGTTGAATACAAGCAAGTGCGGCAACAAAATCAAACGAAACAACAACTAGAACTCGAACATAAACTGGACTGAATTGGCTCGACGTGAACGGAACCGCAAATGAAACTCGATTTGCAAACAATGAACAGCTCGAACGACCTCGACTCCACGACAAACCTCAATCAAACTCCATAGTTGAAGACCAAGTCAAGAATCCAGTATTCATTTTTTTTTTCTGTTTTGGAAATCAAAAGAACAAACTAAAAAAACTCTAATGTTCTTTATATAAACTGAAATTAGAAGATTAAGATTGCCAAATCAGAACTAAAAACCTAGCTTGATGCCTCTCCAATTTTCTCTCCCTTTTCTTTCGATTTTGTTTCTCTCAAAATCTGAAAACGAACCCCTTATATATCGAACCTGGAAACCTCCAGCCTTTCTCTCCAAGGAACTGAAAAATCCCTCAACCAAGTAAGCGCGTGGTTGAATGGAAAGCTTGGATCGATTTAGATCAATCCCATGCTTCTCATTCGTCCAACACATACTCGAAGAGATTCTCAGTTGCGCATGCAAAAACGAGTGAGAAGAAAGAAATTAATTCGAGAATATTCTTCACGTGGTTTGGATGAAGTGGAGAAGAGAGAGAGAGGGGATGGGGGGGACCATGGGGACCAACGAGTGAAGTTTTTGGGTGGTCTTACCATGGCTGAAGCGCGGCTAGGATGGGGTGAAGAGGGGGCACCGTTTGGGTGGTGTTACATTAGGATAGGGTTTGAAAATATTAGGTTTATATATGGGTGTGGGATTAAATTTGAGCCTTTGGATGAAAACTGATTGATGGGCAGGATTTAATTGCGAAAATGGGGCGAGTTGGTGGGTATTTGGGGCGGGTCAGTGGGGGATGTGGGCTAGACGGATTTGGGCCTCTTCTTGCCCGAAATTGGGCCACAAATTTGGGACTATAACGCTTTAAATCCATCAAATTAAAAAACTTAAACCTTTTCTTTATAAAATAATTTAAAATTAATTCTAACTAATTAAAGTAAATTATATCGTACTATGAATCTATATATATATATATATAAATTATTATATTCAATATAAAAGTGAGAATCATGGTAAAAACAAAATATATTGCTATAAAAATATTAATAGCCTAAACTAAATAGAATAAGATAGAACATGAAACTATTTTTGCATTTTTTTTTTAATTTTTGTGCCTTAAAAATAGAATTAAAATTAGTAATAAAGTAAAATCCTATAGAAATAAACTCAAATAAATATCCTAAAAATATTAGAACTATTAGAGGTGATTCTAATGTGTGGGTCAAAAATTACATGTCTACAGCTGCCCCTCTTTGACGGGAAACACAGAGTGTTTTCAGACAAAGAACAACAAGACATGTTTTTTGATCCGACCCTTATTTAGAAAGATAAAAACTAGAGAAAAGAGAATGTGACCGAGCTCTGGTATCTGAGCTGCCTACATATCCTTGGCTATAAAGGAATCAGGCCACGTGTAGTTCAGAGTGAGAAGAGCGATGGAGTATACCGAGGTGGAGAGCCGAGTGAAGTGCCGTCGAGGTTCCGGTCCGCGGTTCCTGCCATTACATCAAAATAAAAGCAAAATATTACAGCATAAGCAAAAGAAAAAATACACGATCCTATCTACTTCTTGTCTTGAATCTCTATTTGATCTTCAATATGAGACTGAAAAAAAAATGGACCCTGTTCTTCAGGTTGGGATCCTGATGCTTCTTAAATTTGCGAATTGAGGTAACTCTAAAATGAATTCCCTCGTTCTCTAGGTGGGCGCCTGCCAATAGCTTGACCTTGGTATAAAATGAGTTCCCTCGTTCTCCAGGTGGGTGCCTGATTTCCAAAACTTGAATTGTATTCCCTCGTTATCCAAGTGGGCGCCTGATTACCAACAATTTGAATTGTATTCCCTCGTTATCCAGGTGGGCACCTGATTGCTAAAACTTGAAACTGTATTCTCTCGTTATCCAGGTGGGCGCATGATTGCTAAAACTTGAAACTGTATTCCCTCGTTATCCAGGTGGGCGCCTGATTGCTAAAACTTGAAACTGTATTCCCTCGTTATCCAGGTGGGCACCTGATTGCTAAAACTTGAAACTGTATTCCCTCGTTATCCAGGTGGGTGCCTGATTGCCAAAACTTGAATAGTAACCTCTCGTTATCCAGGTAGGCGCCTGATTGCCAAAAACTTGAATTGTATTCCCTCGTTGTATAGGTGGGCGCCTGATTACCAAAAACTTGAATTGTATTCCCTCGTTGTACAGGTGGGCGCCTGATTACCAAAACCTTGAATTGTATTCCCTCGTTATCCAGGTGGGCGCCTGATTACCAAAAACTTAAATTGTATTCCCTCGTTATTCAGATAGGTTCCTGATTCTCGAAACTTGAATTGTATTCCCTCGTTATCCAAGTGGGCGCCTGATTACCAAAAACTTGAATTGTATTCCCTTGTTATCCAGGTGGGTGTCTGATTACCAAAAACTTGAATTGTATTCCCTCGTTATCCAGGTGGGCACCTGATTGCCAAAAACTTGAATTGTATTCCCTTGTTATCTAAGTGGGCGCCTGATTGCTAAAACTTGAATTGTATTCCCTTGTTATCCAGGTGGACGCCTGCCATTACAACAAAACAAAAGAAACTTTCTGCCCCAGTTTGGAGTCCGGGCACATCTGTGAGTGTCAATCGAATCATGTTATCTAAAGAGCTCTAAGCATTTAAAAGCTAAATCCAATTATCTAGGAGGGTCTTGAAAATTTCAAATTAAATCTCATCTTAAGAGTGACAACTTTAAAGCTAAGTTATATTTCCTACAGGTAGAACTTACGTTAAATCTCGTTATCTATGAAGGTTTTCAAACCTAGCTAGATCCCATTATCCAGGAGGGTCCTGAAAGTTTTAAATTAAATCTCATTATCCAGAAGTGTCCTAAGAACTTTTAAAATTAAGTCCCATTATCCAGGAGGGTCCTAAAAATTTTAAATTGACTCCCATTATCCATGAGGGTCCTGAGAACTTTTAAAAATTAACTCCCATTATCCAGGAGGGTCCTGAAAACATTAAAATTAAATCCCATTATCCAGGAGGGTCCTGAGAATTTTAAATTAAATTCCATTATCCAGGAGGGTAATGAGAATTGAGAATGAACTTACCTGAGCCATGCTCTCGTCTTGGAGGATTCTGAACAGAATTTCTTGCCCCTGAACCATGCCTTCTTCGTGGGAGGGTCCCTGTGGATTAACAAATTTTCTTGCCCTTGTTTCAGACAAATAAAATCTTGTTAGTTGGAAAACGTGGTGGTTAGTTTGTGGCATCATTGTTGAGCGTCTGCTTCTGCCATTGCCATGCTTAATTCTAATCAGCTGCTTCGAGCCGTCAAGGAGTTTTTTGACCTTTTGATTGGAACTGGACCACAAAATCTCTGAATGATCTGAATCTTTTACACTCACTTGTTGCATGGAGTTTTCATTCTGAAAGTTGTTGAGTCCTTGTATTTTCTCAAAATTCAAGATTCAAATGATTGCCTGAACCTCAGTTAGCACCATACCGCTTATTCTAAATCAAGTCAATTGTGATGTGCCTGGCCGAACTCCACTTTGTGCAATTTAGAAGCTGGTAGTAGGCTTTGAAATCTTTTCCTGCTTGTTAACCAAGGGCTAATTCCAAAGAGACTCATAAAGATAGACTCAAAGAGCAAAGTGAAAATGATTTTTGATAAAAGGAACAAATGAAAATTTTGAACACAGATGACTATGTGAAGAAGAATAAGAAAAAGAAGACTTATCTAAGGGAAGCAGCCAGCTCCAATGATCATGACATGCATTTCGGACTGATTAGCCTAATCCGTCCAACCAATCATATTTTCAGTTCATGTCCTCTCTTCATAGTTCAAAATCGGGCTTTTACTGATCCAATTTCTTTGTAAAGTCATGAGCATCATTCGACTTGTAGTGCCCTGAAGGGTTTTCACCAACAAGCCTCTCTCATTTGTTCATCTCTCAACTCACCATCTCCATACGGTGCCCGCGAGGGTTTTCACCAATAAGACTCTCTCATTTTAAGTTTCTCTCAGCTCACTATTGCCTTATGGTGCCCGTGAGGGTTTTCACCTGTAAGACTCTCTCATTTTATTCACTTCTCCTTTGTGCCCATGAACAAAGTGTTACCCATGATGTAAATAATACCTCTATCTCGCTTGACCTGGCATCCTCAAAGATTGATCGGAAGGTCTTTCTTTGGACCGTAATGTAGGCTTTTGGAAAGGGTCAGAAAGAAGGGTGGCATGAAGGCTCAAACTAATTTAAGATGAAAAAGGGGTCAAAATTACAACTTTTGGAATCAGATCTTTTCAAAACCAAAACTTCTGCCCCAGTTTCTTTAGGCCTGGGGAATTTTAATTTTTATTTTGATGGGACCGAACCGTGAGGCTGCCTACGTATCCTTAAAAGGAATCAGGTCGAACGTAGTTCAAAAAAAAGAAATTTGTTTTTGTAGCTTTTCTTTTCTTCTTTTTCTTTTTTTTTTCTTTTTTTTCTTCTGTTTCTTCTTTTTTCTTTTTTCTTTTTTCTTTTTCCATTTTTCTTATTTTCACTCATTCATCGTCATTTTTTTTCATTCTCCACTTCTGCTACTAATTCCAAAAGAGGGGTGTGAAAGAAAATAAATAAGGCTCAAAAGGGGTAGTAAAGGATAAAAGTGTTTGGGTAGCGGAACAAAACGCCTTCGTCATTTTAACTTTGAACATGCCAAGTACAAAATACAACTGAAGGTAAGCAAAGAAATCATACATAGTACCTCTTAACTACATCAGAATTGATAGCCATATCTACACATTTGCCTTCTATGTTGCTAAATGCAAAGAACCATTGTGCAAGACTCTTGTCACTATGAACGGCCCCTGCCAGTTTGGGGAGAACTTGCCTTTAGCTTCAGCCTGATGAGGAAGGATGCGTTTCAATATCATCTGGCCCACTTCAAATTTCCAAGGACGCACCTTTTTGTTGTATTCTCTTGCCATTCTCTTCTGATACAATTGACCATGACATATTGCAGCCAATCTTTTCTCATCAATCAAACTCAACAGCTCGAGCCGGGTTTTGACTCACTCATCATCATCAATTTCAGCTTCTGCAACGATCTGAAGGGATGGAATCTCAATTTCTGCAGGTATAACTGTCTCAGTTCCATATACCAGCGAATAAGGAGTTGCATCTACTGAAATGCAAACAGTAGTGCGATAACCTAGTAAGGAAAAAGGCAACTTTTAATACCATTGCCTAGAACCTTGCACCATCTTACAAAGTATCTTCTTTATGTTCTTGTTAGCAGCCTCAACAGCTCCATTTGCCTTGGGGCAATACAAAGTGGAGTTCCGATGCATGATCTTGAACTGTTGGCATACCTCTTTTATCAAATGACTGTTGAGATTAGCAGCATTGTTTGTGATGATCACCTTGGGAATTCCGAAACGACAAATGATATTTGAATGAACAAAATCCACCACTGCCTTCTTGGTCACGGACTTGAAAGTTACAGCTTCGACCCACTTGGTAAAGTAATCAATGGCCACCAGAATAAACCTATGCCTGTTTGACGCTGCCGGCTCAATTGGTCCAATGACATCCATGCCCCAGGCAACAAAGGGCCAAGGTGCAGACATTGTGTGTAACTCAGATGAGGGAGAATGAATCAAATCACCATGTACTTGGCATTGATGACACTTGCGAACAAAACTGATACAATCTTGTTCCATGGTGAGCCAATAATAACCTACTCGAAGTATCTTCTTTGCCAACACATACCCATTCATATGCGGCCCACAAACTCCAGTATTTACTTCGGCCATGATAGTTGAAGCTTCTTTAGCATCTATGCACCTCAGCAGTCCCAAATTTGGAGTCCTTTTGTACAAGATTCCCCCACTTAAGAAAGATCCACTAGCTAGACGTCGAACGGTTCTCTTTTGGTCACATGTGGCATATACTGGATATACCCCCGACCTGATGTATTCCTTGATATCGTGGAACCAAGGTTCACCATCGATTTCCTCTTCCACCACATTACAATAAGCATGTTATTCACGAACTTGGATATGCACGGGGTCAACATAAGCCTTGTCCGGATGATGTAACATTGACGCCAGAGTAGCCAAGGCATCAGCAATCTCATTATGAATCCTGGGAATATGTCTAAATTCAACCGACCTGAATCATTGACAAAGATCATGCAGGAACTGCCGGTATGGTATGAGCTTCAAGTCTCGAGTTTCCCATTCTCCTTGAATCTGGTGAACCAACAAATCTGAATCTCCCAGAACAAGTATTTCCTGGACTCCCATGTCTATAGCTAACCTCAAACCCAGAATGCATGCTTCATACTCATCCATGTTGTTGGTGCAATAAAATTGAAGCAGAGCTATTACAGGGTGGTGCTGCCCTATTTCAGAGATAAGTACAACCCCTATTCTGACACCTTTCATGTTAGCAGCTCCACCAAAGAAGAGTTTCCAACCTGGCTTTACATTGTGGTCATCCTCGTCAACACACATGACCTCTTCATCAGGAAAATAAGTCTTTAGTGGCTCATATTCATCATCCACTGGATTCTCGGCCAAGAGGTCGGCCAAGGCTTGGGCTTTCATCGCGGTCCGAGTCACATAGATGATGTCAAACTCTGTAAGTAAAATCTGCCACTTTGCAAGTCTTCCCGTGGGCATAGGCTTATGAAAGATGTACTTTAGAGGATCCATGCGAGAAATGAGGTAAGTAGTGTAGGACGACAGATAATGCTTCAACTTTTGTGCCACCCAAGTTAGGGCACAACAGGTCCTCTCAAGCAGAGTGTACTTAACCTCATAGGGAGTGAACTTCTTACTGAGATAATAGATTGCTTGCTCCTTCTTTCCCGTGATGTCATATTGACCCAATACACAACCAAAAGAATTATCCAAGACTATCAAATAGAGAATCAAATGTCTCTTAGGCTCTGGTGGGACAAGCACAGGTGGATTCGACAGGTACCTCTTAATCTTATCAAATGCTTCTTGACACTCGTCAGTCCGCTTGACTGCAGCATTCTTCTTCAGCAGCTTAAAGATGGGTTCATAGGTTTTCGTGAGTTGAGCAATAAACCTGCTGATGTAATTTAACCCTCCAAGTAGGCTCATCACCTCTGTTTTGTTCTTTGGCAGCGGTAACTCTTGAATGGCTTTGATCTTCGACGGGTCCAATTCAATACCGCGTCGACTGACCACGAATCCCAACAGTTTTCCAGATGGGACACCAAATACACATTTCGCTGGATTGAGCTTCAGGTTGTACTTGCAGAGCCTTTGGAAAAACTTCCTCAGGTCCTTAACATGGTTAGACTACTTCTTTGACTTTATGATCACGTCATCTACATAAACCTCGATCTCCCTATGTATCATGTCATGAAATATGGTGGTCATCGCCCTTATGTAAGTTGCCCCAGCATTTTTTAAATCAAATGGCATTACCCGATAACAGTATGTTCCCCATGGCGTGATGAATGTTGTCTTTTCTACATCTTCCTCATCCATCAAGATCTGGCGATATCCCGCGTAACAGTCCACAAAAGACCCAATCTCATGCTTGGCACAATTATCACTCAGAATGTGAATGTTCGGCAATGGAAAATCATCCTTTGGTCTTGCTTTGTTAAGATCATGGTAATCAACACATACCCTTACCATCCTTCTTTGGTACTGGTATAACATTAGCTAACCAAGTGGGATATCTCGTGACCCGAATGACCTTTGCGGTAAGCTGCTTTGTGATTTCTTCTTTGATCTTCACACTCATATCAGTCTTGAACTTTCTCAACTTTTGCTTGACAGGAGGGAATGCTGGATCAGTTGGCAACTTATGAACTACCATATCAGTGCTCAGGCCCGGCATATCGTCATATGACCATGCAAAGACATCTTTGTACTCAAACAATGTCTTGATTATTTCCTCCTTAACTTGCGGCTCTAAATGCACACTTATCTTGGTTTCCCTAACATTATCCTGGTCCCCTAAATTGATTGCTTCAGTTTCACTCAAATTAGGCTTTGGTGTTTCTTCAAATTGTTTTAGCTCTTTACTGATTTCCTCAAATGCAGCTTCTTCATCATATTCTACTTCTTAGATTGTTATTTCAGAATTATATTGGCTTTTAAGACTCGACTGAAAATTCTTCGTGCATGTCACGTCACTACAACCAACATAAAAAGAATTGTACAAAAGAAAAAAGAACAAAATAAAACACTATTAAGAATAACGGAAAACGGGAAATTGCATTTCATTGAAAATGAAAGGATAGAAGGGTTTTAACATCAAAATAAGCAAAACTAAAAATCTAGATTACAACCCTGGAATAGCCCAGATAACAGAAAGGAAAACAAAGCAAACTACCAAAACTCCATCCTGGTGGGGAGAGGAGTAGCTTCCCAATTGCTAAGCTTCACGTTTGGGCCAATGAGCTGCACATCTGCTTTACTAGAGCCTTCACCAACTTCTACCATATTGACCTCTTCGAACAGACTTTGGAACCTCTTGATCAGCTCTTCATCAACATCAACCACAGGTTTTGGGATTGAGAAAGTTGGAGGTTTTTCGGCCCCTGGTTTGACAAAAAACTTAGAGATGTGTGGGACGGGCTTGGAGAGCGACCATACCTTCTGTTTCAGATTTTTAACCTTTTTCATGTCCTTCTCTATGAGCATGAATTCCAAACCAAATGTACCAAGATTTCCACTAGGGCGCACTAGATGCACAATACCTTGCAGAGATGAGCCCAGACCCTTGCCCGGCACAAAACCATTCTTCAACATTTCATTCGCAACCATGATGGACGCGGAAAATAGCTTAGGACCCGAAATGCATTTTCCTTCAGGAATCTTCTCAACAGACACTATTTTAAAAGTTTGATAGACCCAAGGTCCCTTATCATCTTCAGCTTTGATAAACAGAACAATTGTGTCATTACGAGCTGACAGGTCCTCATCACTGTGCACAACTATTTCCTGCTTGTCCCATTCGAACTTCACCATTTGGTGTAGCAAAGATGGGACTGCCTTAGCGGCATGTATCTAGGGCTTGCCCAACAACAGATTGTAGGAGACAGCCACATCTAACACTTGGAATTCCATGGTGAACTCAACTGACCCTATCAACAATTCAATCATTATATCTCCAACAGAATCTTTTCCTCCCCCATCAAAGCCTCGAACACACACACTGTTCAAGTGGATTCTTTCGGTGCCAATCTTCAATTTTTGTAGAGTAGACAGGGGACAAATGTTCGCACTAGAGCCACTGTCAACCAAACCCCTTGAGACGACATAATCTTCACACTTCACCGTGAGATAAAGAGCTCGGTTGTGTTCTGTATCCTCCATAGGAAGTTCATCATCTGAGAAAGTGATCATGTTTACTTCGAAGATCTTGCTAGCTATATTTTCCAAGTGATTTACTGTGATCTTATTAGGAACACGTGCCTCATTCAAAATCTTCATCAAGACCCTACGATGTTCATCTATATGTATCAGCAAAGACAAAAGAGAAATCTGAGCTGGTGTTTTCTTTAACTGCTCCACAATGGAATAATCCTGCACTTTCATCTTTTTCAGGAACTCCTCAGCCTCTTCCTCGGTGACCGATTTCTTTATTGAAATTTGGATATCCTTGAATGGCTTGGCTTACCTTAATTCTTATGGGGTGAAACATCTCCCAAAACGAGTCAATCCTCCAGTTTCATTAACCTCTTCCTCTATTTCTTTTCCTTTGTATGTTACTATCACTTATTTGTAGTTCCACGGAACAACCTTGGCATCGATCACTGGTAGCTGGGTCACCTTTTTAATGATGATAGGGGTGATAGGATCCCCCTTCACAACTATAACAGGCTTACTTGGAATCCCTGGCACTATCACCTTTGAACTTTCCGGACTTGACCCAATATCTTTTGAAGGCGCTTTCACGACCAACATCGGTGGCTTCAAATTGAGCGAGCTTGGCTTTTCTGTCGCCCCTTTAACTGTCAAGTGTTTTGCTTTGGTAGAGTCTAGAGCTTTAACCAAATTACTTTCAATGGCACAAATCATCATGACGGACTTAGAAGACTTCTTGGTCTCCCCATCCTTGCGAACTATTTCAATCATATGTGTCTCTCATGTGCTGGCAAAGGGTTTTGGTTGATGTTTGGCACGTTTGGGTTTTGGACTAAAATTTGGTTTGTATCAATGAGCTCCTGGATTGCCCTTTTCAAATGCCAGCACTTCTCTATGTCATGCCCTGGAGCATCAAAACAATAGGCATACCTTAGGGAATAATCGAGGTTCTTTGGAGGAGGATTTGGTATCTTTGACTCAATCGGCCTCAACACGTCCAGCTGCCTTATCCTTTGAAACAGACTAGCATAGGACTCTCCAAGCGGGGTAAAAGTTTATTTTCGCTGCTACCTCTCTTTTCTATACTCTGGCCTTGATCGAAAATTTGAACCATTGGGGTTTTGGTAAGGTTGTGGAGGTGGATAGGCATTTTATGGAGCTGGGTAGGTATTCTATGGGACTGGGGCACGCCATTGTGGGTAAGGAGGTGGTTGAGCATATGCCTGTGCATGGTGAACAAGGTATTGGGATGGCCTGGCTGAGTATTTGGGGGTTTTGTGGGGAAAAGTAATGTTGGGGTAGATTATATGGAGCTTGGGCGTAGGTTTAAGGTCGGTGTCGAAGATAGGTGTACTGATGAGGTGAACCCCTCTGGACATGCCATGATCCGGAGACAACTATAGCGACATCTTCCTTCTTCTTATTGCCTAGCAAACTTCCGGTACCACTCTGGATTGCCTGGGTGGTTGCTTTTATAGTAGAATAGCTCATGATCTTACTCGACTTGAGCCCCTCTTCCACCATTTATCCCATCTTTACCACATCATTGAAAGACTTACCAATGGCTGAGATCAAGTGGCCATAGTAAGTGGGCTCCAGGGCTTGAAGAAAGTATTTAACCATCTCGTCTTCTTCCATCGGAGGATTGACTCGTGCAGCTTGCTCCCTTCATCGGAACCCATATTCTCTAAAGCTTTCACTGGGTTTCTTTTCCACCTTGGTCAGATATAGGCGGTCTGGAGCAATGTCTATATTGTACTGAAAGTGCCGGGTGAAGGCCTGAGCCATATCGTCCCAGGTGTACCACCTGCTAGCGTCCTGGCGTGTGTACCATTTTAACGCTACCCCACTAAGACTTTGGCTGAAGTGTGCAATTAGTAATTCTTCTTTTCCCCGGCTTCTCTCATTTTACTGCAATAACCCCTCAGATGAGCTACATGATCCCCATGTCCATCATACAAGTCAAACTTGGGCATCTTGAACCCGGCAGGCAGTTGGACATCGGGGAATAAACACAAATCCTTATAGGTCACACTCACTTGGCTTCCCAACCCTTGCATATTTCTCAATGATTGCTCCAGACTCTGTACCTTCCTAAACATTTCTTCTTGCTCTGCGTTCTTGGGTGGTTTGTCAGTTTCAACATGAGGCTCAAATTGGGGAGTGTAAGAGTAAGGATCTGGGACTTTGAAGATGGGCTTTGGTGCATAGTAATGGGCATCTGTAGCGGGGAATGTGGGCTCACTAGAGGATCGGTGGAGGGTAGCTTGTGTAGGGGGTACAAAAATAGGAGCAGATGTCGGAGCAGGGTAGGTTGTTTTGGCTGGCGGAGCATGAAAAGTTTTCGCTGAAGTGTCGGGGTAGTTGTGGTAAGGGGTAAAGCCAGGTGCGTGTTGTGGGGAAAGATCAATGGTATTGGGCATCTGGGATTGAGAGAGTGGTGGTATGGAAGCAGGGTTTTCTGTGTAGTTGGTAGGGAACGAGGGTGGAGGGTGTCCCTTAATCCATGCTTGATACATTTCCGCCATCTGATGCTTCAACCTCCGGACCTCCTCTTGCAATTCTGATTCTGACTCAACAATCTCCATTGGTGGGTCTACAACTCCAGTATTTGTTTCCTTGCTAGCCATAATTATTTGACGCTTTGATCGGGTGTTGTATGGATGACTTGCCAGGATGCAAACAAACTAACCACCTCCTGTTATTAAATAAAGATAACAGAGGACAACAACACAAAACCACCATGTTAGCGTTAGGGCATTTATCAAATAATAATATCACATTACGTGCAATGCACCTAGCAACAATTAACGGTTCTAAAATGGCTTTGAGGGTTGCAGGGTCATATGGCGTCATCCCAATTTGCTCATTTCAATCCTTCTTTCTCTTTCTTTTCCAACACCTCTTATCACTCTTTTCTCTTTTCTTTCTTCTCTCTTTTTTTTGAACCAAAAATGATTTGATCGAACCCGCTGTAGGTTGCCTACGTATCATGTCCCTCATGAATCAGACCAAGCGTAGTTCTGGAAGAGTGAATAAAATCTTTTTGGGATTTTTCATTTAAAAACTTTTCGATATTAAAATACAATGGAAAGTATGATAATGAAAGATATGACAGACTCGACTACACTATGACAGACTCTGACACTACCTAAAGGACTCGGTACTCCTAGACAAGACACGAAAGTAAAAGACAACATGAGACTATCTCAAAACATCTAAATAGAATGACTCATCAAGCTGCTCCTGAATCGACGGTCCTGGCTGGGACGGGTCTGATGAAGGTCCGGATGGCCCTATCAGTCCTGCCGAATCTAAGCTCTATATTATGCCCTACAAAGACACCTCGAAGCTGGGAATGAGAATCCTAGAATGTGAGCCTGCATCTGGAAGGCTGACTCTAGTAAGATACTCACGGTGTTGTCCCATGTTCTCTACCAACCCTGCCAACTATGATCTCAGTGACTGAAGTGTAGCTCGAACCCCAACCCTTTCTGATGCATAGGCCTCCTATGCCTGGGTAAATCGATCCATCAATTGTCTATGCAATATCCGTGAGGTGGCCTCCTCGTTAAATACTCCTCTAATACGTCAGGGCAATGGCCTGCTAACCCCCCGCTAAGTAGACTGTAGCCATATAAAGTACTCATGGGTATACCCAGGTAAATGTGGGTCGGCTGCTAAAGTATCTCTACCCATCTTCATTGCATAACGCTAATAGGTCTGGATGTCGACCTCCCTGTGAAGCATAGTATCAAACTCCCTAATGAAGTCACGAGAATCAGGAATGTAGGGGACTTCTTGCTGCCTCCCTAACTGACGCATCACTCTAGCGGGGGTATATGGTCTAGTACACCAAAGTCCAATCAGTACCAAGAAGTCTTGCACGCGATATCCTACTAAGATCACGTCCAAATCAATCCATAGGTATGACCACAAAATCTTCTCTTCAGTCAAGGATCCTAAATAATCAACCCAATCCTGAACTTCGAGTGGTAAGGCAAACTTATCGAACGCCATCCTATGCTCGATGCACTTTACTCGATCTCTCAGACAACGGTCAGTCACATCTTTCTCAAACATGGTGGCGGGATGTAAGTGTTCCATCATCCACTGCTGAAGCAACAAGTTGCTTCCCTCAAAGAACCTCCCACCTTCTCGAATCCTGGTCAAAGTATAATAGATCTCTGCCAAAATTGTCGGAACTAAGGTGACCTTACTACTGTGTTTATCATGGAAGAGTGCAAAGGCTATTGACCCCAGACGCGTGCTAATATGTCTACCCTCCAAAGGAAATACCAGGAGACCCAACAATGCAATAGCGAATACCTTAGGACGCCTCTTCTTCCAAGAATCATATGATATGGAAAATTCATCTCCGAAGGTCTCATACCTAGTAGGACGAGCAAACCTTTCGAATAAAAAGTCCAAAGGTACCTAAGATTGATCTAGACATCCCATGTGAGTTTCCAAATCCATCCCTATGATCTTAAGGAACATGGTGCTTGAATGAGCCCTTGTGTAAATCAAATCTTTGTCTAGGTATGGCATGCGGGTTAACCCGACTATCTCAGCTAAGGTGGGTGTCTTCTCAAGATCACCAAACTTGAATACCATTCCCTGTGGGTCCCAAAATGTTAACATTGCTTCTACAAGGTTGGGATGGAGGGTGATGTCCATCAAAGAAATAAGAGTCCCTAATTTATCCATCAAATCACGTTGCTCAAGTAATGTGAACATGTTCCACCATTTTACTAGCCTTCTAGGGACTTTGACCACCATTGATACTCTAGCGTTGATGAGTGGATCCATACCTGAATGGGAAAAACATGGTTAATGACTCAAGACATTATGTGACACCACAACATTTCCTAGGGGACGGTTGGGCTATTTTTGCAAAGTGTCCTGAGGGGCCAAAAGTGGCTAAAGATGCAAACTCAAGAAAGGTGACCTCAAAGACATGGGAATACCTCACTAAAGCTTATATGGATTCAAACTCCTAATAATCATGGCCCAAAATTAATTTGCAGATATGACCCGTTTTGCAAAAATGGCCGATATGGCCAGAAGTGGCTAAAGATGCAAACTTGAAAAGGACGGACCTTAAAACAATATGACTCCTAGTTGTGGACTCATGATCCTAAAACATGGGTTATTGAACCACTTTTGCGAAAATGACCCCAATTTGCAAGAATGGCCGATGTGGCCGAAAGTGGCTAGAAATGCAAGATATGGCTAAGACCCCGCAAAACCAAGAACCTAAGACACTAGGAAGACCGGACCCTATGTGGACTAACTATGTATCACGCCCTGAAAGACGAGAATCAGGTTCGCGTAGTTCAGGAAAATTGGACATGGGAGAAAGCCTGAAAAATGACACTAATTTGGAAAAAATATATTTTTTTGTCTTTTTGAAAAATGATGGAAAATGTAAAATCTTTTTGGATTTTCTTTTTCTCTTTTTTTTTGAATTTTTGGAAAATGATGGGAAAGCGTAAAATCTTTTTGGATTTTTCATTTTCATTTTTCATTTTTTTTTTGAATTTTTGGAAAATAATGGGAAAGTGTAAAATCTTTTTGGATTTTTCATTTTCATTTTTTTGGGTCTTTTCTTGAAAAGGTTGTGAATGAAAAACATTACTGGTCCCTACTTGCTTCATTTTTATACTTCACCCTCTTTTCTTTCTCATTTACCCTCAAACCGTCATTGGTCCGCCAAATAACCTTTTTACCTTTAAAGAATGCAGCATGTATCACATAGGGATGATTTAATGTCTTCTTGGGCCGCAGGCCCATTTTCGACGAAATTTGGATAGGTTTCCTACAAATGGACATGGTGCTTGGGACCGAGCCCTACTAGGTCCAAATGACATGATGCAAATAAGAATGACCTAAAGGCTGACCTACGGTTAGGGTTCACTAGACAAGGCAATTCGGGGCGGCACGTGGTCGATGGCGGCTGCTCTAGCTGTCTGCCCACTCCATGTTCTCATGTCACCCCCCTAAAGACACGGGTGACTGACAAAAAGGCCATGTACGCTCAAACGTACTCCGGAAGACTTGTTGCAGAAAGAAGACCCGGGGTTATGCAAATGATAACAATTTATAAAGCAGTAACACATAAAGAAAAATTGTAAACATATAAGCAACTAGCAAATAATAAAACGACATAAACAAAAATAAAAATCAAATAAAGCAAACAAAACACATAAAAACCTCAACCGAACATCCTAAAAAGCCAACAAGATCAAGTACTAGCTCGAACCTGTAACTCCCCAGCAGAGTCGCCAAAGATGTCACACCCCTTTTTTTTTACAAACTTTCACTAAAGCCTCTTAAATAAATAAAAAAGGATTTAGTAAAAAAGCTTGAAAAAGGCTTTCAATTTGAAAAGTGACAAAATTGTGTGTTCAAAAGAATTAACTCAGAGTCGCCACCTGACATTTGATTTCGGTGTGTCAGGTAACCGTTTTTTTTCTAAAAATAATAATTTTCCTTTCAAAACACTTTGAACTCTAAAACTAAGTCTACACCAGAGATTTGCGCAAGGGGGTTCATTTGACTCGGGGAGAAGGTGTTAGGCACTCCCCAAGTCCCGTAACTAGTACGGTTGCGCACTTGATCTAATCGGCTTTTAGAATATTAGAATTGAGCTAAAAACATAGAAAAAGGAAATTAAACACACAAGAGGCTCGAGGTCATCCCTACCTAAATAAAAGAAAAATAAAAAATGAAAATAAAATAAAAATACTACAAGTTTCTACTTTTGGCCTCCATTTACAAATACTTCGGGGCATACCCCTGAAATAAAATATATACAAATCCTTCGGGGCATTCTCCGAATAAATTTAACTAAGGGGACGACCTCTCGCTTCAAAAGCTAACAAACAATTCTAAGACTTGCCTACCCGAGTGATGACGGCCTAGAATGCTCCTAGCGGTTAAGTAAGAAAGAGTACAAATATAAAAATAAACTAAAGTAAATAGGATCCTTTTCATGTTCATTCTCCTTTTAACCTTTAATTTTAATGTATTTAGACCGAGCCCAATCCTAAAGCATGTAATTTAATTAAATATTAGCGGGCTCGATCTTTTTCCGATTCCCCACGGCACAACAATTATGCAAAATAATTCATGTATTCAACATAGGAAACACATAAAAGAAAGAAAGAGATCACAATTAACAAAGCAGAAGAAAAGAAAAGGGCAAAAATATTAAAGTGGATCAAAATATGATGAAAGCCATTTAGAGTTTAGCTAACCCCCCCCCCCCATTCTAACGTGTCCTTCATTTTCAGATTTTAACTACCCAGAAATCTCACTTGTATGCACCTTATGCGAGAATCACTACCACAGATATCTTTCCTTGTTCCATTTTATCCACAAAATTAATCCTATCGCACTTTGCTCACAGAATTCATTCAAAGACATGTATCCTCATATTAGACTTACAGAGGCATGCAATCACATTTTAATAAAATGGATCAATGTATTAAAACATGTAGTCAACCCGCAACATGGTCATAAGACAAATGAATTGAACCATACTCTAGCAAACCTTTTAAACACTGATTGGGTTTTCCACTCTTACAGAACCAAAATTCTAATAGTGACAACTTAGCACATTTGAAATACATCTGTAGTAGACTCGAAACAAACAATTTTCATGTTCAGATTCCACTTAGCACGAAGAGTAAAGAAAATCAAAGAAAAAGAAAATTGCATCCACTGTAACCATTTCCATGTCTGAATGACACCCTGTATGGGAGTAGATAACAGAGCATAATCAAATTCGAACAGAAAATTCAAGCAGACAATTCCTAGGATTCATTCCGAATTAACATAGACGAAATGAAACAACCAGTTTAACTTATTTCCTGTGATCATTCAAATTGCTTAAACATGAACATCAACTTAGCATTGAAACATAATCACCATTTGATTACCCTAAGAGATCTAGCAAATTGTTTGTAACAAGTTGAAGACATGTTTTAGAACCTTAATTAACTTAACTGGGCAATCATCAAACAAGGAAAGTCATGGAGGAATTCAGTAACTTAAGGCCAACAAATATACATATACAATAACCACAAGTAAATCAGCCACTTATTCATGTTTCGCTTAACAGACATACGATTAACCAATTCAAGTCGAACACACAAAATACTAGGCATTCAGTTCTGAAATAACTCCCTAGAACACTGAAACGATTTCATGAATAGATAAGAAACGTACTCGAGTCAATTCTTAACATCCAAGTTTCAAATAGCCCCAAACCAGTTAAATTTTGGCTCTTGTCATATTAAGATCGACAACACAGAAATATAGTAGGAGGGAAAGATAAACCTGATATGCGAAAAGTTTGATTAATTCTAGAAGTTGAATACAAGCAAGTGAGGCAACCAAATCAAACGAAACAGCAACTAGAACTCGAACATAAACTGGACTGAATTGGCTCGGCGTGAACGGAACCGCAAATGAACCTCGATTTGCAAACAATGAACAACTCAAACGACCTTGACTCCACAGCAAACCTCAATCAAACTCCATAGTTGAAAACCAAGTCAAGAATCCAGTATTCGTTTTTTTTTTCTGTTTTGGAAATCAAAAGAACAAACTAAAAAAAAAACTCTAACGTTCTCTATATAAACTGAAATTTGAAGACGAAGATTGCCAAATCAGAACTAAAAACCTAGCTTGACGCCTCTCCAATTTTCTCTCTGTTTTCTTTCGATTTTCTTTTTCTCTCAAAATCTGAAAACGAACCCCTTATATATCGAACCTGGAAACCTCCAGCCTTTCTCTTCGAGGAATTGAAAAATCTCTCAACCAAGTAAGCGCGTGGTTGAATGGAAGGATTGGATCAATTTATATCAATCCTACGCTTCCCATTCGTCCAACACATGCTCGAAGAGATTCTCAGTCGTGCGTGCAAAAACGAGTGAGAAGAAAGAAATTAGTTCGAGAATATTCTTCACGTGGTTTGGATGAAGTGGAGAAGAGAGAGAGAGGATGGGGGGGACCATGGGGACCAACGAGTGAAGTTTTGGGTGGTCTTACCATGGCTGAAGCACGGCTAGGATGGGGTGAAGAGGGGGCGCCGTTTGGGTGGTGTTACATTAGGGTAGGGTTTGGAAATATTAGGTTTATATATGGGTGTGGGATTGAACATGAGCCTTTGGATGAAAATTGATTGATGGCCAGGATTTAATTGCAAAAATGGGGCGGGTCAGTGGGTATTTGGGGCGGGTCAGTGGGGAATGTGGGCTAGGCGGATTTGGGCCTCTTCTTGCCCGAAATTGGGCCAAAAATGTAGGACTATAACCCTTTAAATCCATCAATTTAAAAAACTTAAACCTTTTCTTTATAAAAATAATTTAAAATTAATTCTAACTAATTAAAGTAAACTATATCATACTATGAAACTATATATATATATATATATATATATATATTATAAATTATATTCAGTATAAAAGTGCGAATCATGGAAACAAACAAAATATATTGCTATAAAAATATTAATAACCTAAACTAAATAGAATAATATAGAACATGAAACTATTTTTGCATTTTTTTTCAATTTTTCTGCCTTAAAAATAGAATTAAAATTAGTAATAAAGTAAAATCCTATAGAAATAAACTCAAATAAATATCCTAAAAATATTAGAACTATTAGAGATGATTCTAATGTGTGGGTCAAAAATTACATGTCTACAATTAGTCTAGAACTTGCTTTGAATGTTTGTCTAGGCGAAATCCTAAGTGTAATTTGACTTGAGATATGATTATAGGCTCTTCTTGATCCGAATGTTATCTTGAACAATTCCATAGCCTACCAATGATAATATCCCTAGTCAACCCTTTTAAGCCATAGACCTTTTTCTTTCAAGAACCACGATATAAGCCTTTACCCGTTCTAAAAATACCCTCTCTTGGCACCCGATCTTTCCTTAACACATGACAAAAGCATAAGTTTGGGGGGAGAAACGAGGAATGCAACAAAGTGGTAAAAGGTACAAAATGAAGAAAAGGAAAGGCAATGAAAAAGAAAGAAAATCAAAAAGACAAAAAGAATGATCAATGTAGAAAAGAATGAAGGGATTCAATAAAAGTAAAGAGATGAAAGGTGTGGAAAGTTGAGAAAGGAGAAAAAGCTTTGAAATGAACAAGAAAGAGTGACAGTGTGTCTCTCTAACCCCTTAGAAAGAAGTTAAAGGACTTTACAAGTCAAGAGAATATGTGCCAAAATGAATCAAAAGAAGTGCTAAAGGGAAGATGGAACTACTTAGACCAAACATTTCCTACCCTGAACCAAAAGCCTTCACTATATCTCCACAAAAGCCCTATATAATCTTGAGTTGAATGAAGCTTACATTAGTGGTGGCTTACATAAGGGGCAAGCATATGGTACTTAAAGCCAAACTTGTGACTTTTCTTTGATGTGTTTAGGACTTTAGGGAGGCTACAATCCTAAAAGTGAGGTTTGCTTAGGGAGAGTTGAGGATGTGTGAGTTTGGGTTCCACAATGACCAAGGTAGTAGAAAGAGTTTCTTTGATGTGTTGAGTCAACTCTTGATGCTTTTGTGTCGTAATAAATCCATGGTGCTTAAAAGGTCGAATATTGTTAATGATTCATTTGAATTGAGTGCAATTGTTAGTCCCAATTGATGCTCGATGAGGTCACTTTACGTCAGCTGAATTTTCTTGGATTTACTCTAAAGGGGTGGGACTTATTTTGTTTACTTGAGGACAAGCAAAAGCTTAAGTTTGGGGGAGTTGATAACTAGGGATTATGATGCATTTTACACTCCTTCTTACTTGAGTTTTGATTAAAAATGTGTACAAAATAGCCCCAAAGGCTCACATGTTGTACTTGTTTGCAGGGTTTGGTCAACAAGGTGATAATTCGTCAAAACCAGCTCAAAAAGGGGTGAAACATGCACAAGTACCAAAAACAAGTCCAAGCACAGTGCAACAGGTCCAATGCGGCCGCACTCCATTCTGTGCGGTCTGCAGTGAGGAAGTTCAGAGAGGTGCTCATTTCAGGCACTCAAGCAATGCGGCCGCAAAGCATTTTTTGCAGACCACGTTGGCTTCATCGCGGCCGCACTCGATATTGTGCGGTCCGCAAAGCTAAAGTTCAGAGAGTTGCCAATTTGGGGAATCATTGCCAATGCGGTCCGCGGTCCTTTTTGTGCGGACCGCAATAGAAGCCACCGCGGCCGAGGTGCATTTTGTGCGGCCCGCGGTGGCCAAGTTCAGTGAGCAGAAGTTTTAAGCCAAGAGCCTCAGTGCGGCCCCACAGAGGTATTTTTGTCCAGAAAATTTAGCCTAGTATAAATAGTTTATTTTCCCATTTTTAGGTTATCAGTTGTAGTTTAACGTAGAGCTGTGCTCGTGAACAGTGTCCTTATCCATTTTGAGTAATTTTACAATAGTTTTACCATTGAATCTTCAAGTTTTAGCTTGTAATTAAATATTATGTATTTTTCTTCATCTATTTCTTTGTTTTCTTCTATTATCATGAGTAGCTAGACCCATTAGCTAGGGTTGTGGCTCAATCCTAGTGTGGGTATTTGATGGGTCTTGTGTTTTAGGGCTTGAATGTCTATGGGTGTTTGATATTTGGACTAATTTATGGTTTTAATGTTGAATTAGTGGTTGCAAACACTAATTTGTGCCTATTTGACTTGGGCTCTTCTTGAGAAAGAGAGCCTAAGTCTAGGAAAATTAGTCCAACAAGGAATTGGGGTGTATTCAAGAGATTGATAGCTCCAATTAAAGGGTTAAACCTAGAGATAGTAATACCCGACTTGAACCTCAATTGCTTGCACAAATTATCATACCCAACTAGTCTTGAGAAAGTCAATTAGGACAAAATCACTCAAACTACCGAGAGGTATAGAGTGAGTAGTATCGTGCAAGGGTTATATCGTAAGCCCCAACATGACAACCTAGTCTTATACTCGAGAACCCGTCAAGTGTCCACCTAGGAGAAAGTCACTTTCCTAGCGCCTTTTAACTATTTAGAAAACCTTCAAGTATCTTGCTCTTAGCTTAACTTAGCTTAATTTAGCATCTTATTAGTATAAATTTAGAGGTAATATCAAAACCAACTATGATTAGAAGTGCAATTAAGAGCAATTATGCATCTCCAATTTAGATAGAAACTCAATTCACATTTCTAGCTCCCTGTGGAAATCAATCCCGACCTTCTCGGGTAAAAGCTGTTTCGACCACTCTCGCTACTTTGTAGTAGTGCAGGGTTGGCCTCAATCAGAGATCCTGAGTTTCAGTTTCACCGCTACCTAAAAAGGAAAAAAATTCCACATATTGCATAAATGGGAATGAGGTGCACACATGACGACACTAAGTATAGACTTTTCTGGCCATGACCGTTCCTTATTTTTTGGCATTCTAGGGCCATAAAACAGGATTTCAACACGATTTTCAAATTTTCGTATGTTATAGTCTATATCATTTGTATGAATTCGGGCGACCGGCTCCGAATCGCCTAAAATTTATAGGACCATCAAAAATCAGCTAATTAAATATAGGCATCACTTCTCCATGACCATTCCTTATGTTTTGGTGTTTTATGGCCATAAAACAGGAATTCAGCATGATTTCAAAATTTTCGTGTGTTATAGTCCCCGCCATCTGCATGAATTCGGGATACTGATTCGGAATCACCTAAAATATTGCGGGACCATAAAAATGACCTTATGAATAATAGTCGTCACTTCACCATGACCGTTCCTCAATTTTTAGCATTTAGGGCTATAAATAGGAATTCAGCATGATTCCCAAATTTTCATGTGCTATCACGCCATCTGTATAAATTCGAGCGACCAGCTCCGAATCACCTAAATTTATGCGGGACCATAAAAATGACTTATTGAACAATAGACATCACTTTGCCATGACCGTTTCTTATTTTTTGGCGTCTTAGAGCAATAAAACAGGAATTCAATATGATATCCAAATTTTCATGTGCTATAGTCCACGTCATCATCATGAATTCGGGCGACCGGTTCCAAATCGCCTAAAATTTTGCGAGACCATATGAAATGACCTCATGAACAATAAGCATCACTTCACCATGATCATTCCTCATTTTTTGGCGTTTTAGGGCCATAAAATAGGAATTCAACACGATTTCCAAATATGCGTGTGTTATAGTTCACGCCATCTACATGAATTCAGGTGACCGGCTTCGAATCGCCTAAAATTTTGCGGGATCATAAAAAATGACCTAATGAGCAATAAGCATCACTTCGTCATGATCGTTCCTTGTTTCTTGCGATTTAGGGTCATAAAATAGAAATTCAGCACGATTTCCAAATTTACGTGTGCTATAGTCCATGTTGTCCGCATGAATTTGGGTGAAAGACTCTGAATTACCTAAAATTTTGTGGGACCATAAAAAATAAATTAATGAACAATAGGCATCACTTCTCCATAACCATTCTTCATTTTTAGCATTTTAGGGTCATAAAACAGGAATTCAACACGATTTCCAAATTTTCGTATGCTATATTCCACGCCATCTGCATAAACTCGGGTAACCGGCTTCGAATCGCCTAAAATTTTGCGGGACCATAAAAAATGACCTAATGAACAATAGGCATCGATTCGCCATGACCGTTTCTAATTTTTGGCGTTTTAAGGCCATAAAATAGGAATTCAACACGATTTTCAAATTTTCGTGTGCTATAGTGCACGTCATCTGCATGAATTCGGGCGACCAGCTTTGAATCATCTAATTTCTTGAGAGGAGGGTATGGAGATCAAGGATTAGGGTAGAAGGTTAGGGGGTAATCGAGTGTTTCCCTTTGTCTTCCTCATTTCGATAGCATTAGTGTTAGTTTGTAATCCCTTTACTCTTAGACTGCTATTATTACCGTTTTAATTGCTATCTTGGCTTCGGTCCTCTTTTTATCTTATTGTTGTTTATACTTGCTGCCATTACTTCTTTTTATTTTTATATAGCCGAGGGTCTTCCGGAAATATTTTCTCTGTCTTCTAGGATAGTGGTGGAAATTCACTGGCTTCTGGTCGTTATTGTTGATAATATTATTGATGCTGTATAAATTTATGAATACTGACTAAAAATAATAATAATAAATTCGACCGACTATTTATATAAAGTTTTTATTTTATTTTTAGGAAATCTGAACTAGTCGTAAATTTCAGATATAGATGGTTAATTATACCAAAAAGGTATCTTTGTGGCGTTGAAAAAGGCAGAATAAAATAAAGAAAGTTCACGTGTTTACATATTTCAATAAACCTCATAATCTATAACGATATCTTGCATTATCCAATGAACTGGCTTTTACCAGTCTTTGTGTCCACTGTCAGCGGTGGGATTCAGGATTTTAAAGTTATTATGCTCGCCGATAAAAATTTCAAAAGAAAAGAAAAAATAAATTTACTTATGGGTGCTCGCTCAATATTTATCTAAATATTTGTAAGGTTACCTATATAAATTTATTAATATGATCAAAGTTAATGGGTGATTAAGCACCCACAACTCCCTACGTGCATCCGCCACAGATTGTCCGCAACCTCACTTTGATGTGATGTTACGGAAGAATTAATCTCACCTAACATGTTAAACTCAAAATAGTCTGACGGATGGATAATATATGTATAATTCATGTATATCTAATATATATATAAACATAAATATAATTAATGTATATAACTGTGTATAATTAATGTTTAATCAATATATACCGACTAGAAAAAGTAAACATAAACTCTGACCGGCTATTTGCATAACAATCCCATTAGATATAACACTAGATGTATTATTGGATTATATATTCTTCTTCTTTTGTTCAAGTTCTATTTGTTTAAACGTCTAGTCATGAGGAATTTCCAAAAACAAAAGTGTTGGTTGTCATAAGTTCCTATCTTCTTCTGTAATGTAATGATATATTTACTGCATTCAACTTTAAGTCACTTCATGGATTCAGGTTATTGGTAAAGGACATATGAGCTTCACATCACATAGTATTGAATTCAGATGAGTCGGGATTTAAAGTTTATAGGTTTTGAATTTATTATGAAACTCATAGCTCGTTTATGGGTTCTGAATTTATCATCAAACTCATAGCTCGTTTTAGTTACCTAGCTATATTAAGAATGAGTTCAAGTTTTGTTTATACCAACAGATAGAATTAATATACAACAATTAGAACTCTTCCAAGCAAGTGATGCGACAACCAAAAACAAAAGTAATAACCAATTGTAATCGATTAAATTACACTGATAGTGTAACGTTTCTTTACAGCGCCACTGCATATAAATGTAAATCCATTATGAATACGCCAACAACTGATGAAATAGAAATCATTGGATGAACTATATATGACTATCATTTTAGAATAGGTAGAGCAATTAAAACATATTCCGCAACAAGCATCTCTTGATATTAGTACAAATTACTCCCGCTAGAAAAGATAAACAAAGAAAAATAAAGGCAGAATCAGAATTTAAAGTTTATGAGTTCAGAATTTATCATCAAATTCATAGCTTGTCTTGGTTATTGGATTCGCAATTAAATACATATTTAATGTATTTGCTAATATAAATACAGAATCTAGCAAAACTACAACCCGTACGTTACACTCTAGTGAAGAAAATTAAAGTCCATTAAAACAATAGACATAGAAAATATAGGGATTAGAAACGAAAACCAGTAAGTCCCAGAGTCATCCATCCATAAATAATCCAGGTACACGAAGCATTTCGCACGTGTTCCTGTAACCTATCCTAACGCAAGCATCAATGGATGATTTCACGTCATATATCCATCAATCCGGGACTCAATCTGAACATGAGTTCACAAAACTCAACCTGATTAAGAGCTCCATCTCCATCCAAATCTCCTTCAGCCAACATACAAACAAGCTCATCATCTCTCAATTCATGCAATCCCATTAATGTAGTGTTTCTCTTCAAACTTTCAAATGTTATTAGCCCTATGCTTACATCCATCAGCAAGCTAAAACCATTGCATAATTCCATCATAAACCTTTCTGCACCCAATGTTTCAATCATTGAGGGAAAGTAATCCTCAAAACCAAAAGGATCCTCAAGATGAGCAACAGCCGCCATGCATGAAAGAGCTGATTTCGCCTCAATAATTTTACCTGTTGAGACATAATATAATGAAATAATTAAAAGTCTTTTTCTATCAAACAACTTATACCTTTTAGATAAGTCGGTCGTGCCATTCAACATGGTACTAGAGTAGGCAAAAAAAAAAAAAAAGTCCATGTTCGTAACTCAACCCATAAGCTAGCTTAGGAGCTGAGCATTGTGCAAGACCAAAGGATTCCATCCTCATGAATATAGAATATCCAATACCCCCTCCAGCACTCCCAACTGGAGCGTGGACAACATAATATGGAGGCTCAACATTAAGTAAATCAAGTATTGGGATGAGACTGGCGGAGCCAGAATTTGAAGCTTATGGGTTCGGCATTGCAATCCTTTTAAGTTACTGGGTTCTAAATTATATATTTATATATATTCAATGAATTTTTTAAGTGAAATATAGTGTATGAACAAAAGTTACTGGGTTCGGCCGAACCCACATCCGGTGCTGTAGCTCCGCCACTGTTGCTCAAGACCATTTAAAGAGACCAAAAGGATGCTATTCCACCAATGTGAGATATTCCACACAGAGGTTCTAAGTTCTCTAAAAAGGAAAAAAAGAAGAAGAAGAAAATTTACACATATTGCATAAATGAGAATCAGGTCCACGCGTAACCACAGTGAGACATAATATAATTAAGCAGTTAAAAGTATATATTATCTAACAACTTAATTAAATAAATCGGTCACAGAAATTAACAATTCAACATTTACCTAAAGAGAGAGAGCAGATGCAAAAGTATTCTTTTTGAGAAGCCTCGGAAAAGAAAAGAAGAAAAGTGAAAGATAGTACTGTTAATAATTGATTGTTGGGAATAACCTGAGGCAACGAGTACGAGAAGAATTAATTATATATATACAAAAATAGAATTTTTTTGGAGCTCGTGAAATTATTGGCTTTACAGTTACAGGTTAATATATCAATATGGCTGTATTTGATGTGTCCACAATTGCTATTTCGTTGGTTATACTATAGTTCTCCTTCCTGGAAGTTGCATGATAATCAGAAAACCGTATAAGTGGTCTCATAAGATATGCCTATTCCAGATGATAAAGATGTTTGTGGACTCTTTGGTAAAGGTTATATGGCTTGTCACTGACGTATACAGCTAATTTTTAGGGCAACTGCGGATTTAGAATCTGAAATTTATGGATTATTACGGCAACATCAAGTTAATATACAATAATAATGAGGTTTACAATTATATATTTATAAATATTTAATAATTTTTTTTATGAAGGGGAAACTTGGCGTAACTGGTAAAGTTGTTGTCATGTGACCAGGAGGTCATAGCTCGCGCCGTGGAAACAACCTCTTCTAGAAATGCAAGATAAGGCTGTGTACAATAGACTCTTGTAGTCTAGTCCTTCCCGAACCCCGCGCATAGCGGAAACTTAATGCACCATGCTGCCATTTTTAATGAATATTATTGAGTTTACAAATTCGCCCCTAACTACTGTCCATGCAATAGTCCCAACGCTAAATTTAGATCAACTATTTATTGTATTTTTTCTGAATGGAGAATGTCTTTGGTAGGGAAATGTACGAAGTTGGATAAGTGAAAGAGAAGGATTGGGTGAAAATGAAACCTTATAGTACAGTTGCATTAATTGCACCCACAGCTTAGCCTTAGGAGGTAAAAAGTTATTTACTTCAATTTAGGCGTAATGGTTTCCTAGCCACTTAGACTTGTACCGAATTTTAAAGCTAATACATGAATTTTGAATTTTTCCATTTAAACACTCGAACTTGACAGAATGAGTACAAATAAATACATACAGTAATACGTGTATATCAATTGCTCTGATATGTACAACACGTCATATACTAGACTATATATTACTTACATGTGTTATTTGTGGGTCATATTCTTAAATACTAAATAAACAGAAAAAAAGTTAAAAATAAATAAAAAAGAAAAAAGAAAGAGAAAAAAAGACATGACACTTCCCTCTGTCCACCCACCTCTCCCTTCTTCTCCGTTCACCACTTCCATTCCTTTCCTTATTTTTTTTCTTCTTTTTTTTCCTTTTCTTCAGTGGATAATTTTGAATTCTAAAGATTAACAATAATGTATGAGTATTAGTCGGCGTAAGTAATATAAAATTAAAATTTCCACTCGTAAGTAATTGAGTGCCAATTCACATGCATAATATCTCTTTTTCTTTCTCCCTTCCACCTCTCCAAATAAATAAAATAAAATAAAACTTTTCGCTTATAAATGAGTGAAATCATTTTCCTCATTTTATGAAAAAATATCGTTTTTTTCATCAAAAAAATATTTAACTAAAAAATAATTTTTGTCGTATCAAATACACCTAATTAAACATGAGGGACCATAAATTTGTGACCACTTGGGGACAAGTAACATGAAATCTGTTTTTTCCCAGAGGCAAGTAGGATAAGTATGAAAATAGTGAATATTCCTTGAATAAAACTATACAAGGGTCTTAATTTTCATCATTTTAATTTCCTTGGCCATACTTGGAAGGTTCACTGCGGCTTCCTCCCTAGTTTTAAACGTGTGTTTTGGCACCATCTCAATTAGTTATTTTTGTTGTTGTTAAATAACCGTAGTATGATGACCAATTTATATTTGCTCTGTCTTTTAACTTATTTGCTATCTCCACCAATATATGTATAAGGTTTTTCCTACTAAGGTTTACACAGATGAGAAGGAATCACTTAGTCGTATTTTTTGTGTATGCTGGAATTTGATCATATGTCTCGAAGATTTGCCTCCACTTCATTCGGACACTAAATCACACCTTTGGGTGAAAATTTAGTTAGGTTTTTGGTAATAAATTAATTAACTAATATGTGATTTACATGCTTTTTTAGGTTATTTGAGTCATGGAAAAATATAATTATGGAAAACTATAATTACTTATTACGGTTTATAGAGCCATAATAACTAATTTGTCTTTTCCTGGGTGAAAATTCTAATAAATTGTATCTAATTATTAATTTATTATGACAGCAGATATCACGTAATTTCTGCGGAAAAAGCATAAGTACTTCCCCGAAATATAATCGAATTTTCAACTACATGCTTTTATTTTGCTGAGGTCCTTCATTCAACCCAGACCGCTACATCCCAAGTGATGAAATGTGCACGCCTAGCCAAATCTGACACGTGTATTTTCCATTTAATATATTTTTTTTTCCTTTTTTTCTTCTTCTTCTTTCCATCACCATCCACCACTTTTTCACCATTAAAACAATTCACAGCTTCTTCCGCAGGTAGTGCTTGAATAAATTGTCATCCCAATGAATTTATTTATTCCTACTCGTTTTTGTAATACTTTTTTACTGGTTACATTTTACATAGTTCTTCCATCCTTCCATTTGAATCATTAAGTTGTTTGTGCTAATTAAATCATTGTATTTTCCATATAATTAAATAAGACTTTAAATTCTCACTTACACCATGAAATTTTAACTTTAATAGATAGGAGAGAGGAGATGAAATTTAAAAAATAAAGAATTGCCGGAGTTGAAGAGGAAAAGGATGGTAGTCGATGGATTTTCAATAATCAAGTGTTGTGCCTCTACTATATTATTGTAACGACCTATAGGTCATCTAGAGTTTTAAATCCTAATTTTGTATTTTGAAACTCCAAATATCTCATTTTAACCTTCCTCAATTTGTGTGCGCAGTCCGTATCTTTTTTTCGGTAAGCTTTTATGTAATTAATAAAATGTGAAATTATGCCTTAATAATCCATTTGAGATGACTTCGATTTATGTTTTGAGCAAACGTATTCGGATTTTTTGTTTCGACGGTCCCGGTTGGTCCGTATCGTGATTTGAGACCTGGGCGTATACCGGAATCAAATTCGAGATCCCTAGCTCGAGTTACCGCATTTTGTCGAAAATTTGAAGTCTAAAGGTTTAATGAATACAAATATTTGACCAAAGTTTGACTTTATTGCTATCGGGTCCGGATTTTAGTTTCTAAGCTTTGTATATGTTCATTTCTATATATATGACTTGTTTGCAAAATTTGGTGAAAACGGAGTTGGTTTGACGTGATTCGGACTTCCGATTGTTGAAATAGAAGTTCTTGAGTTTCATTGAAAGTTTCAATTGATTTGGTGTCTGATTCGTTGTTCTATATACTATTTTGGCGATTTGATCGCGCGAGCAAGTTTATATGATATTTTTGGACTTGTGTGCATGTTTGGTTTGGAGCCTCGGGGGATCGAGTGAGTTTCGGATAGGCTACAAAGTGGATTTGGACTTAAATTCATAGCTGATGCATTGTGTTTCTGGTGTCTGTTGCAGATCTAGCATTTGCGAGATCTAGCTCGCATTTGAGAAGAAACCTTCGCTTTTGCGAGCCTAGGCATGGTTGGGGGGTCCTCGCATTTGCGAGATAAAGTTCGCAACTGTGAACTTGCCATTTCCGCTTTTGTGAAGGCAGAGTCGCATTTGTGACTCAACACATTTTTGATGATCTTCGCAATTGCGAAGAAAGGTCCGCATTTGCGAGGGCATCAGGGTTCGCATTTGTGACGAATTTATCGCAATTGTGATCACTTGGATTCTGAGAGGAGTTCACAATTGCGACCACTTTCTCGCAATTGTGAACAAGATATCGCAATTGCGACATCTGCAGGTGGGTAAAAGCTAGTTAGCCAGGATTTCTCTCATTCTTTCAAACTTTCAAACCTAGAAATCCTAGAGGCGATTTTTCCAAGAGCACTTCTTCCCAATTTATTGGTAAGTGATTCTAACCTACTTTTTTCAATTACCCAATACATTTCATAAGATTTCAACCTAAAATCTAGGATTTTCATGGTGGAAATTGGGGATTTGGGTAGAATTAGGGATTTTTGTAAAATTAGAATTTAGACTTAAAATTGAGGTCAGATTTTGAAATAAATTACATAGCCAGGCTCGGGGATGAATGGGTAATCGGGTTTTGGTCCGAATTTTGAGTTTGGACCAAGCGGGCCCGGGAGTTGACTTTTGTTAACTTTTTTAATAATGACCTAAATTGAACCTTTTTTATTCTTGGGTAGTTCCTAAGGCTTATTAGTTTGGTTGATAATTTGCTAGATTTAGTTGTTTCGGAGCCTTATTCAAAAGGCAAAGCTGTGTTGAGCTTTGAGTCAATTTTTGGAGCGAGATAAGTGTCGTGGTTAACCTTGACTTGAGGAATTAGGACTTGTTTGCTTATTTGCTACATGTCTAAGTATTGGGTACAACGTATTTGTGACATGACGAGTACTTATGCATTATTTTTGGGTTAAAGCATGCGGGTGGGACTTATTACTTGTAATTTACTTCCTTCTTTGATAGTGATATCCATGCTTAGACTAGTTTATTATTAAATTGATCATTCTTTCCGCATTTATGCGTTATTTGTGATATTTGAGTATTGTATCGGAAGTTGAGGTTGGTATTGTGAAACCATTATTGACGTAAGGCTTGTTCTTGCTTATTCTATCTCCGTATTGTTATATATTTATTGTTACATGGTAAGGGAGAGTATTAAATCACGAAGGGTGATGTCGTACCGAGTGTTGTTGCAATTATTGATTAATACATGATGAGGAAGAAAGTTAAAGCACGAAGGGTGAAGCCGTGTCGTATTTATTGTTTCATGATGAAATTGAGAGTAAAAGCACGAAGAGTGATGTCATGCCATATTTATCATTTTATGGAGATATTGAAAGTAAAAGCACGAAGGGTGATGCCATGCCATTATTACTGTTTCATGGTGAGGTTGAGAGTAAAAGCACTAAAGGTGTTGTCGTGTAGCTTTTATTCATTACCGTTATCTGTTTCATTTGCTGAAGGTTTATTGACTGTTTCATGTGGTCATTCCCTGTTGTAGTTACCGTATCTTGTACCCCTTTCGCAGGTCCCTTCCCAATAGTACATGTTTAGCCTTTATTTGTTGTTATGTTGTACGTATATTTTCGTCTATACAAGTTTAATTACGTAGATGTCCTATCATAGCCTCGTCACTACCTCATCGAGGTTAGTCTCGACACTTACAGAGCACATTGGGTTGGTTGTACTCATATTATACTCTGCACTCCTTGTACAGATTTCGGTACTGGTCCCAACTATCCGTAAGGTACATCTGCTTGGATTAGCTTATTTGGAGACTCGAGGTAGATTTGCTGGCGTCCGCAAACCTTGAAGTCCGCTTTCCTCTTTTTATGCTTACTGTTTATTTCATTTGAGACAGTTGTACTTATTTTAGACCCTACTTGTAGAACCTCTAGAAGCTCGTGTACTTGTGACTCCAGATCCGGGTTGTACTAGATATTAGATTATTATGTTATTTCGTACTTTATTTTGGACTTCATTGCTGTTTAATTGGTTAAGTTGTTTGAAGTGTTTGAAATTGGTAAAGAATTACTCTAACATTGGCTTGCCTAGCAAGTGAAATTTTAGGCGCCATCACGATCCCAAGGGTGGAAATTTTGGATCGTGACAAGTTGGTCACTAGGTTTCTTAGGTCTCATGAGTCACGAGCAGGCTTATTAGAATCTTGAGGATCTGTAAGGAGACGTCTGGACTTATCTTCCATAGGCTATGGAGTTTTGGAACAATTTCACTTTTATTCTTCCATGTCGTGCGGTTTTATTCTATCATTGCTGATTGAAGTCTTTTATTCTCGTTCTCTTGCAGATGGCGAGAACACGTACTGCATCCTCAGCAGGACATCAGTCGGAGCCCCCAGTGGCAGCTCCTATGAGAGGCAGAGGTCGAGGCAGAACTCAGCCTAGAGCTCGAACAACAGCAACAATAGTGGAGCCTCATGTGGATTTTGATGAGGAGGTTCCGGCTCAGACTGTACCTGTTGGACCAGATCAACTCTCGTAGGGGTTCATCTCCACCCTAATATTTTAGGACGCTCTAGTCCATTTGGTGGGCCTTATGGAGAGTGTGGCCCAGACCGGTACATTTTTTGTGGCACCAGTCATCTCTCAGGCTGGGGGAGGAGCACAGACTCCCGCTACTCACACTCCGGAGCAGATGACTCCCAAGTATCAGACACCAACAACCCCGACAGCTGGGGTAGTTCAGCCGGTTATTGCGGCTCAGGCCGGTGATAGGCTCGCCATGTCTTCTGAGGGCTTATTGAGATTGGAAAAGCTTACAAAGCTCTTCCCAGTTCACTTCAGTAGTGCACCTTCTGAGGACCCACAAGATTATCTTGACCGCTGCCATAAGGTGTTGCCGAACATGGGTATAGTTGAGACCAATGGGATCGATTTTGATGTGTTTCAGATGACGGGTTCTGCTAAGAGGTGGTAGAAGGATTATGTATCGACCAGGACAATTGGGTCGCCTGCTCTCACGTGGGACCAGTTCTCTTAGCTATTTCTAGTGAAGTTCCTTCCAATCACACTGAGAGAGGATTACCGCAGGTAGTTTGAGTGTCTCCAGCAGGGAAGTATGATTGTTACTCAGTACGAGACCGTTTTGTGGATCTAGCCCGTCATGATATCATTCTGCTTCCTACTGAGAGAGAGGGTGGGGAGGTTTATTGATGGACTCACTCACCCTATCAGGCTATAGATGGACAAGGAGACCGGAAGTGAGATTTCCTTGCAGACGGTTGCTAATGTCGCCAGGTGGATCGAGATGGTTCTTGCACAAGAGAGAGGGTTGGGGTCTAATAAAAGGCCTCGTAATTTCGGTGGGTTCAGTGGTGCCTCGTCAGGAGGCATAAGTAATTTTGGTAGAGGCCATCCTCCCAAGCCATTTCATTCAGCGCTCCAGGCATCCCACAGTGCTTCGAGTGCCCACGACCCTCATATGTCTAATTCCAACCAGCTAGCCTATAGTGCACCACCAGTTCCTTAGTGCACCTCCGCTTCAGTGTTTTTAGGGTGGTTACTCAGGTCGACAGGGTCAGTTTCAGGGTCAGCATTCATAGTAGTCGAGGTCCTGTTATACTTATGGTGATTCGAGGCACATTGCTAGATTTTTGCCCTCGGGCACTGGGTAGCTCACAGCAGTAGGGTTCTCGTGCCATGGTCCCAAGCACCAATTGCTTCACCGCTCGCTCATCCAACTAGAGGTAGGGGTTAGGTAGCTAGAGGTGGAAGTCAGGCCACTAGAGTGGAGGAGGCCGCTAGAGGTGGAGGCCAGCCAGCTAGGGCCCGTCCCTGAGACATAGTTCAGAGTAGAAGGGCTCCGCCCCGACTTTATGCTTTCCCAGCTAGGCCTGAGGCTGAGTCATCTGACGTTGTTATCACATGTATTATTCCAGTTTGCCAAAGAGATGCTTCAGTTCTATTTTATCCGGGCTCTATTTATTCCTACATGTCATCCTATTTTGCTTCATATCTTGTTGTGCCTCGTGAATCTTTGAGTGCTCCTATGTATGTGTCCACACCTGTGGGAGATTCTATTATTGTAGATCGTGTCTATCATTCGTGTGTGGTTACCATTGGGAGTCTCAAGACTAGCGTAGATCTCCTACTTCTCTATATGGTAGATTTTGATGTCATCTTGGGTATGGATTGGTTATCACCTTATCATGCTATATTGGAATGTTACTTTAAGACGGTGACCTTAGCCTTGCCGGAGTTGCCTCAATTAGAGTGGGGGGGGACTCTTGGCCATTTTATCAGTA
Organism: Nicotiana sylvestris; assembly: GCF_000393655.2. Taxonomy (NCBI): domain Eukaryota; kingdom Viridiplantae; phylum Streptophyta; class Magnoliopsida; order Solanales; family Solanaceae; genus Nicotiana; species Nicotiana sylvestris. Next base: position 5,490,772 of record NC_091064.1, read on the forward strand.
GGGTTATCTCTTATGTGAAGGCTCGACATATGGTCGAGAAGGTATGTCTAGCTTATTTGGCATATGTCCATGATTCTAGTGTGGAGGTTCCTTCCGTGGATTTAGTACCAGTTGTTCGTGAGTTTCCAGAGGTATTTCCTACAGATCTGTCGGGGATGCCACCCGATAGACACATTGACTTCTATATTGATTTGACTCTGGGCACTCAGCCCAGTTCTATTCCCCCATACTGTATGGCCCTGCCAGAGTTGAAAGAATTGAAGGAGTAGTTACAAGATTTACTAGGGCTTCATTAGGCCTAGTGTCTCGCCATGGGGTGGGGCTGTGTTGTTCATGAATAAGAAAGATAGATCGATGAGGATGTTCATAGATTACCGGTAGTTGAACAAAGTCACCATCAAGAACAAGTATCCATTGCCGAGGATTGATGACTTATTTGATCAGCTTGAGGGTGCCAATGTGTTTTCAAAGATTGATTTAAGGTCTAGCTACCATCAGTTGAGGATTAGGGCATATGATGTCCCTAATATAGCTTTTCGGACTCGATACTTGCATTATGAGTTTCTAACGATGTCATTAGGGTTGAAAAATACCCCAGCAACATTTATGGATTTAATGAACCAGGTGTTCAAGCCCTATTTGGACTGCTTTGTAATTGTGTTTTTTGATGATATCTTGATCTACCCCCACAGTTGAGAGGAACATAAGCAGCATCTTAAGATTGTACTTCAAACTCTGAGAGAGATATATGCCAAGTTTTCATAGTGCGAGTTTTGGTTGGACTTATTGGTCTTCTTGGGGCACATCGTATCGGCAGAGGGCATACAGGTGGATCCTAAGATGATTAAGGCGGTTTAGAACTGGCCTAGACCCACTTCAGCTACAGAGATTCGGAGTTTCTTGGGCTTGGCAGGTTATTACCGTCGGTTTGTGGAGGGGTTTTCATCTATAACAGCCTCATTGACCAGGTTGACCCAGAAGGGTCCCCGTTTAGATGGTCAGATGAGTGTGAAGCGATATTTCAGAAGCTCAAGACTGCTTTGACTACGGCGCCAATGTTTGTGTTGCCCACAGGTTAGGGATCGTACGCAGTTTATTGAGATGCGTCTCATATTAGGCTCAGTGTAGTATTAATGTAGGATGGTAGGGTGATTGCATATGCGTCGCGGCAGTTGAAGGTTCATGAGAAGAATTATCCTGTCATGACTAAGAGTTGGCCGCCATTGTTCATGCACTGAAGATTTGAAGGCACTATCTTTACAGCGTGTCATGCGAGGTATTCACGGATCATCAGAGTCTACAGTATTTGATCAAACAAAAGGATCTCAATTTGAGGTAGATGAGGTGGTTGGAGCTATTGAAAGACTATGATATCACCATCTTGTATCATCCCGGGAAGGCCAATGTGGTGGCAAAGCCTTGAGTAGAAAGGCAGTGAGTATAGGCAGCCTTGCGTATATTCCAGTTGGTAAGAGACCGCTTGCATCAGATGTTCATGCCTTGGCCAATGTGAGGTTAGATGTCTCAGAGCCTAGTCGGATTCTAGCTTGCACAGTCGCTCGGTCTTCCTTGTATGAGTGCATCAAAGAGCGGCAGTATGATGACCCTCATTTGCTTATCCTCGGTGCGGAACGATGGTGCCAAGTAGGTTACTGTTGGAGATGATAGAGTTTTGAGGATGCAAGGTCGTATTTGTATGCCCAATGTAGATGGGCTTTGTGAGTGACTCTTGAGGAGGCCCACAGTTCCCGGTATTCTATTCATCAGGGTACTTCCAAGTTGTATCAGCACTTGCGGCAGCATTATTGGTGGAGGAGGATGAAGAAGGATATAGTTGCATATGTAGCTCGGTGTCTAAATTGTCAGCAAGTAAATTTACGAGCACTAGAGGCATGGTGGTTTGCTTCAGAAGTTAGAGATTCCTGAGTGGAAGTGAGCCTATCACCATAGATTTTGTTGTTGAACTCCCACGGACTCAGAGGAAGTTCGATGCGGTATGAGTTATTGTGGACAGGCTGACCAAGTCAGCGCATTTCATTCCTGTGTCAGTTACCTATTCTTCGGAGCAGTTGTCTGAGATCTACATCCGCGAGATTTCCCGTCTTCACGGTGTGCCTGTGTCTATCATTTCTGATCGAGGTATTCATTTCACCTCGCATTTTTGGAGGGCAATATAGCGTGAGTTGGGCATGCATATTGAGTTAAGCATAATATTTCATCCTCAGATGGGCGGACAGTTCGAGCGCACTATTAAGATATAGGAGGATATGCTTCGCACTTGTGTTATAAATTTCAAGGGTTCTTGGGATCAGTTCTTGCCACTTGCGGAGTTTGCCTACAACAATAGCTACCAGTCGAGCATTCAGATGGCTCCATATGAAGCATTGTACGGGAGGCGGTGCCGTTCGCCAGTTGGATGGTTCGAGCAGGGAGAGGCTCTGTTGTTGGGTAAAGATTTGGTACCAATGCCTTGGATAAGGTCAAGACTATTCAGGATCGACTTCGCACAACTCAATCTAGGAAGAAGAGTTATGTTGACCGTAGAGTTCATGATGTTGTATTCATGGTCGGAGAGAGGGTATTGCTTCGGATTTCACCCATGAAGGGTATGATGAGGTTCGGAAAGAAAGGTAAGTTGAGCCCTAGGTATATATGACCCTTTGAGATTCTTCACATAGTGGGTGAGGTGGCCTACAAGCTTGCATTGCCATCTAGTCAGTTCATCTAGTGTTTCATGTGTCCAAGCTCCGGAAGTATCACGGAGATCCATCCAATGTGTTAAATTTTAATTTAGTCCAGTTAAACAAGGATTTGACTTATGAGGAGGAGCCGCTGGCTATCTAGCTCGGCAAGTCCGACAATTGAGGTCTAAGAGTTATCCTTCAGTTCGAGTGCAATGGAGAGGTTAGTCGATCGAGGCATCCACTTGGGAGTCTGAGTCAGACATGCGGAGTAGATATCCCAACCTTTTCACCGGTCCAGAACTTTTCTATGTCCGTTCGAGGATGAATGATTATTTTAGAGGTGGAGAATATGATTAGAGTTTTAAACCCTAATTTTGTATTTTGAAACCTCAAATATCTCATTTAAGCCTTTCTTGATTTGCGTGCGTAGTCTGTATCTTTTTTTACGGGAGGCTTTTATGTTAAAAATTGATAAAATGTGAAATTATACCTTAAAAACTCATTTGAGTTGACTTCGGTCAACATTTTGAGCAAACGGACCCGGATCCGTGTTCTAACGGTCTTGGTGGGTCCGTATTGTGATTTGAGACGTGGGCGTGCCCGGAATCGAATTCGGTGGTCCCTAGTTCGAGTTACCGCATTTTCTCAAAAATTTGAAGTCTAAAGTTTTAATGAATATAAAGATTTAACCAAAGTTTGACTTTAATTCTATCGGGTCTTAATTTTTGTTCTAGAGCTTGGTATATGCTCATTTCTATATTTATGACTTGTCTGCAAAATTTAGTGAAAACGGAGTTAGTTTGACGTGATTTGGACGTCCAGTTGTTGAAATAGAAGTTCATGAGTATCATTGAAAGTTTCATTTAATTTGGTGTCTGATTAATTGTTCTATGTATTATTTTGGCAATTTGATCGCGCGAGCAAGTTCGTATGGTCTTTTTGGACTTGTGTGCATGTTTGGTTTGGAGCTCCGGGGGCTCGGGTGAGTTTTGGATAGACTACGGAGTGAATATAGACTTAGAATTCATAGCTAATGCATTGTGTTTCTGGTGTCTGTTGCAGATCTCACATTTGCAAGATCTGGCTCGCATTTGCAAAGAACCTTTACTTTTTCGATCCTGGGCATGGCTGGTGGGTCCTCGCATTTGCGAGGTAAAGTTCGCAATTGCGAACTTGCCACTTCCACTTTTGTGAAGGTAGAGTCGCATTTGTGACTCAACACATTTTTTATAATCTTCGTAATTGCGAAGAAAGGTCCGCATTTGTGAGGGCATCAGTGTTCGCATTTGCGATCACTAGGATTCTTAGAGGAGTTTGCAAATGCGACCTCTTTCTTGAAATTGCGATGTTCGCAATTGCAAACAAGATATCGCAATTGCGACATCTGTAACTAGGTAAAAGCTGAGTTAGACGGGATTTCTCTCATTCTTTCAAACTTTCAAACCTAGAAACCCTAGAAGCAATTTTTCCAAGAGCTCTTCTTCCCCAATTCATTGGTAACTAATTCTAACCTACTTTCTTTCAATTACCCAATACATTTTCAACTTAAAATCTAGGATTTTCATGGTAGAAATTGGGGATTTGGGTAGAATTAGGGTTTTTTATAAAATTAAAATTTCGACCTCAAATTGAGGTCGGATTTCAAAACAAATTACATAACCGGGTTCGGGGGTGAACGAGTAATCGGGTTTTGGTCTGAATTTCGAGTTTGGGCCAAGGGAGCCCAATAATGACCTAAATTGAACCTTTTTCATTCTTGGGTAGTTCCTAAGGCTTATTATGAATCGTTCGGTTGATAATTTGTTAGATTTAGTTGGTTCAGAGGCTTGTTCGAAAGACAAAGCTGTGGTTGAGCTTTGAGTCAATTTTTGAAGCGAGGTAAGTGTCGTGGTTAACCTTGACTTCAGGGATTAGGACTTGTTTTCCTATTTGCTACATTTTTAAGTGTTGGGTACAACGTATATGTGAGGTGACGAGTACTTATGTATTGTTGTTGGGTTAAAGCATGCGGGTGGGACTTGTTACTTGTAATTTACTTTCTTCTTTGATCATGATATCCATGCTTAGACTAGTTTATTATTAAATTGATCGTTCATTCCGCATTTATGAGTTATTTGTGATAATTGAGTATTGTATCTGAAGTTGAGGTTGGTATTGTGAAACCATTATTGACGTAAGGCTTGTTCTTACTTATTCTATCTCCCTATTGTTATATGTTCATTGTTACATGGTAAGGTAAAGTGTTAAATCACGAAGGGTGACGTCGTACCGAGTGTTGTTGCAATTATTGATTAATACATGATGAGGAAGAGAGTTAAAACATGAAGGGTGATTTCGTGCAATATCTATTGTTTCATGATGAAATTGAGAGTAAAAGCACGAAGGGTGATGTCGTACCGTATTTATCATTTTATGGAGAGATTGAGAATAAAAGCACGAACGGTGATGTCATTCCATTATTACTGTTTCATGGTGAGGTTGAGAGTAAAAGAACGAAGGGTGATGTCGTACAGTTTTTTTTCGATATGTATATCCGTTTCATTTGCTGAAGGTTTATTGATTGTTTCATGTAGTCATTCCTTGTTGTAGTTACCATATCTTGTACCCTTTTCGCATGTCCCTTCCCAATACTACATGTTTAGCCTTCATTTGTTGTTATGTTATATGTATATTTCTGTATGTACAGGTTTAATTACGTGGGTGTCCTGTCATAGCCTCGTCACTACCTCGTCGAGGTTAGGCTCGACACTTAGGGAGTACATTGGGTCGATTGTACTCATACTATACTATGCACTCCATGTGCAGATTTCGATACTGGTCCTAGCTATCCATGAGGCGCATCAGCTTAGATTAGCGTATTTTGAGAATCGAGGTAGATCTGATGGCGTCCGCAGACCTTGAAGTCCGCTTTCCTCTTTCCCTGTTTACTGTTTATTTCATTCGAGACAGTTGTACTTATTTATGACCTTACTTGTAGAACCTCTAGAAGCTCGTGTACTTGTGACTCCAGATTCGGGTTGTACTAGATATTGGATTATTATGTTATTTCGTACTTTATTTTGGATTTCATTATTGTTTAATTGGTTAAATTGTTCAAAGTGTTTAAATTTGATAAAGAATTACTCTAACGATGACTTGCCTATTAAGTGAAATGTGAGGATCCATCACGATCCCGAAGGTGGGATTTCCGGATCGTGACAATTATGATAGATTTTTTCTATTTTAGATAAGAAGTGAAATAGGGAAGGGAGAAAGCAATAATCACCAGAGTGAGAAGAGGGAGGTGGTGGTGGTAATAATAGTGGTGGCAGTATTGGAGAAAGGTTGTGGCTATGACAAAGTGGCGGAGTAGAAGAGAAAACAAAAAAAATGAGAAGAGAAAAAGAAAAAAGAAAAGAAGAGAAGAAAAAGAAAAAGAAAAAGAAAATTAGAGGCTTCTCACTCTTTGAGAAAGTGAAACACGCTCTCTTTGCTACCTCATTACTTCGGGAGGTAATAGTTCCCTTTCAAACAAGTTGGAAAGATAATAGGACCCTGTAAAGATAACATGTATAATTAAAAATTCGGTTATAATTCAGGGGTATACTTATGCATTTTTCTAATTTCTTCTACATAGATATTTGTATATTTTTGTGATTGTGATAAAGATTCATCTAACAAGTTTTCCTTGGTCTTTGTAGCGTGAATCGACATGGAGTTTAAAAAATTAAAATTTTTTGAAATTTGTTGCCTTAAAGGAGTAATAACATTTGTGTAACTATAAGACTTTTGAAACTTTTAGTTTGAACATGCTATAATATTCTTGTGACTATAAAAGTTTCTTTTTATGTATAAAATGAGAATTTAAAGTTAAATTATATTCAAGTATATAAATGTGTTGCTTTTGTTGTATAGACTAAAAAAATAATGTCACATAAACTTGAACGAGAGAGTATTTAGTGTGCCATTTTGACTTGTAATTTAGGTGAAACAGATTAAATGCGAAACATGTACACCAATACTCCAAAACGTAGGTATATAATTTGCAATATCTATGAGAGTGTTATTATTTTACTTTTGAATGATGAGGTAATCTGATCGTTAATACCACTATGATTATTTACAGGAAAAAAGAAAGTTATACCAGGACGGTGATCTTATATATTATACCAATGATGCAAAATGCATCTTTTGCGACAAAGGGTTGTGATGGAATGAATAGAATCTCTCCACCCTTAATCATACTTCTCGCGTTCGAAATTTAGGAATTGAAATTTTTTTGATAGAGAGTACTTCCCTTTTAATGTGCCTTACACGCGAAAATCCGAGTAAGTCGATGCACCAATGCGAAAACTGAATACTAGGTGGAAAAAGAGAAAAGAAGAATGCATCTACTTTGTAAATTGCAGTTTAGGAAATAGTTGAACATTAGGCAGAGTTAATAGAATGCTAAGACTTCATAATGGCGTTTAGCCTAGAGAAGTTTATTGAAGTAAAAATTATTTATTTTCTTGTTTAGTTATTGAAATAATTCTAATTTCAAGAAACAACCCTTTTTTTTTTTTGGAGAGACCTGTACTATAGGCAGTCCAGTGCACCCACGTTCACACAGGATTCGAGAAGGAGTTGCACCCACGTTCACACAGGATTCGAGAAGAAGTTGCATCCTAAGGGGGTATAACATAGACAGCCTACCCTAATGCAAGTATCAGCGGTTGATTTCAACAACTGTTTACTTCTTTATATTATAACTTTCTTAATGAAAATTCTGGCTCCGTAACAATATTTAAAGATACTTTAGCAGGACTTATGAGCACAAGTAGAGAAGGGGACTGGAGGATCTCCTCCTTATGTCCAGTAATGACTAAACAATGATAAAAAAACAAAGAGACATAATTCTAAATATTCCAATTCATAGGGGCTTTGGTCGTACTGAATAATTTTGATCCGAACCCTATATTTATTTTTAAAACCTATTGAATATGCATAAATTATCAATTTCGAACTCAGTAATTTAAAAAGATTAAAATTCTGAACCCATAAACTTCAAATCTTGGCTCCGTCTCTGCCAATTCATATTTTTTGAACTGGGATTTTATGATACCATTTGGTTAGTAGTATTATTACATTGAGAAATCTAGTCTATCTTGCCTCAAGAATTGTTAGTGACACTGTATTTTCAGTGATACATCTTTCATCAGTTGATTCAGTTGATTCAGTTGAATATCTTTCAATAAAGAAACCAGGCTGCTTTGGTTGAGGCAATTTCACACCTTCATTGCTTAACCAGAAAACTACTGATTCCATTGTTGGCCTATCTTCTGGGAATTTTTGTACACATAGTAAACTTACTTGAATGCATCTTATCACTTGAGATTCAATATAGGATTCTTTTAAACATTCATCCAGTAGTTCTAAGGCCTTGCCTTCATTCCATAGTAACCATGCCTGAAATATTACCACAACATAATTTATACATCAGTATTAGAAGAAGAAAAAAAGGCTACAACAACAACTATAGAACTATTCGACGCCTCAGTCCCAAACGCGTTATGGTCGGCTATGTATTGAATCCTGAATAACCATGTTTCTTCATTTAAGCTTATATGTTGATTGTGTGAACAAAACTCCAGATTGGTTGCTGAAAAGATTGGGAGACTACATATAAGGTTTAGGGATCTCATAATGGTATAAGCGTGGGCGGATTTAGAGGACGTCAGGAGGTTCGCCCCAGTCCCTTCGCCAGAAAATTACACTATACATATAAGGCAAAATCTGTTTTGTGCCCCTTGACACAGTCCAAAAGCATGACTTAGTAGTCGAAGGGGTCAATACCTTTGTGAGGTCGCCAGTTTAATTCTCATTGGTCACAACTTCTTTTTTTTTTAACCGCCTACGTGGAAATTTTGTCTCCGCCAGGGGGTATGAGGTCTTTTGGGAAAAACCGTATGGGCTTGACCCAAAACGAACTATATCAGACTTACGCTGGTTGCTCGCCTACTGCAACCCTCTTCCTTTATCTGGCTTGGGACTGACAATTTGACCAAGCTCACAAAGTCGGAGTTTTCAGTAAAAAAAAAAAGGGTAAAGGATCAAAGTTTTGGTGATATATGTACTTACATGTCCCAAAAGATTATGATGATGAATCAAATGATGAAATTTCCTGTTCTTTCTGCCACTAACAATTTCAAGTAAAAGCACACCAAGACTGAAGACATCAGATTTCACTGAAAATTTCCCATCAACTGCATACTCTGGGGCCATATATCCGCTGCACGACGCATCAAATTTAAGTTGATGAACTGTTGATAATCTCAAAAACTCAATCATATAGCTAAAATATTGAAACTTACTATGTTCCTATTACTCGCTTCGTTTTTCCTTCCATTTGATCTCCAACAAATATTTTAGCTAGGCCGAAGTCAGAAATTCTTGGATTCAAGTCAGTATCCAATAAAATGTTGCTGGTTTTTAGGTCTCTGTGAATAACTCTTAATCTTGAGTCCTGATGAAGATAGAGAAGGCCTCGAGATATTCCCATAGCAATTTTAAAGCGATTTCTCCAATCGAGTGATCCTTTTCTGCGTGAATCTGCAATATGTAGTTCATTAAGTAAAATGTCAGTGAATCCTAATTCATTCCTAGCACTTCAGAAATAAATATTTACTACTAAGCTCCTCCAAAAATGTCGTGGCGCCCGTGTTGAATCCTCCAAAAACAGTACGTACATCTTTTGAGGACCTGACACGGGTGCAGCAGCAATATTTGGAGGACACGAGCAACACGGAATATAGGTAACTAGTCAAGAGAAACATACAAACAACAACAACAACAACAACAACAACAACAATGACGACAACAAACCTAATGTAATCCCATAAGTGGGATCAAATCCTCCAAAAATGTCATGCGCCCATATTGATTCCTCCAAAAACAGTATGTACAACTTTTGAGGATCTGACACGGGTGCAGTAGTAATTTTTGGAGGATACAAGCAACATGTTATATAGGTAGCTAGTCAAGAGAAACATACAAACAACAACAACAACATCAACAAAAAAACCAGTGTAATCCCATAAGTAAAGTCTGTCGGTCTGGGAAGAGTAGTGCGTACGCAGACCCTATAAGGTAGAGAGGATGTTTCCAGCAGACCCTCGACAGTCAAGAGAAACATACCAAAAATAAAATAGTCCAAGCTATTGTTAGGCATAAATTCATAGATTAGCATCCTTTCTTCTCCTTCAAGACAACAACCCAAAAGCTTGACAAGATTTCTATGTTGTAGTTTGGATATTAGAATCACTTCATTTTTTAACTCTTGAAGACCTTGTCCTGAGTATTCCGAAAGCCTTTTCACTGCTATTTCTGGTCCATTTGGTAGTTTACCCTGCAATTTTGTCGAATCAACGAGTCAAAGATGTCATTTCTAGCTAAATTTTGAAAATGGAATTCGTAATTGTACCTTATAAACAGGTCCAAAACCACCTTCTCCGACCACATTAGCAGAAGAAAAGTTCTTAGTCGCAGTTGCAACAGTAACTAAATCAAACAATGGTAACTCCATATCGTCCGTTCCAACTTCTCTACCTGTAGAATAATCAATTGGTAATATCTACGAAACAGAACGTTAGCAGTACGATGTTTTGATAAAGGTGAACGATAGTTAATTTACCTGTTCTCTTTTTTCTTCTGTGGAATGCATACCAAGCTAGAAGGCCGAGGACACAAGTCGCGACTGCTGCTGATATGATTGCAATCAGCCTTGACCGCTTTCTCTTTCGTTTCTTGTCTTGATCTGTTGATAGTTAGACCATAAATAAGATATCAGCCCTCAGTTTCTAGTTAGAATCGAAAATAGTAAGTGCCTTCTCCGTTTCAGTTTATGTAAACTTTTTTGCTTTTCGAGGTTCAAACTATGTAAGCTTTGACCAACATTTTGAAATGCATTTTTCAACGTATTGACATGAGAAGCATTGCAACTTATAGTACTTTTCGTATAGTTTTTGAATATCTGAATTGTAACTTTAAAATATTGAGTCAAATTGACTTTTAAAGAGCGAAAGGTTCATATAAACTGGAACAAATAGAGTAGTAGAGTAAGTAGTTATTACCTACTTCTGAAGCAGCGACTCTCACAAACAGATCTTGTTGATTCGCGCTAAGCTCTCTCATATCGATGAGATCACCAAACCATAGTAAGCATCCACTTCCACCATTTCGAACATCAAGATTCGAATAGGCTGTACAGTTGCAATAAGCCAAGCACAACGTCTTGCATTCCTCGAGTCCAATGCTTCCATTATACCATGATTTCCGCGTATCAGGCACTTTAATACCCGTAAATGTCCTAAATCCATCTTGTTGACAAGCCAAAGGACTTCTCCTTACACATCCACTTGACCAATCTGCTACATCCCATTGTTGCGGATACTTTGGCTCGAAACCTCTCAAACATTCACACGGGGGCGAGTTATTAATCACACATCTTGCATAAGGACCACATAACGCGAAACGATCACAGTTATCAAACTGTGCTGTCAAGTAAAGAAACCAACTTTCTGTACGATCGATCCAAGTATAGTGATTTATCAAACCACCAGGAGTCAATACAAGCCTAGTAGGCATTGATCCATTTTTAAGATCATATTTGTAATAAACTTCCTCCTGATTCAGGACAAACCCGAACGAAAAATATGTATTTGGTTGTAATTTAGGACTTCCACTAAATGCAAGACCATTCCAGGGACCTGAACTAAATGAAATAGAAGAACCTTTCCATACAAATAACTGTGGATATCCCTGAATATCAAACCTGTCAACATATTCACCAGTAGCAGGATCATCCATACTTTTCCACGACGAAATGCACCAATCCAGGCCTGTTACAAAATTTCGCCCGAGCTTCATTCCAGGTAACAAAGTATCCCCTGGATAATCAAAACTTTGCCAGACAAAATTTTCAGGATCACTATTATTTTCATCCCTGACTATAAAATTCCCTGAATCTAATAATCTTGCTATTGGATTCTTCAATATTTTTGATGAATTCGACGACCAAACTGTCGTGTTAGTACTATTGATAAGTACTAGGATTCCTTCAGGATTGAGCATCAACACTCCTGTTGTATCATTTAATGGACTATTTCTGTTGGCAACCCAAACAACAGTTCCAGCTGATATCTTCTTGTACCATATACCGACGTAGCAATTCGTCGAATTTCCAGGCCTGAAAAATCCAAGTTCATAAACCCCACCAGGTGAAATAATTGTGTCACCATCTTTAAGTTGTTGATCAATAGTTATGGTGTCTAATGCTGTGGAGATTAGTGCAATGGAAAGAAAATTGAAACAGATGAATAAACAAGATAGAAAATTCATGGATTCAATTTTGAGCCTTTTTTCAGGTGTGGCTTTTGATTTTCAAGAACCTTAGTATAATAATTGATAGAAAAAAAAAAGTATAGTTTTAGTGTTAAGTTGAAAAGTTCATTTCCTGGAAGCCCACATGTTCATACTAGGAAAATGATATTTCAAAAAATTGTTTTTCTTATTTTTCTTGATTAATTGAATGATCTTACTTGTAATGTTCAAATGTCAAGTCTTCTTCTGACTTTATTTTATTTAGCATTGTGAATTTGTAACCACTTCAGGTTTCGACCTAGTTGAAAAGAGTAAAGGCCATAGGCGGACAGGAATTGAAAGTCGAGGTGAACTTTTGAATTCAACCAAAATCTACTTTGTATATACGATGTCCACTACTAATATATCACTATTTTCTAAATACGTATACGTATATATATAAAAGTTTCGCCAAACTTTACGGGTACCAGTGACCCTTTCAGTATAACATAGGTTCGCCTCTGGTAAAGGTGGCTGGGAAGCCATGTACTAAGGTTTTAGTTATGTGCTTCCTCCGTTCCAAAATACTTGTCACTTTTCGCTTCTCAAGATTCAAACTATATGAGTTTTGACCAATATTTTAACATGTATTTTTTTTACTATATTGATATGAGACAGTGACCCAGTATAGTCCCACAAGTGGGGTCTGGTATATTCATATGAGAAGAATTATAAATTATATTACCTTTTATATAGTTTTCAAATATTTTAATTTTAATTTTAAAATATTAAATTAATCGAATCCACTTTAACTTCAAAGATTATTCAAATTAACTCTCAAAAAGCGAAACATGACAAGTATTTTGGGATAGAGGAAATATTTGATACTGCATCGGCTCCATTTTATGTGACATTAATTCTATTTTAATCTTTTTTAACAGAATAATTTTATATCTGTATTTTACCCTCAATGACACTCTACATAGTCACACAATATATATATCTTTTCTTTCTTAAACATCATGTCTCGTCAAAAAATGCTAAATAAAATGAAATGAGTAGAGTAATTAATATTAATAAGAGAAAAAAAATCTTAATGAAATCATTTTTAGTATGTTGAGAAGTTTTCTCTAGCTAAGAAAACAACTTCCATTAAAAAGAACAACGACTTTTTCCTTGCACATATTTCAAATCTTACCCAATATCACTTGCTTTAACCAACAGTTAATATTCTTGTCAACTTTTAATACTAAGAAAAATCACATCTGAGTCTATCATTCACCTTCTACAATTACCTCAAACATTCTTATACCCAACTAAACATTAGAAAATAATATAAAATTAATCATTTTTAATTTAAATTACCTCAATTCTAAAGACCTTTTATTAGGATGTGAAAAAAGATCAAATTTTCAAAGTTGTACACCTTTGACTACTCAATCCCTACAGTTCAAAACCATCTCCCTTTATTCTTCCTAATATTTTTCTTCATATTCCTAGTTTTTTCCTCCCTCTATATACATTGACTTTTGATGGAGAATACCTTCTTTTTATCTTTATCTCCCTTTTAATTAATCTATCCAAAAAAAAAAGTACATGGTGCACTAAGCTCCCGCTACGTGTGGGGTCCGGGAAAGGGTCGGACTACAAGGGTATATTATATGCAGCCTTATCCTGCATTTCTGCAAGAGGTTGTTTCCACGGCTCGAATCCGTAACCTTCGGGTCACGTGACAGCAACATTACTAGTTATCAACATTTATTAATCTACCAACATTTATTTATTTTTGGGATTTTTTCATTCTTATGCACTATTTGAAACTTTATTACCCTTAATATTCATGTTTAGTAAATACCCGACATAAACAAGTTTTATTTACAAAATATATACAATCCACCTTTAAAGGCTCCCAATCCATTATTTGTGCCTTCAATCGAGGAATTTACCGAATAATTTTATTCAATTTGCACTTTGACTGTTGCAATTATGTCCTGATACTCTAATTAAGGTGCATCAACCAAGTCACTGTAAATACAAATTTTGCTACCTATTAATTACTATCTCACAATTACACTATTTCACCGTTTTTGCTGATATTTCACCTTATGGATCACGAAGAGGACGATGACTAATTTCCCAGTATGAGTTTTATTGATTTAAAGTGCGGTTCAAGTTGCGGTCCTCCAATCACCAATGACCAAACTAGCACAGTTCTCAGACCTATTGTGAATTGTAAAAATTGAAATGCTTTTAATGGGAGGAGAAATTTCACATACAACAGTTACTCAAAATGAGGAGGAGAAAATAAGTGAATTGGTAGAAAACAGAAAAACAAAGCAACAAATCAGAGATAATACAAATTGGGAAATCACAGTAAATATGGGGGAATTAACTTTCATACAATATGTATTTTGTATATTTTGTATCTGATTTATACATAGTAAAAATAAATTTCATACAACTAATTATATATTATACAATTTATCTACAATTTTCATACATTATTTCTACTCAGTTATATATAACTACAATATCATGCAACTTAAATATAATTTTAATACAATGTTGTTCAACTTTCATACAATAGTTAAATAAATAAAAGAAAAATATATAAACAACAGAATACAATTTTTCTACAATTTTACTACAATTTCGTAAATATAATGTATATCATGTTGTCTTTTTCTTCTTCGAGTTTCAATCTGAAATTCAGCCAAAACCAAGTCTAATCTTCACCAAAATCCCGCAAAATTGAGATATAAACTCCAAATCATATTCTCAATTATTTGCAACAACATCTAATTCAAACAAATAATGATTTTTGAAAACCCAAATTCGAATTCAAAGCTTTAAAACTTTTTAATGGTTGTCAACGGTGGAATTGATGCTCTCTTTTCCTTTGCTTTACATTACTGAAATTAGGGATTTAGAGATAGAGAGAGACGTAGAGAGAATTCTCAATTCTTTGCAACAACATCCAAATCAAACAAATAATGTTTTTTGAAAACCCAAGTTCGAATTCAAAGCTTCAAAGTTTTTTAATGGTTGTCAATGGTGGAATCGTGGGTGGGTGCAAGATATGCGGGGGAGGGGGAGGGGATGTGGAGAGAGAAACGTGGGGGAGTGGAAGATAATTATTATTATTAATTCCCTTAAAATGTACATAAATGGTAATTTGGTATATAAAATGTAATTATAGTAAAATTTGAGTAGGGAGGGTAACATAGTTTCATATAGTATATAAGAATGTAAAAATTGTTTTATTTTTTTCAGGAAAATGGGCCTAAGAAATATTATAACTAGTGTTTTAAAAGGCGTTTTTGGGGCAAGCCCTGGGGCGAGGCGCACCAAAAATGCTCTGAGACGATGGTGTGGGGCGAAAGTCTCAAGAGGCGTACGCCCAGCATGAGGCTTAATTATTGACAGTATTGATTAGTCGGACTAATTAATTAATTCTGAATAGTAAATGGTTAAAACATTCGTGCAAATGAGATGACTTCTTATAGAGAAGTCGCTGTAACAAATAGAAAATGACTTTAGCCTAAAAGTAAAATATAAAAATAATTAAAATAAAAAGAAAAAGAAAATGGTGCTCAGTCAAAAGGTTGGAGGTCTATTTGGGTTTGGTATCTCAATTTTTGGGACAAGATCGAAAGTCTTGATTAAACAAAAGCGACATCTATTAATATTTTCAACAATGTGGAAATAAAAAAAATATTGTCAAAAGAAAAACAAAAAAAATCATTGAATTAAAGAAATACCAATACAAAAACATGGATAATCTCCTCGTCTCCCTCTCTAATATGATACGTCAAAGCTATCGTCAGCATGACAACTACAAGATTCTTGCAACGAAAAAAAAAAAGAATTTAAAGAGAAAGTAAAACATATAAATTAAAAATGAGAAAATACTTTATAATATCTAGCGGATAATTTTAACATGTTATAATAAATTACTTCTCATCTATATCAGATTACTAACTAATGCTTATTATGAGATTTTAAATTATTTAATAAGTCATCTGGTTGTGTAAATATTTTTATATGGCCGGTGCATAGAATTTAAACTCATATTGAAATTCCAAGGAATAAAACACAAATATTATAGGAACTGCCAAAGAATTTACGTCCACATTTTCTTCTGGCTTATTAACACCATTACATTAAAGAAGGAAAAAGAGGCTATTCAATATACAAGGCTAAAAAATTAATAGTAAGAAAAATGGTATCTCTATATCCAGGGGCAGTGACATCCTTTAATAAGAGGTATCATAAGACCCGCTTCGTAAAAAAATAAATTCTTTATATAATGTGTATAAACAATATTTTCTTAAAAAAATATGCATATACACTATCATACAAAGTAAATCTTGATTCAGAAGGAAGTAAAAGCTGAATTGTGACAACAAACCGATACTGCTTGCACAAAATTGTGTGTACACTACTGTCTATATCGTATATATATTTGGAACGACAACCTTGGCATAACTGATAAAGTTGTTGTCATGTGACTAGGAGGTCATGGGTTCAAGCCATGGAAGCAGCCTCTTATAGAAATGCAGGGTAAAGCTGCGTATAATAGACCTTTGTGATCCGGTCCTTCCCCGGTTCCCGCACATAGCGGAAGCTTAGTGCACCAGGTTGTCCTTTATCGAGCATCCAATGAAGTGATGGTAACATCATTGACAGAACCAGGTGTATGACTACTCCAAGAATATGCAGAATCAGCTATGTTCCTTTCCATGAAAAAACCAGGAGGCTTAGGTTGCTGCAAAATGCTTTCATTTGTCAGCATCAGTACCACAGAAGACATGCTTGGCCTGTCCTCTGGACTTTGTTGAACACATAACAACCCGACATGTATCGATCGTTGCACTTCGGATGTATAACATGATTCAACCGCGTTGAAATCTACTAGTTCCGATGATCTTCCTTCTCTATGAAGCATCCATGTCTGAAAATTTTATGGGAATGTTTACACTGTGTAGCCGCCCATCCAAAAAAAAAAAAAATAGCCACCGGATGTAACATATGTATCATTAGTGTATAACTTATGTATATTGATTAGCGGATGTAAATATTTTTGGCTGAGCGGCCATTTTATATCCTTTTTGCTATCAAGTTCTCGTCCAACAATAATAACAAACCCAGTGAAATCCCACAAGTGAAATCTGAGGATAATGTGTATGCATCTACCTTATGAAGAAGGAGAAGTTGTTTCCGACTATGAAACTTATGATGTTTTATAAGAGGGGGAGACGGGACGTAGTACTTACATGTCCGAGGAGGTTGAGATTGTGGTCAGGATGAATAAATCTTCTGTTCTTCTTTCCACTCACAATTTCTAATATTAATACGCCAAAGCTAAACACATCTGATTTTACTGAGAAAATCCCATCGACTGCATACTCTGGAGACATGTAACCACTGCATAAAATCGTTCACAGAGTTACATAATGTGAAGAACAAATAAAAGGTGTCCAAAAACAATATGTATAACCAGAAATCTAATTTCTTACTACGTTCCAACCACTCGACGTGTATTAGCTCCTGTCTCATTCCCTCCAAAACTTCTGGCCATCCCAAAATCTGATATCTTTGGATTCATTTCAATGTCAAGCAAAACATTGCTAGCTTTCAGGTCTCTGTGTATGATTCTAAGCCTAGAATCTTGATGAAGATACATAAGTCCTCGAGCAATCCCGTTGATAATGTTGAAGCGCTTAGGCCAATCAAGTAATGTGCTCCTACTTTGATCTGCCAAAAGGTATCAACTTGCTTCTTATAATTTGCTACTATAGGTAAGAAAAATGACTAGTGTAACATCAATTTAGAAGTTCCAAACTAACTAAATCAAATCTTGAATAACAGAATTTCTAGATTCTTCTTTCTCAATTTGGTTTGGAGAACATTAGCATATGTTTACACTATCAACTAAGTTGCGCGGACTCTTCTTTTGTGGTGCTGCACTTGTGTCGATACAACACTGACACTAGTATGGGTGTGGGATATGTAGTGGATCTGGTCAATCAACGTTGGGTACTTTGACCACGAGGGCAGCATGCTTTGGGATGCGGAAGAGCTATTATCGTCCAGCTCCCTAACATAAAGTGGTACCTGGTTTGGACCGTAGGGAACCATAGCATGGGGGGACGTCTAATCCTTTTGCCGCTGCAAGGCAAGCTAATCGTACGCAGCAGGCTCGAATATCCCTGGTTCTGGAAGTTACATGAGTCTGAATGCTATGTTGATTGAGATAATATGATTTGGCATATTGATTTCTCAAGGCAAAAGCTACTATAGATTTCTCGATGGCTGCCTACAACTTGAGGATAAAAGATTGAGTTACTGTACTCTATAAGCTACATGTAAGTTTTGTAAATATCTCATAATTTAGGCATATTTTATAGTTCTACTTTTAGATATAGCTGAATCCTTGCACCCGTATTCACACCTAGATCTGTACCCTCAAATCTTAAAATTTAGATCATAAAAGATCCGATCTCTAGATCAGCACCTTTATCGGATACCTGCACCCGACTCCAAGCAACTTAGACTGGCAGTGTCTATATAAGTTATATTCATTTAAGAGGTCTACTGTATTGAAACTAGTTAATGCATTGAAATAATTGGCTGCATTATATGAACAAAACTAACCAAATATAAATAAATCCAGGCTTTTGTTAGGCATGTATTCATACACCAATATCTTCTCTTCTTCTTGAATGCAGCATCCCAAAAGCTTCACGAGATTTCGATGCTGAAGTTTCGCAATGCAGATGACTTCATTCTTGAACTCATCGTTTCCTTGTTTCGAAGTTTCTGAGAGACGCTTGACAGCTACTTCCTGTCCTCCTTCTAACACACCCTGCAAATGTGCACTTACTATTAGATACTCCAAACAACAATTGACATTCGTCCGACTTCATGTTCTTTTCTCTATTTGTCACCTATGTTTTTACAAACATTTTGTTCTGCAATCAACATCAGCAGAATAAGGCTCATGGCTTGTTCTATTGAGTGAAACATAATGCTATTTTCACTGATTTTCAAGATTTCAATGTATAATCAGTGGAGCATCAACAACAACAACAGCAAACCCGGTGTAATCCCACAAGTGGGGTTTGGGAGGGTAGAGTGTACGCAGACCTTACCGCTACTTTGTGAGGGTAGAGAGGTTGTTTCCGATAGACCCTCGACTTAAGAAATCAGTGGAGCATCATTACTTAGAAAAAGTTGCTTTGTGGCAATCTTTACCTTGTAAACTTTCCCAAAACCGCCCTGTCCGATCTTGTTCTGATTCGAAAAGTTATCAGTAGCCTTTATTAGCGTCGACAAGTCAAACAGTGGTAGCTCAAAATCTTCATGATGTCTTTCATTGCTATCGTTTTTCTTGGATGTGTGTCCTAATCTTCCTGCAATATATGCATACAAGTAGACAGCTTAGACCCGACGGGGAGCCAAAATATTAACTTTATGGGTTCTGAATTTTAGAACGACGTCTTCAAGTACTAATAACTGGCTTCTAAATTTAATATTTGTACATATTTAACATACATTGTTTGAACAAAAGCTACTGGGTTCAGTCGAACTCATAGCTGGGCTTCTAGCTCCGCTCGTGGCTTAGACCACCAAGTTAAAGAACTTAGAGAATCAATTACCATTATGATACTATCTGCTTCTGGTTTTCCAAAGATAAAATTAGTATGTTTCGCTTACCTTTTTCTATGAGCGCTATTTCCTCTCTCCTTTTCTGTCTACGAAGAATCAGGCATATTCCTACGACTAGCACAACGATTGCAACGAATAAAGGCAAAGCGACTGCAAGTATAACAGTTATCTTTCTATTTGATCCATCACTAGAACCTGCAAAAGTTCCCATCCGAAAAGATCAGATAGTTAGTACTTAGTTCGCGTCACAATAGCTTTAAACACAAACGTTGATCGATCAATTCAATGACATCAACTCCTTACTTATTATCTCAGAAGCAGCCATTCTAATATAGATATCCTGTCCAGATTCAGATAGTTGTCTGATGTCAACCAACTCCCCGATCCATAGCAAGCAGCCGCTTCCTCCGTTGCTGATATCCAGATTCGTATATCCCATACACGAGCAATTTCTCAAGCAAACTAACTTGCATTCGTCAAGTGTCATAGTCTCGTTAAACCAGGAATATCGCGTATCTGGCAGCTTAATGCCAGAATACTTAATAAATCCATCTCCTGTACAATTCAGTGGACTTTTTCGGACACAGCCACTGGACCAATCAGTCCTGTTCCAATCATCCGGATGCTTTGGCTCGAATTTATCCAAACAACGACACACAGGATCGCTAAAGATTGTGCAAGTTCCATATGCACCACATAATTTGTAAGTTTCGCAATGATCTGCATCAGCTGAATGGTAATTAATCCAACCCTCTTTCTTTTCCACCCAAATCATACGCATTGCGTTACCATTAGGCTTTAGTTCGAAAGTTGAAATGACAGATTTATTTACTAGTTCATATTTGTAGTAAATTTCCTTACTGTTCATGACTAGCCCGAAAGAGGTGATCGAGTTGTTCACCATGTTCGGTGCTCCACTCCATCGAAGACCATTCCATGGCCCTGCTCTGTAAACTACATTAGGCCCTTTTCTCATTAGGTCCTGTGGATAACCTGTAGGGTCACAATGGTATGTATAATCCCCAGGAGCAGGATCATCATCGCTTTTCCATGAACTAAGATACCTGTTGAAGACATAATTAAATTAAGCAAACAAAAGTATGGTCTCTCTAACAATTTAGAATTCTAGATGGAATAATCACATAATTCAACTTGGTATCAGAGTAGCAAGAAGAGGTCCTAAGTTCAAGTCTAATGTAACAGCGCGCGAGCCACTAGTAGTTAATGCGAAAGGGAGTTCTCCAAGAAACTTGCCTTTAGGCAAGTCTCACATCAGAATAAAGGGTAGCGCGGTGCACTAAGCTCGCAGGGTCCGGGGAAGGACCGGACCACAAGGGTCTATTGTACACAGCCTTATCCTGCATTTCTGCCAGAGGCTGTTTCCATGACTCGAACTCGTGACCTCCTGGTCACATGGGAGCAACTTTACCAGTTACGTCAAGTCTTTCATTAGAATGGGAGGGGAAAATTAGGGGTCATATAAGGGCAAGTTCAAGATTTAACTATTGAGGTTTGATCCCAAGGGGACAAAACCGTGAGGCTCAATAAGCCTTAAGGTGGCCCAGATAGAGGTCGGGGCAAAGTGGACAATACCTTGATTGGTGAGCCAGGAATGTGGGGTTCAAAATATAAAAAGTAAACATACGAAAAAGTAGAGTATTCAGCATCTACTATACATGTATAAAAAATAATTTTGACCTAGTATATATAGTGCAATTTTTCGGTTCGAATGAACCCCTTCCGCCCTTGGCTCCACCATGCTTGACTTAGTATATATATAGTGTAATTTTGGCGAAGGGAACCCCTTCTGCCCCTGGATCCGCCCATGCTTGACATACATCTCACCACCTAAAAAAATACTGAGACGTGCTAGGGGCATGTTGAATACATAATTATATTAAGTAAATAAAAGTATGCTCTCTAAATGTTTAATTTTTTAGATGAAACGATATGACAATTCAACCTACCTTTCCAAGCCAGTCACCAAGTTTATTCCAAGCTTCATACTTGCTAACAAAGTATCAGTAGGATAATCAAAACTTTGCCATAAGAAATTATCAGGGTCATGATCATTTGCATCTCTAACCACCAAATTCCCTGTATCTAGTAACTGTGCAACTGGATTTTGCACATTTCTTGTAAAATTAGTTGACCAAATAGTGTCATTAGTAACATTAATCAGAACAAGAAAACCTGGATTAATAACTTTCAAGATTCCAGAATTATCCTTAATAGGAATTTCTCTATTAGCAACCCAAACTGGAGTAAAAGCTGAGATTTTCTTGTACCAAATACCAACATAACGATTTGTTGAAGTATTTCTTGGACTAAAAAATCCTAACTCAAATGTTCCATCTGATGAAACTATAGTCTGACCATCTTTGATAAATTGAGCAGTAGTTATTGTGTCAACTTGAGAGTAAATATTTTGAAAAAAGGAAAAAATAAAGAGAAAGAAGAAAAATGTATTCATGGTTTTTTTCTGTTTATGTTTTTTGTTTCATGGCAGCTTTGAATTGGTGAAATGAAAAGATGAGAAATTTGTTGGCGACCAAAGTCAATTTGCAATATTTTCTAGTCTTGTTCTGGGTCCCATTGACAAATATATTAATTGGATATTGGCTAGGACTATTTAGGCAGTTCACACATATTGGTCCATTTTTCCAAATTTTTTTTATAATATGGAAAGTATTAGACAAATTCTTAAAAAAATCGTAAACTACATGGTATTGGTCTTTCCCAATTTTAATAAAACCTCTTTAAATTATAAAATTCAATGCATATAGCGACTTTGGTTTAGGTTATACGGTTAAACCTCTCTATAAATAACATCGTCGTTTGTTCCGAATATTTTTGAATGTTACAACGCAGTGTTGTTATAGAGAATATATATTAGAACATAACATGAAAATTGATTCTGGAGAAAGCCTGATTTTTATAGTGAAGTATTGTTATATAGGGATGTTGTTATAGAGAAGTTTGACGGTACGATATTCTCATTAATTTACTAATTCACGTGTTACCAAACTTTAATATCTTTTTTTTTTTAAATTAAAAAAATAAAGTTTCACCAAATACTCAAATTACTAGATTTATATCCCTAGATATGCATTTTGATATTTGAAGTATGGTTAACAAATCTCTCAATAGTCAATATAGAAATATTGATTACTCAGTCAACCATGTGTTTACTTAGTCAATGCCTTTCTATATACGTAGGGTTAGCAGTTATTGCACAAAGGAGTATTTTGTTCCTACCAAATTAATTCATATATTCCACTAATAGTAGGGACAGAACTACAATTCCACTTATAAATTCGGCAAATTTCAGTAGTTTTGATTAAAATTTTATATTTGTATTAAAATTTTATTTAATATATAAATAATTTATTAGAATCCAACGAATTGTATTTTCAAAAATCAAGAAATCATAAACTTAAAATACTAGCTTCACCTCTGATTGATAGCAATCTGCACGACCAACATGAATATCATTGCTTTCAAGGCGGAGGTAGCATAGTAACTACGGGTTCGGATAAATTCAGTAGCTTTTACTTAAATCCTGAATTTGTATTAAAAATTTATTAAATATATAAAAATATTTAATTGCGAACCTAGTAGCAAATACAAATTATGATTCAATGACATGAATCAATAACCTTTAAATCTTGGCTCCACTTTAATTACGTTTTGAACCGTTTCACACGAATGTCAAATATAAAAACAAGAACGAGCATTCTTTTTCTATAGAAATCATGACGAACGTGATTACGAGAAAATGAAAAAGGTGCTACAAGTAGCTATCAATGAAAATTAAGAAAATGATATTATATAGACGCTTTCAAAATAATAGTTGAAAAAATATATATGTTTTTTATATATATATATATATAAATTATGCAAATTTTTTTATACACTTTTTATTTATATTTTTTCGTTTATCGAATATAAATAATTCCGGGTTAAAATGATACTTGCCCTTGAAAATTGTCCATCAGATTTCCTTTGCTTTAGGCAATACAGTTGGTTTGATATGCTTTTCATAATTCATATGCATTCTCATGGAAAAAGTCAAAACACAAAGTAAGAGGGGAGAAAAGACAATGGAAGTTTTTAATGGGGTTATATAATTTTTTTATGGACGTAAATATTGAAAAAGTGGATCTTAAGGAATGGGATGGATTTACATGCTACACGTTATTTTATTTTATTTTATAGATTTTATGTCTTTTGAATTGCAATTCTTTTGTTAGCAACTCAACAAAGTATTCTGTTTTTGGAGTGTGTTTACCTCGAAAAATGGGGATAACAATTAAATATGATTTGTGGTTTTAAAGATATGTGATTTATTCTAATACTAGTGAATATACACGTAATGTTAGGTTTAAGTAAGAAGAATTGATTAACCAAACCAGTGTTGCTAGAGCAATAAGGACCTCGAGCTCGATTTCCTTGGAGGCCTCGAGGTGAGCTAAGAACAATAAAACATGAACAATAAAGTAAAAGCAATAAAGCTGAAGAACACTTGTTGAGCACGTTAAACAAGAAAAGCATAGAAGAATATTCTATTGCAGTGAATAATGTGTGATACAAATGATTGGGGTCCCCTTTATATAGGAGGAGAAAACCCCAATATAGTACATTCCTAATTGAGGCAAAGAATTCTATTGGTACAGATGTATAACAACCTAGTACGGACCTGTACCATTTCTTACAAATCTTATCCTTTAATTTATGCCCTGATCTACGTGTCTTTGAGAAATTTTCGCTCTTTCTTGAGTGCCCTCGAGAATGTACTGCCCTCGATGTAGGTCGTGTCAGGCCTTTGATCTGCTTCCTCGAGGTGTGTGTCCTTCAGCCGGGTCCGACCCCTACTCCGAGTCGCCCGGACTCAGACTCATAGCCTAATTCAATACTTCAAAATCGGGCTCCTTGATTTGACCGTATACAGATAGTCCCCGCGTTTCTTAGAATGAAATGATATGCATTTTCTCTAAGTGAAGAACTTTACCCTTTCTTCTATCCTTTCCCATCTTCATCTCTTTCTTCAATCACTCGCTTCTTCCGCCTCTTTAAGCGCTGGAAAACACCAAGCTCATGCTGGAACACCACATCCATGTGCATCTGCATTCTTTAGCTTACAACCATGGCCAAAAACTTTCAAAGACAGTCCCCAAAAAGGAGAAAGCATCATCTTCCTCTGCCTCTCGGCCGGCCACAACGGTGGTGCCGCCAACACTTGAGGAAATCACCCCTGGTGATTGCATCATCAAGAAGGACTTTGGTATTGAGAATCCTCCCAATGTCGAAGGTCGATGCGAGCACGTATCCCAATACATTAGCCTTATAACGAAGTAGCTCGTCAAGGAAGTAAAGAAGGATTGTTGGTGGGGAGACGAGGAAGGTGAAGAAGATGCTCCCGAAGGGGAGGAGACTCCCGAAGATAGGGTCGCTGAAGACGAAGACAACACTCCCGGGGGTGTGACCCCTGGTGATTGCATCTTTTTGCTCTATCCTCGATTTGTGTTGAATTTTATTTTATCCCCGTTTGTGGAAAATTTCGATGATTCAAACACTTAGCTCGAGTATCAATTTAGACTTGTAATAAACCCTTAGGTCTCTATCGCTCAAAATCATATCCCTCAAGGTTTTAGATGATCTTCGATCCAAGCTTAAAATTACTTAGATGTGAGCTCGGAACGATGGGGCCTTTGGGTCCGAGCCAAATGAGAACAAAGTCTCGAACTCCCATAAGCTTTTGGCCCTATATCTCTTTTAGGCTGGTGTCGTGCCCCCTTTTTCTCGCGAAATCGGGTTTAGGACATTTGGGAGGACAACTCGTTCCCCTTTGGGAATTGGGTTTGAATTGGAGAGTCGCCACTTAATAGTTAAAGTGCATTAGGACACTAGGAAGGAATTGATCTAGAAAACCAAAGATTGAGTAAGGGCTAGAAATTATCCCGAGGGGAAGGTGTTAGGCACCCCTCAGGATCCACTAGTGTAGTTCCCGGCCATGCTACAATTGTGACTTTAAATAACAAGTAGGCAAATAGAAGTTTTAAATTTAAGGGGTTTTCACGTAATGGTTGCAAATAGATTAAAATTTAAAGAAAACAAAAGGAAGCTAAATTTTTTAGGAAAACAGTTTGAAAATTCTGAAAAAATAAACATGTAAAGGGAGAGGGGGTCCTAGTTTTACAAATAATATGGATCACCCCACACAACATCCGGTAATCACTCCTCAAAGAGGGGCTACACGAGATGTTATCGTGTGATCATCATATTCATATCTACCCTTTCCCACCCCGTTAAGGTATCAAAGCCCGGAATGGTTTCGTTACTTATTGCATGCTATTACCCGCTCCATTCCTATCAGTCCTGGAGGTACTTGGGACTACCAATCCTAAAAGGGAGGGGTATGAGGTTTTGCAGTTTTAAAGGACAAAATTCTAAGGCGGCAATCCAAACATAAATAGCAAGTATTGGGAAAGCATGTAAACAGATACGACTCAAATAAACCTTCTTAAACCAAAGAGAGCATATAGTTTTAGCATGTCTTATACGTACTGATTATGGTCTGATTAAAATTAAAAGGTTAAAGCAGGCTGATTTATCACATATTTTCATATAAGAAGTCCGAATTAGACCTGCCCGCTGGTTGTAATTATCAAAGACTAGAGTAGTTATAGTTGGTACCCTAAAGCTTGCCTAGGTGTTGGGCGAAACCTATAGGCATGATATCTATTAGTTTCAGAAATAAAGAAGTAAACTGATTACAGGAAGGTTGCCAGTTTTTTACCAAGTTCTGCAGATTAAACTTAAAACGAGCGAGGCGATTCAAATTTGATTGATAGTTCCTATAGGCATATTTTCTAGGCGTTGTTAATTTAAAACATTGTCATTGGCATACATGAATCCTATAGGCAGGTCATCTATATGCAGTCGATTGTTTAAGCCTATAAACTCATTTTCCTAGTGACAGATGTAGGTGCAAAATGCAGGAAGTCCTATAGGCATATAATCTATATGATAATGCAAAAGTGCAGAAACCTATAGACATGGTCTCTATATAATGCATAAGTGCAAAAAAACTTATAGACATGGTATCTATATGAAATGCAGAAGTGCAAAAGCTGAAAGCAGGATACGTGAATGCAGAAGTATAGTAATCCCCTATGAATATGGTATCTACCCCTTTGCATGCACGATTGACCCTCCATTTTTTACCAACAGCCCCAATAGTTATTACAAATTATTACAGCCCAGAATGAATAAGAAAAGCAAAATTACATCAAAAATTAAAGTACAACCAAGGGGAGCCTAATTCAGACTCCAGGTCTGAAATATGAGATGAACCAACTCCAAAGATCAGGATCCCAAGCCTTTCTCTTATTTGGATGTGTCAGAGTTCCCTAAGAGCCTCAAATGGACTCCGGGCAGTGCTCACACCCAAACACATACAGGATTAAGAACATAATGCAGTGTGGAAGGGCCAGCCCTCAAGTATCCAAGTTTAAAGGGAACTCAAGGTCCCAAGGCAAGGCTTACAAGAGGGGGAAGGGCTTAGAAGCTAAGAGTAAGTGTAAGTGCAGAGTTTGAAAAGGGGAAAGGGAAAGTGGTAGAGAAACAGGAACAGGCTAGTGGGCATACCTAGCAATGGGAAGTGTTGGCACAGCCCACAAGCCTGTTAGAACACATTGTTTTGGGAGTCATGATCCTCTAAGGGATCAAGTCCAGAAATGAACAATAACTTGTATATTGTCATGTCATGAACTACAACTCAAATCACATAGAGGGAAATAGGGGTACAGGTATTCATAGTAGAAACAAGTAAAAGAAATTAACATGCTAATTAAATATTCAACTTTATATAGACAGTAAAGTAGACATGGATGTAAAGGCTATAAGTGAACACATTGAGATGATGTTGAAGCTAAAACTAGAACATACCAGTCTCAAAGAAACAAGTGAAAGAAAGCAGTAGTCTTGCAAAGCCAAAGTGCAAACAGGCAGTCAAAATGCTATGATCTTAGAAAAGAATCGTGAGGTTGTAAGGGTGAAGTATGAAGTGTAAAAGTGTTGAATTGAAGGTCTGTTAAAGTGCAGAAGGGTCATGCCCTTTTATAGTGTAGAAAGCAAGCAAAAATAGGTAAGGAAATAGTTTGAAAATCAATTACACAAGGTTTCCCCCTAATTAAGGGATTCTGATTTCAAACGGGCAAAACTAATTAAGGAAATGGATTCATCAAACACTTTTTCAAATCAGCATAAAAGGGGTAAATACATAAAGGTCTATTTAAGGATAGGGGCTTGACAACACACAGTTTGTGCAAATAAGGAAAGGAAATCAGTTAACAGCCAAAAAAATCAAAAATTGAAGATTTTGTATGAATGAACCAAGTCAAAAAGATGGGAAAGATTTCAACTTAAGGAAAATCAGCGCCAATCAATTAGACTTATTAAAAGGAATTCTGAAGCAATCACAAGTTGGAAAACCATTCTGAAGAAAGATTCCTCATATATAAAAGCATACAGACACGTTAAACATGAAGAACTTTGTCATGCTATTCAGAAGAGTCTAGTGTAGGAGAATCAGAATTGTGTGCAAACAAAAGAAGTTCACACTTAGTTTATAGACCCAGAAATAAGTCTGAAAGAGTCAAGGGTCCTCAAACAGAACCCTAGTTTGATCATATGACCAAACTCGGAGGAAACCCCCAAATTCTAGGGTTTCCGACTCGAGTCAAATACAGAGATGAGGAGGAAATAGGCTCAGAGATTTCCTTTCAGAATCTCTTGAGAAGACAAGCAGATACAAATAATATTCGAAGCAGACAGAGCGTAGGAGCATAATGAGAGAATAGTCACGATAGTAGAAGAAACGTGTTTAAGAAAACCTTTTAGAAGGGACTTAAATAGAGTTCAGTAGAAGGCAAACAAAACTTAAGAACTCAGTAGGAAATACATACAGTAGAAGAACACAAAAATACCGGAAAAGCATAGCAAAAGATCATATAGGAAGATACAGTAAGATAAATATGCGAGCATGGTACAAAACACAGTAGAAAAATAAAGCACAGAAGAACATGCATGATAAAGGAAAACATAAGAACACAGTAGAAGAACATGCGTGGTAGAAAAGAAAACATCAGAACATAGAATAGACAAATACACACAAAGAAAAGAAGAAGAAAAGTCAGAGAAACATTTTAAGCTTTTCAGAAAAACCCTAAATTGGAAAGAAGTGATTTTTGAAAGAAAAATTAGGAAAAACGTTTAAAAACTCAAGTAGAGCACAGATATAGAACAAATTTAAGAAAACAATCAGAGAAAACCTCGAATAGCTAGGGTTTCAGAGGAACCCTAAAGTGAGAAAGGCTTGGAAAAGGCCCGATATGAGTCGGATAAGTCAGAAATAGGCTCATAATGCTTGGATATGCCGGAGCAAGGCTGGAGAGGCCATAGAACCTCGAATCGGAGAGGATCTGAACGGACACCATTGAGGCCAGACCTCGAAACTTCGAACACCAAGTGTTTAAGAGCAGAGGGAGATGAGTTTAAGTCATCCATGGCCTGAGAAGCCGTGGATTCCGGTGAGCTGAAGGTAGAAGACAGTAAGAAATGATTAGGGTTTCAAGACCCTTTGAGAGAGTTTGAGAGATGAGAGGATTCAGAGGCGGCGGTTAGTGAGAAATGGGATAGGGTTGGGGTGTTTGGGAATTAAAAAGGAAAGGGGAAATTCTGGTCGTTGATCGAAATGATCAACGGCCTGGATCAAAAGGGGAAACCGGGCGGGTTGGATAAGCGGGTTAGGGGCGGGTCATTTAGGAATTGGTCTGGCCCGTTTGAATTTGAAATTGGGGTTAATTGGGGCTGATTTTATGCTATAAGAAATGAAATAGAGCTAGTATTTAAATAACCACTTTTCCCTTTTATATTTATAAAAATAGTAAAATGATTTCTGAAAACAAACTAAAAGTAATAAATTAATTAATAATGCATAAATATTAAATTAATAATACTATAATCAATTTTGTAATTATAAACGTAATTAAATCTTAAGATAGGCTAAAATTGCAATCATATGCAATTTAGCTTTAAAATACTAAATAAATTTGTAAAAATGCGTAAACATTACCTTAGCTATATTTTGGTATAAATGTGAGAACAAAATAAGTTATTCACCAAAATGATGATATTGGGAATAACTATTAGTTTTTGTACTGCTAAAATGGGCAATAAATTGATTTAAAAATCTTATAAAAATTAGTAAAAAATACTAAAACACTTGGGTATACTTATATATACATATATATGCTATTTTGAAAGTATTTTGCATATATAAAATGCATAGAAAAAAATTGGGTATCAACAGCCGGCCCTTAGGAACTTGTATATCGGCCCTTAGGCTCTTTTAAAATTGGGCCGTTTTGGCCTCTAAAAATGGCTATATAATTTTTCCCTCGTTTCGGCTAAAAGACTTAGTGAAATTTTAGTTATGCCTTGGCCTGTGTTTTTGTACCCGTTGGGTTTTTCGAAGGCCCGACGTATTAGAGCCTTACTAGTCACCTCGTTTGCGTAGGCATGATCGGATACCTTTTAAGGTTTTTCCGAAGACTGGTGTTATCTGAGCCTTTGGGTTATTCGAGGGTTGAATTTATCGAAGCCCTTAGATTTTTCGGGGGCCAATTTATCGAAGCCCCTTATGTTTTACTTTTGCCGAGGATATCCTGACTTAACTGGTTTTTCAATGTTTAAAGGCCTTTAATTTTATAGCGAAAGTCGGACGTCTCCGAATCGCATTATTTTGGTTGTAGCCTTCGGGTTTGTCACTTGGACTTTTTTCCGAAAAACTTTCCGAACTTGTTTGAAGAGTTAGTCCCTGAGTATATTGGCCTCGACCTTTGTTTCAAGGGAGTACCTCTTTGAGGTCTTATGAGTCCGAATTTTTGATGATTTGGATGTATTGACTGTCAGTGATAGTCCCCGGGTACTTCGGGGTGCTTTGGTCCTTGAGTCGCTTCCTGTAGGATTGTAAGTTAGAGCTCGTATGATATAAAACTTCTTTGAGATACAAAGTGTTTTTAAAATAACCAGAATGCTTCTTTAAATAGTTGATACATGCGTACATGTTTTGCCGTCGGGGCTCGATTATTCTATATGGACACGATTCACTTGACCGTTTGGTCCATTACAAAGTTCTCCTATTGAGGCCCTCTTAGGCGTGAAGTATCTTTCTCAAAAGTATAACCTCCGAGAGTGATGCCCCCGGTATTCGAGGTTGATTAAAAAGAAGCCTTGAGTACTTATTGGATGTTCCTTAGGTAGCATATAGGTGTTGCCTCGCTAAAAACCTTACCGGTAAAACCCATTTGGGATAAAACCCGATCTAAGGGAAAAAGATTGCAACGCATGCTTTCAAACTCAAGGTCTTCGAGCTGAGAGATGCCTCGATATCTCAAATTGAACATCTTCAAGGAGTTAGTTTTAACTAGAAATGGAAAAGGGGAGAAGGTCATACCTCAGCAGTAATATCGTTTGAGCATCGATACATTCCAATTGTTTGGTAGTTGCTTGCCTTCCATTGTGCTAAGTTTGTAGGATCCTTTCCCTACGATTCCGAGGACACGGTACGGTCCTTCCAAATTGGGACTGTAAGCACGTGATTTTTGCTCCACGAGCAATCACTCCAAAAGAAATCAAAAATAATAAATGGCATCACGGTACAATTTTCACGGGACATGTGCTGCTAGTCATTTGTGGTTCGGCCCGTGTTGCAATTAATCTTACAAAAAAAACACAAAAAAAAAATAAAAATAAGAACGCCGTGTGTAATCAGGCCGCAGTCCGGTTTTAAGAGAAAATTCACAAAAAATATGCAGCTTTTACTCTAGGCTGTGATTTAACCATTTTTAAAATTCTAATATGTGTGTTTATTGTTGTAAGTGTTACCCAATATGTGTGTAAGTTTATTTTAATTATTTGCATTGTTTTTAGGAATTTTTGGTTAATTTGTTGAAATTAAAAAGGGAAAGGAAAATCGGTTCGGACCCCAAATGAGGCCCAAAGCCAATGCAAGACCAAGCCCAACCCAGGCTGCCCCAGCAGGACCCCAAACGACATCGTATCAATACCCCTGTTAGAACCGTTGATCTGATTCAAACGAACGGTCTTGATCAGACTGCTCGTTTACCCAAACGACGCCGTTTCAGGCAAGATGATCTAAGCCGTCCAACCCCATTGATCCAACGGATCCAGGCCCTCCTCTAAACCCGTCAACATGACCCGATCCAATCCCCTACCCGGTCTTAACCCACTATCACCCCCCGAACGACGTCGTCTCTCTTCAATGAGTAGATCCTGGCCCTTGATCTCACTTGATCTAACGGCCAGGATCTAAACCCTCAATACATATATAAACTCTCCATTACACCCCACGCCCCCAAACCACACCCCCCCTTCAGCCACTGTTCACCATCTTCCCCAGGACCCCTTTCCTCTCAAACCCTAGCAGCCTAGGTTTTCCCCCGTGAGCCCGGTAACCACAGTTCCGATGACCACCAAAATAACATCCCCGATGCACCCAACCACCCTGAACATGAATCCGTTAACCGTTCACCTCGAATCAACCCGTAGCTTCTCGAATCTTCAAACGAAGATTCGAGCAAAAACTAGATCTACACCGATTGGCCCCAAACTCACACCACAGCCCCTCCTGACCTCCCTCACCCCCTGAATGGCTTTGGTTCCGTTCGAATCTGACTGGAATTGAATGGTTCCCAAATCGAACCTCAAGAGCCCTAGGATTCAGATCTATGGTTTTTTGTCCGAATCAGTGGCAGGATCAGGGCCTAGCAGACTTTTACCGAAGTGTTCTCAGTTTAGAACGCTTCGGTTAAAGTCCATTAGACCCCAAAATCACCTGGCCCGAGTTCGAGCATTGAGTCAGTCTTAGTTTCAGGTCCCAGAGGTATTTTCCCTTTTTTATTTTGTCATCTTAAACTCTATCTGTCGTACATGTTCTGGTTTGTTTTGGTTTCTGACTCGTCTATCCCTGTGTGTACATTTTGAGTTTAAAGTTGATTTGTTTGTTGATTTTGTTGGTTGTTTGCTGTATATTATAGTTCGCGTAGTCGTTTAAATAAGCGTCGTCAACTAAATTCACTTGAAAGATTAGAAAATCAGGAGTTGCATTTCAGTATTGATTACTATGCCTGTTTCTTGTTGGTGTTACTTGTGTCGGCATGACCAACTTGTACCCTTTAATTGGCACCCCTGTTTGATTAAATTGGAATCATTGGCTTGAATTTAGGCTGAAAATTGATTGTTAACTGTGGAAAGCTAACAGATTCACCTGAAGGCAGCATTGAGTTTAAGTTAAGTAGTCAGTAGTTAGCTGAAATCAAAGAGGTTTATATACTAATTATTAAGAGTTATGGTAATACAGTAACATGCCAGGTTAAGGGTAGTTTTGGCATAAGACAAAGTCTGATTAGGGGTTTAACTTAAGAATATGTCAAGTGTTAATTAAAATACTATTAACAATGGGGAACAAAACATAAGAGCATGGGTTCAAATGAATACTTTATTGCACCCATAATCCTTGATTAGAGCAATAGGACAAAGCATGGGGGGCTGATTAAGTTTACCGAGAAAGATGCCTTTAGGCATGGGGAGTTAAGGGGTATGGGCAGATTGCAACTGGCAGGATCCAGGCAGCTTGACTGCACTGGGTTGTTGGCTTATAAATAAGCTGTTGCAGAACTAAAAAAGGGCTGGACTTTTAGTCTTCAGAAAAAAAAAAGGAAAAAACAAAACAGAAAGAGATTTCAGAATACTGTGAATGAGTATCATTTGAAAACTGTGTAAGAGTTCAAGTTGTTCAAGTTGTCTTTGCTGATTGTTGTTGGCTGTTTGCTCAGCTTTTGTGGCTATTGATTTTCTGTTGTTACTGCATTGAACATTCTGGGTTTTCTTGGTTGTATCTTATTACTCTTTTCTGGGATTACTTGTTTGGTGCTCGACCATCTGCTGGTTCTCTTTGTTCTGGAAATTGTTGTTGGTTGTCTGTGGACTGTGGAAAACACTTGTGGGTTTGGTTTGTTGCTGTGTGGTTGCTATGTATCTGCTGTTGCTGTGTTTACTGCATACTGCCCAGCTGATCATTCCTTTCTTCTTTGTCCTCTATACCAGGTACACAACCAATGCACTGTCAAATGTAATTGGAAAAATTGAGCATGAATACAAATGAAAAGTCCTGAAGAATGTCTTTTATACATAGATTGTTACATTAAATATTCATGTAATGTGTAATAGTTTACATTCTTGTTTTGGATGCTGGAGATAGTCTTCATGCCTAATAAATGTCAATGTATGGTAGTTGAATGTTAGACTGTGTATATAGGTTGGTGATAAGAGTATGCCCAAGGCAGTAGGTTGTATCTCAGATTTAGTTCAATGGTGTAGTATAAGTCTGTAATGTATGCCAAGCATGAAAATCGTACACTACTAGTTAAGTTCTTTCCTTTCCAATAAATTGCCATATATAACTGTTAAACCATGTTTTAAGACAAAGAACACAGGGTTTGCAATCTCAACCCCATGAAGGTTGAGCCCAGGTCAAAACAGACCAAGCAGGCCTGCACCGGACAAACAATGGCCCAGGTCTGGCCCATCACGCGTGGGCTGGATTTGGGCCTTTAATTTTTGCTCGGCTGACTGTGTACGTGGCCGTGCTTCTGATTTTGCGCAAGTACTCAGAATTCTGTTATAGATAACTTGCAAGCATGTAATTAATTAGGACTATCTACTGTTTTCGATTAGTAGAGACAAACGCGACAAGAAACGTAGTTGCTATAGGATACCCTTTTAAAATAAGAACGAGATGAGCCTCGACAAATAAATAAAAACGCGCAAGCTGCGGGGCCCTCGTTAAATGTATATTATCGAAGCATTCAGTTTCCAGGATGGGTCGTTTAGCAAATCTCACGGCCCTCCCAGAATAATAACGCGATAGTCTCTTTAAGCGCGTACTTAATAATGTTATCTCCTTAAACTCGGGTGCACATTTATGTGACCCAAATCCGAATCTCAACGGAATCGAAATGTGTCTCTAACCACGGGTACATTGATTGTGGCGTGGTCTGAGATGCATTTCCACGACGTTGCAAATTCTTTTCATAAGGAATGAGACGAGCCTCGACAAACAAAGATGTACAAAGTGCGGGGCCCTCTAAATGTATATGTATAAAAATACTTAGAATTCGGGACATGCCGTTTAGCGAATTTCATGGCTTTCCCCAAAATAACAATACGCTAGTTGCTTTAAGCGCGCCTTTAATAGTTTATTTTCCTTAACTCGGGTGCACATTTATGTGACCCGAATCCAAATCTCAACCAAGTCGAGATATGTCAACAATCACGTGTACATTGATGTAACGTGATTCGAGGTATGTTTTCACGACGTTGCAATTCCTTGTAAAAATAATAATAATTATGAAAGCGGTTAAAAGATAAAATTTGCACACAAGTTCATATTTGTATAAAATCAGATAATTAAGCCGAATATAACAGTTGAGCGACCGTGCTAGAACCACGGAACTCGGGAATGCCTAACACCTTCTCCCGGGTTAACAGAATTCCTTATCCGGATTTCTGGTACGCAGACCGTAATATAGAGTCATTCTTTTCCTCGATTCGGGATTAAAATTGGTGACTTGGGACACCCTAAATCTCCCAAGTGGCGACTCTGAAATAATTAAACCAATCCCGTTTCGATTGTCCTTTAATTGGAAAAAACTCCCTTGCGCCCTCTCGGGTGCGGAAAAAGGAGGTGTGACAGCTCTGGCGACTCTGCTGGGGACACTACCCAGAACCACTAGTTCAGGGTTAAGAATTCGAGCTTAAAATAATTGTTATTATTTGGCTTTATTTATTATCTGATTTTTACATGTTTGAGCCTAATGTGCTAAATGCTGCTTTTACCGCTTTGATATTATTTGGACTGTATATAAACTGTGCCGAAACCCTTCTCTTCTTACCTCCGGGGAGAAGCTCGCTGGTCGAGACTCCCTATTCTGTTAGTGTCAATACCCGAAATAAGAAAGAGGACGGATAAGTTACGAAGCCGGACGGCCTTTTGGTTCCCGGTAAGTTGCCCCCTCCTCGACTCGAGTTGTCCGCTCGGGTACACTGTCTAGAACACTGACCCAGGTTTTTGAACATAGAATAACGTGACTTCATGCCGGATCCCTAGTAGGAATGCTTATTTGCATCACGTTGCATTTGACTTAGGGGACTCAACACAGGGGTTGGGTCCGTCTAGGACTAGCAACCTGATATGAAAGGACCATCCTAATGCATCCTATTTGTTTTCCGTGCATTTATTTGTCTCGAGCCCGCATGCTGACCGGTGTTTGAATAATGTGAAGTTGGAAACAAAAAAAAAAGAAGGAATAGCGGTTAAGGAGCTAATTGTTTATTTTTGGAAAAAGCCAATGCCAAAATACTGTCAAAACTCTGCCGAAATTTTGAGAAAATGAAAAGAAAACGTCTTATTAGTTTTGTTTTATTAAAAGCAAAGGAAAAATAGAAAAAAAAGGGGTCGTTGTTCTGTTTTGTTTTTCAAAAATATATAGTTTGTCTTGTCACAAAAGTGAAGATGAAAAAGAGTCTTATTTTTTTTAAAAAAAATGTTTTTTATTATTTTTATGAAAATCCGAGTAATATATATATATATATATATATATATATATATATATATATAAATATATGTCTTTATTTGTTGCAAAAATATTTGTCTTGCCAAAAAGTCTTGAAAAGTTTTTAGACCCCTAATTTTCAAAAAAGTTTGTTTTATTGTCTAAAAAATATATGTCTAAATAAAGTTTTTATTTTATTTTATTCACTTGGCATAATCACCCTAATAAATGTGCAGGATGAGCACGTTACAAAACGAACCTTTTTCAGTAATGACCAAGATCCCGTTTGAGTTGCGGTTATGGTGGAACGACTTAGGCAAAGAAGGGCAAGATAAAAGTAAGGAAATGTCTGAAAGGTCTCCCGGACCTACTAAACGTTCAGCCTCGGGGTGATATCATCAGATCATTGGTCACTTGTTGGGATTTCGCACACAACGTGTTCCATTTTTCGGACTTCGAGCTCACCCCGACGTTGGAAGAAATAGCAGGGTACATCGGAAGTGATGAAGCCCCTTTTAGGTTCAAATACTTGATTGCACCTAGAGCTGTCACGGTACACCGGTTTCTGGATTTCCTAAAAATACCTCGAACGTTCCACCATCCAGATCTTGCCAAAGGATTCTGCAGTCTCCACCTCATATATGCTAGATACGGCCACGTGGGCGGGTTCAATAAGCCGGATTTCAAACTATGCAGTAGAGGCAACCGACAAAAGTGGGACGAACACAGGCTAGTGGCTTTTATGACAGCCTTTCTGGGTCTTATAGTGTTCCCTAGGAAAGATGGAAACATTGATCTAAAGATAACCGGGGTCGTCAATACTTTGCTTACCCAAGATAAAAGTACTCTGGCGCCTATGATTATGGCTGACATTTTCCGGGCTCTCACTGCTTGTCGAGCCAGGGGCGACTTTTTCGAAGGATGTAACCTACTGTTGCAAATGTGGATGACCGATCATTTATGCCATCGCTCCTCACTTTTGGGTTATGGTTCGCCAGAGAAAACTTGTATTGGAGAATTCTACACGAGAATCAAAGGGCTCAATTTACCTGAGGGAGTCACATCATGGACCTCATTTCTCCGAACTCTCACTGCCAGCCAAATCCAATGGACGCTCGGATGGTCACCTATTGAGGAAATCATATACATGCCGGCAACCCGGCCTCACTTTCTGTTGATGGGACTGAAAAGTATCCAACCCTATGCACCGTATCGGGTTTTGAGGCAACTTGGGAGGTACCAAGTGGTACCGAAAGATGAAGATTTGAGTACCCAAGTGATTGAAATCAGTCCGAACGGTCATTTCCCTGAAGAAGAAGTTCGCCAAATCTGGAGTGAATGCCAACATCTGACAGCAAACACTTGTGTGATTGATACGGCAAAAGGGGAAGTCGCCCCAGGATATCACGCTTGGTTTAGAGGTAGCCTGTCCTACGAAAGACCGGCTAAGAGACCGCATCTCAAAGATTTCGTAGAATCATCCCAAGGGCAATGGAACTGGTTAGCAAAAGAGAAGGGTTATCGGGCAGAGATTGGTGATTTGAAGCTACAAATGGACAGTCTGAAATTCGATAACAGCGTACAAATCGCGGCGGATCGAAGCGAAAAGAATAGATTGATCCAAGAGAATGAAGAACTTAAGGCCCAAATCCAAAAATTGAGATTGTCTCTTGATGAGCAGCCCCGAAGTCGATCAGACCAGCGGTTGATAAAGGGTTTGAAAAGAGAGATCACAGAATGGCGAGACGGGTTAGAAGAATCCGAAAAGGTCATGGCAGAGTTCAAGGCACAGTGGGGAACAAGAGTAGATAAGCATCGCCGATGCTTGAACCAATTGAAACGTGACCACGAGAAGACTGTTGCCAAAATAAAGAGAGAGATGGATACACTTGAGTTTAAAGCAGTTAAGCAGGCCAGGGATTTCCAATTGGAGAGTAGATACTGTTACGACTTGTTGGCCCAAATGAAGACAGAAGTGCGGCAGCTGAGGAATCAGCATATACAGGACTCACAGGTATTCAAGACGTGCAGTGATCAGATAAGACACCTACTCATAGAGAAGAAACAAACCAGAGATAAGATCAGGGCCATTGCCCATGCCATCATCAGACGGTGTCGGCGGTGTGAGAACATGACCTGCGTTACCGTTCTCTCAGCAGTGATGGGTTATGTCAAACAGACCATGCACGAGTTGGAGCAGCTCGAAAGGGATCTCGCACCTAGACCCGTGAAAAGGCCGAATGATGCCTCGCGGGTCCCTAAGTTGGAAAATTAACCTTTGGTCGAGTCTTGTTTATTTAGGCTTTGATGTTTTCCCATATGTTGTTTTCTATTTTTTCCTTCAATCAAATAGGGTCAAAGAACCGTGGAGTCTGTATTGTTGTTATTCCTTGTTTGAAGTAATTTGTAATAGCAAAATTTTGAGAATGAATTTAATGATTTCACAAGAATTTTGTATTTCTTTACTTTAAGGCAGAACTACGCCTGGTCTGATTCACGCGGGGACGTGATACGTAGGCAATTCCCATAAGATTCGACCATTTTTAATAAAGAGAGAAAAGAAAATACATAATAAAATAAAACACAGGGTTTCCCAAAATACTTTAAAAGAGGGACGAATGAGCAAACCGGGATGACGCATGTTGTTTGAAGCAAAGCATGTAGAAACGGTTAACTGCCTAGGTGCATTGCATCCTCTACGTGTTATGATCAAATCTGTTAAACTCTAACGCTAACAAAGTTTGTTGTTGTCTGATCCAGACAAGTTAGTTGTTAAAGAACTCTGGCAACACACTCCTATCAAACCAGATCCAAAGGACCGATAGCAACAAGCATGACTACTTCAGAGAATAGTAATGAGGAAGAGAGGCCGATGAGCCAGTTGTTAAAAGAAGCGATGGAAAAGATTGAAAGGATGGGACTAGAGATGAATGCAATGCAGCTAGCCATAGCCAAAACACAAAAGAGCCCTGAAACACTGGGACACATGCCAGAATACCCTCACTCCGGCCCTTCCACAAGCCGCCCAAATCCCCTTTATCATCAAGAAAGAAGCCCTCATGATTCCCAAGCTCCACCACCCCATCAACCTCTCCCAACACCCAATATTCCCATTTTTGTGGGACCCACATCAGCCCCCTTGCAAAGAACGACCAGTGAGCCATTGTTTCAGGCTCACGATACGCAATACTATCCCCCGAGCCTACGTTTCATGCCCCCGAACCACAGGCTTACAATCCACATTTGGAAGTGCCGGCAGAGATTGAGAAGCCGGCTAAGGCCCCTGAACAGGATGAAGTATTGAGAAAGTTCAAAAGCCTGGAGCAGTCCTTCAGGAACTTGCACGGGCTGGGCAATCAAGTCAGCGTAGCATACAAAGATCTGTGCCCTTTCCCAGACGTCCAACTCCCGGCTGGGTTCAAGATGCCTAAGTTTGATTTATATGAAGGGCACGGTGATCCCATGGCACATTTGCGGGGATTCTGTAGCAAAATGAGAGGGGCAGGCGGCAAGGATGAGCTGCTGATAGCTTATTTCGGCCAAAGTCTGAGCGGATCTGCACTAGAATGGTATACCAGGCAGGATTCCAGCAGGTGGTACACGTGGGATGATCTGGCGCAGGCTTTTGCAGGTCATTTCCAGTACAATCTCGAGATAGTCCCTGACCGTCTCACATTATTGAGAACTGGGAAGAAACCCGGGGAAAGTTTTCGCGAGTTCGGGTTCCGCTGGAGAGAACAAGCAGCTAGAGTCGATCCTCCCATGAGAGAGGGAGAGATGGTGGACTATTTTTTGCAGACATTGGATCCAACCTACTTTGGTCACTTGGTGACAACGGTTGGAAAATCTTTCAACGAGGTGGTCAAGATAGGGGTCATGATAGAAGAGGGTTTGAGGTCTGACAAGATCTTGAACTATTCGGCACTCAAGGCCACAACCCAGGCTATTCAAAGCGGCACGGGAGGTGCGTTGA
Organism: Nicotiana sylvestris; assembly: GCF_000393655.2. Classification (NCBI taxonomy): domain Eukaryota; kingdom Viridiplantae; phylum Streptophyta; class Magnoliopsida; order Solanales; family Solanaceae; genus Nicotiana; species Nicotiana sylvestris. The sequence goes on from NC_091064.1 coordinate 5,531,118, forward strand.
GAAGAAAGAAAGAAGAGGTTGCCACGATCGAGGCAGGCAGTTGGTCTAGGGCTGGCAGGCCGCACTACAACCAACCCAGACCTCACAGGTCAGAATACCCATACAACCCACCATAAAATTTCTATCCACCTCGAGAACCACATTGTTCCGTACACCAAGCCCAAGCATACACTCAGCCTCCGGTTCGCCCACAATGGCGCGCGCCGGCTCCCCAGAACATATATGCACCACCACAAAACACCTACCCTCCACCAAGGGCGTATAGAAACCCTTCAGGGGCAGGCTTTCGGGGAAATCCAGATGCTAGGAATGACAGGTTGCGGAAGCAGAGAACTTTCACGGAGCTGGGAGAAACCTACACCGCTTTGTTCCACAAACTGAGGCAATTGGGTTTGGTTAGTCCTGTCCAGACTCGAGAACCAAATCCCCCACCTCAAAATTTGGATCGATCAATCAGTTGTGAATACTGTTCAAGGATGCTCGGGCATGATACCGAGAAGTGCTGGAAATTAAGGCATGTCATACAGGATCTTATTGACACCAATAAGATTGAGGTCCAGACACCAGAAGCTCCTAACATCAACCAAAACCCACTGCCAGCGCACCACGAAACTCACATGATTGAGTTGGTGTGCGAGGGAGGAGAATTGAGAAAACCCTCACAAACAGTGATGATGATCCAAGCCGCCCCGAAAGAAGTCTCGACCAGTGGAGGAACGAGTGTACAGTCGCAGGGAGAAGGCGTCAAGCCGGTAGTGATATTGGGAAAGAGCCCGTCCGCCATAACAAGCAAACCCGAGCCAAGCAAGTTGGTAATATCAGGGATCCCGCCGACACCGGCAGTCGTGTTAAAAGGGGTATGTAGAGAACTGGTGACCATAAAGCCTGTGGTCCAGCTGCCGATGATTGACAGCAGGGCTGTGCCTTGGAAATATGAAAAGGCGGTGGTGATGTACAAAGGAAAACAGGTGGAAGAAGTCAGTTGTGAAGCGCAAGGGCTGACTCGATCAGGTCGATGTTTTGCTCCGGTGGAGCTAAGAAGAACCAACCCAGTTGCAACCAAGAAACCTGTGTCCGAAGAAGAGGCTGAAGAGTTCCTGAGGAAGATGAAAGTACAAGACTATTCTGTGGTCGAACAGCTGAGAAAAACACCGGCCCAGATCTCACTGTTGTCATTACTGATCCATTCTGAGGAGCATCGTCGGGCCCTGTTGAAGATATTGAACGAAGCTCATGTACCCAGTGAGATTTCTGTAAACCACCTGGAAACCATTGCCAGCAAGATTTTCGAGGTGAACAGGGTAACATTCTCAGATGATGACCTGCCGGTGGAAGGTACAGAGCATAATAAAGCTCTATACCTAGCTGTCAAATGTGAAGACTCGGTGGTAACTCGAGTATTGGTGGATAACGGCTCAAGCGCCAATATTTGCCCACTATCTACCCTGAACCAATTAAAGATCGACCACGGAAGGATCCACAAGAACAGTATCTGTGTCCGAGGGTTTGACGGAAACGGAACGGCCACTGTGGGGGATGTTGTACTTGAATTGACCATCGGTCCAGTCCTGTTTACCATGGAATTCCAGGTATTAGACGCCACAGTATCTTACAACCTGCTGTTAGGTCGACCATGGATTCATGCAGCCAAAGCGGTGCCTTCCACCCTACATCAGATGGTGAAGTTCGAGTGGGAAAGACAAGAGGTCGTGTTACACGGCGAGGATACAACGTGCACCATGGGCGGAACCATTGTACCTTTCATAGAGACCGCTGATGACAAAGGTCCTTGGGTCTACCAGATTTTCGATACAGGGTCGGCCAACAAAATTTCTGAAGGAGAAATCATCCCGCACCCTAGGGTAGCTGCCGCAACAGTCATGATGGTCTCAGAAATGCTGGGTAATGGATTTGTGCCAGGAAAAGGCCTGGGAGTCGAGCTTCAAGGGATTGTCCAACCTGTCTCCCTTCCTAAAAATCTGGAAACTTTCGGATTGGGGTTCAAACCAACCGCAGCAGATAGGAAGCAAGCGCGAAAAATGAAGAAGAGGGTCTGGTTTCTGCCTAAACCAGTGCCACGTCTCTCACGGTCTTTTGTTAAAGCAAGTGCCAAGGGGTCACCGGTCCCAAAGATTTTAGGACCTTTGATCGGTATAAATGAAGACCTGAATCAGAGTTTTGAGAGGCTATTCGCGGATGTCAGTATGGTGGAAGCTGGAGAAGGTTCCAGCAGAGCAGAGATACAGTTTGTGGGGCCTGAGGCCAAGACCAACAATTGGACAGTTACTCCTCTTCCTGTCCGAGGGGAGTCTTGGTAGTAGGCTTTGATTTATGTTTTGTGTGTTTTGTTTTGTCCGGATTATTCAAGGGTGTAATCCAAATTTTACTTTCGTTTTTGTAAAAGTGTGAACCCTTTTATCCCGCAAGTTTAATAAAGTTCTTTTCTTTTGTCCCATTTTAATTTTGTTTTGTTCTTTTTCTTTCTGAACAGTTCTCTTTTTACTGGTTCTAATGACATGGCATGCACAGCGGATCTTCGACCTAGTCTAATAAATCAATCTGAATCCGACTCAATGATGCAAGAGGTCGTTTGTGACGATGAATCTGAATGTGACGAAGGTGAAGCCTTCGAAGAGATAAACCGAGAACTATGCCAATTTGAAGAGAAACCCAAGCCTAACCTAAATGACACTGAGGCTGTGAATCTAGGAGACGCTGATAACGTCCAAGAGACCAAAATTAGCATCCACATTGAGCCGAATGTCAGGGAAGAATTGATCAAAACCCTCATGGAATTCAAAGATGTTTTTGCATGGTCATATGACGATATGCCTGGATTAAGCACCAATTTAGTGGTTCACAAATTGCCCACTGACCCGGCATACCCTCCGGTCAAGCAAAAACTAAGGAAATTTAAAACAGAAATGAGTGTAAAGATCAAAGAAGAAGTGATTAAGCAGTTGCAAGCGAAGGTCATTCGGGTCACTCGATATCCCGAGTGGTTGGCCAATGTGGTACCAGTCCCAAAGAAGGATGGAAAAATCAGGGTGTGCGTCGACTACCGCAACCTCAACAAAGCAAGTCCCAAGGACAATTTTCCATTGCCCAACATCCATATCTTGATCGATAATTGCGCTGGGCGCGAGATCGGATCCTTTGTAGATTGCTATGCGGGTTATCATCAGATCCTAATGGACGAGGAGGATGCGGAAAAGACAGCGTTTATTACGCCATGGGGAACCTACTGCTATCGGGTAATGCCATTCGGGTTAAAGAATGCCGGGGCAACGTACATGCGAGCAATGACTGCTGTGTTTCATGACATGATACACAAAGAAATCGAGGTGTACGTCGATGATGTGATCATCAAATCTTGGCGTCAGGAGGACCATGTAGCAGACCTAAGGAGATTTTTCCAAAGACTCCGGAGGTATGATATCAAGCTTAACCCGGCCAAATGCGCATTCGGGGTTCCATCAGGAAAGCTGCTAGGATTCATCGTCAGTCGACGGGGGATTGAGTTAGACCCATCCAAAATTGAATCCATCCGAGATTTGCCACCGCCAAGGAACAAAACAGAGGTAATGAGTTTGCTGGGTAGACTCAATTACATCAGCAGGTTCATCGCTCAACTCACCGCAACTTGTGAGCCCATATTCCGGCTGCTGAGAAAGGATGCTATGGTAGGTTGGACGGCAGAGTGTCAGGAGGCCTTCGACCAAATCAAAGGGTATCTGTCTAATCCACCCGTATTGGTCCCACCTAAGCCTGGGAAGCCCTTGATTCTTTACCTGACGGTCTTGGAAAATTCATTTGGTTGTGTATTGGGGCAACATGATGACACAGGAAGGAAGGAGCAAGCCATCTACTATCTTAGCAAGAAATTCACAGTACATGAGGTCAAGTACACTCAACTCGAGAAAACATGTTGCGCCCTAACTTGGGTAGCTCAGAAGTTGAAACACTACCTGTCTTCGTATACTACTTATCTCATATCCCGTTTGGACCCATTGAAGTATATCTTTCAGAAACCTATGCCCACGGGAAGGTTGGCAAAATGGCAAATTCTGCTCACAGAGTTTGATATCGTCTATGTAACGAGGACGGCCATGAAAGCCCAGGCGCTGGCAGACCATTTGGCAGAGAATCCCGTTGATGAAAAATACGAGCCCTTAAGAACGTATTTTCCTGACGAAGAGGTAATGCATACAAATGAGTTGGAATTACCTGAGGAACCGGGTTGGAAGCTTTTCTTCGATGGAGCTGCAAACGCGAAAGGGGTTGGAATAGGAGCAGTACTCATTTCTGAAACAGGACGGCATTATCCTGTTACGGCTCAACTACGCTTCTATTGCACCAACAATATGGCCGAGTATGAGGCTTGCATTCTGGGTCTGCGCTTGGCTGCCGACATGGATGTCCAAGACGTCTTGGTCTTGGGAGACTCGGACCTCTTGGTACACCAGATTCAGGGTGAATGGGAAACGCGAGATCTAAAACTCATACCATACCGACAATGCTTGCATGATCTGAGCAAGCAATTTCGATCGGTGAAGTTCAAACACATCCCGAGAGTTCACAATGAGGTTGCGGATGCTTTAGCCACCTTAGCATCAATGCTGCACCACCCTGACAAAATGTATGTTGATCCTCTGCACATCCAGGTCCGTGATCAGCACGCCTACTGCAATGCCATAGAAGAAGAAGCAGATGGCGAACCCTGGTTTCATGATATCAAGGAATACCTCAGAATGGGGATATATCCAGAACATGCCTCTAGAGACCAAAAAAGAGCCCTTCGGCGTTTGTCGAATGGTTTCTTCCTCAGTGGAGGAGTATTGTACAAAAGAACCCCGGATTTGGGATTGTTGAGATGCATAGATGCCAGTCAAGCAACGACGGTTATGGCAGAGGTACATGCTGGAGTTTGTGGGCCACACATGAGCGGATATGTATTGGCAAGAAAGATCCTTCGAACAGGGTGTTATTGGCTCACCATGGAACACGACTGTATCACTTTCGTGAGGAAATGCCATCAGTGCCAGATACATGGAGATCTGATTCATTCTCCGCCAACAGAGTTACATACGATGTCAGCACCCTGGCCGTTTGTAGCATGGGGCATGGATGTCATTGGACCTATCGAACCAGCAGCATCCAACGGCCATAGATTCATTCTAGTGACCATTGATTACTTCACCAAATGGGTTGAGGCTAAAACCTTCAAGTCAGTAACTAAAAAGGCAGTGGTGGATTTTGTGCATTCCCATATCATCTGCAGATTTGGGATCCCAAAAGTGATCATCACGGATAATGGTGCGAATCTTAATAGCAGCCTGATGAGAGAGGTATGCCAACAATTCAAGATTACACACCGCAATTCCACCCCATATCGTCCCAAGGCGAATGGAGCGGTCGAAGCAGCCAATAAGAATATCAAGAAGATACTGCGAAAGATGGTGGAAGGGTCGAGACAATGGCACGAGAGATTACCCTTTGCTTTGTTGGGTTACCGCACTACCGTCCGAACTTCCATAGGCACAACTCCTTATTTGTTGGTGTACGGAACTGAGGCCGTAATACCAGTGGAAGTCGAAATTCCGTCCCTCCGGATTGTCGCTGAAGCCGAGATTAATGATGATGAATGGGTCAAAGCTCGATTGGAACAGTTGAGCTTGATAGATGAGAAAAGATTGGCAGCAGTGTGCCATGGTCAGCTATACCAAAAGAGAATGGCAAGAACATATAATAAGAAGGTGCGCCCCAGGAAGTTTGAAGTAGGGCAGCAGGTATTGAAAGAAGATCCTCCCACATCAGGTCGAGGCAAAAGGCAAATTCGCACCAAATTGGCAAGGGCCGTATATCGTGACCAGAGTATTGTCCAACGGTGCTTTGTGTTTGACAGATGTCGAAGGTAGATGCGTCGACATGGCTATCAATTCAGATGCAGTCAAGAGATATTATGCGTAATTTCTTTAATTATGGCAATTGTTGGTTTATTTGTTTGTATTTGGCATTTATTGGATAATGAGATGACGGAGGCAATTCTTTCTTCTATCCAAACACTTTTTAACCCTTGCTTCCCCCTTTGAGCCTTAAGTTATTCTTTCATACCCCTCTTTTGGAATCACTAATGGAAAAGACATGAAAAAAAAGAGAAGAAAAGAAAAAGAAAAATTAAAAGAAGGAAAAAGAAAAAAGGAAGATAAAATCATAAGAAATACAAAATCGTGGGAACTACGTTTGACCTGATTCCTCGAAGAGGATACGTAGGCGCCTCACGGCTCGGTCATAGTATGCATCATAGTGAATATAGGATGCATAATGTACATAGTGTGCATAATAGGCACAGTGTGCGTAACGCACGTAGCGCAACATAAGTGTAAAAAATAAATTCCCCAAGCAAGAAAACTGGGGCAGAGGCTATGTTTTAAGTTCCAACCAAGGTTTGATTCCAAAATCTGTAGCAGATCACCCATCAAAATTATTTTCATTTTTGATAGCCTTTCTTTAGCCCCACACCAAAACCAACATCGACGTCCAAAAGACCTCCCGATCAATATCCAAGAGATGTCAAGTCAGGCAAATAAGGCCGAGAATAATACACCGATCCCCAGCAAAGAAGAGGATCATAAGACTGGGATTGAATTGATGGTCAAAGGGATCTCCAGAAGAGAGGGTCGTATCGACAACACCCCGATTCTTCAATTAAGAAATAAAATGAGAGAGTCTTATCGGTGAAAACCTTCACAGGCACCGAAAGGCGACGTAAGATGAGGGATATGAAATGAGGGAGTCTTATTGGTGAAAACCTTCACAGGCACCATAAGGCGCCGGGAGATGAGAGAAAAGAGAGAGTCTCATTAGTGAAAACCCCTCGAAGGGCACTATGAGGCGACAAGACAGATAAACAAAAACTACCACATTCGCAACGAAATGGACACTCATTTATCATCCCCAGCAAGTCAGACCATCGGGCAAATCGATTGATACAAATAGACTGGGTCGGGAATCTATGGTGCACGTCATGATCACGGGAACCAGTCATGTCCTCCAGATAAGTTCTTCTGAGTTTCTTCTCCCACCAAATATTGGTTCAGAAAGATTTTCTCCCTTTCTATCTTTTATTTCTTTTCCTAAAATTTGTCTTGAAAGGATTTTTCAAAGCTTACTACCAGAAACCGGAGGGGAATTCATCCAATGCAGGATAATACAAACAGTTTTAAAGGCCGGTCCCAGGCAATGCAGTAATCGTGCCTCGCAGTTTTGGAGGAAGTAAGCTCCAAAGGGAATGGTTTCGGGAGTAAAAGCAGATTCCCACAGCATGTGCTTAAAGAGAAAGCAGAAAAGGGAACAAATTGAAAACCAGCCCCAGCAGGCTAGAGACCCCCAGCAGGCAATTTTGTCCACTAACCAATTATGGGGACATAGAGCAAGAAAAGGGGAAGAGAGGAAAAATCATCCGCCGGAAAGGCACCCTCTACCACCACGATTAAAACTAATTAAATCCTTTTGTCTGCTGCAGGAAAACAAAGGATTGATGATGGCAGCGAGATGCAACGCCAGGGAAATCACCAAAAACCGGGGCAGAAAATTATAATGCGGGAATACATTTAAGTTCTAGGTCGCCCACCAGTATAATGCGGGAATACATTTTAAGTTCTAGGTCGCCCACCAGTATAATGCGGGAATACTTTTAAGTTCTAGGTCGCCCACCAGTATAATGCGGGAATACATTTAAGTTCTAGGTCGCCCACCAGTATAATGCGGGAATACATTTAAGTTCTAGGTCGCCCACCAGTATAATGCGGGAATACATTTAAGTTCTAGGTCGCCCACCGGTATAATGCGGGAATACATTTAAGTTCTAGGTCGCCCACCAGTATAATACGGGAATACATTTAAGTTCTAGGTCGCCCACCAGTATAATGCGGGAATACATTTAAGTTCTAGGTCGCCCACCAGTATAATGCGGGAATACATTTAAGTTCTAGGTCGCCCACCAGTATAATGCGGGAATACATTTAAGTTCTAGGTCGCCCACCAGTATAATGCGGGAATACATTTAAGTTCTAGGTCGCCCACCAGTATAATGCGGGAATACATTTAAGTTCTAGGTCGCCCACCAGTATAATGCGGGAATACATTTAAGTTCTAGGTCGCCCACCAGTATAATGCGGGAATACATTTAAGTTCTAGGTCGCCCACCAGTATAATGCGGGAATACATTTAAGTTCTAGGTCGCCCACCAGTATAATGCGGGAATACATTTAAGTTCTAGGTCGCCCACCAGTATAATGCGGGAATACTTTTAAGTTCTAGGTCGCCCACCAGTATAATGCGGGAATACATTTTAAGTTCTAGGTCGCCCACCAGTATAATGCGGGAATACATTTTAAGTTCTAGGTCGCCCACCAGTATAATGCGGGAATACATTTAAGTTCTAGGTCGCCCACCAGTATAATGCGGGAATACATTTAAGTTCTAGGTCGCCCACCAGTATAATGCGAGAATACATTTTAAGTTCTAGGTCGCCCACCAGTATAATGCGGGAATACATTTAAGTTCTAGGTCGCCCACCAGTATAATGCGGGAATACATTTAAGTTCTAGGTCGCCCACCAGTATAATGCGGGAATACATTTAATTTCTAGGCCGCCCACCAGTATAATGCGGGAATACATTTAAGTTCTAGGTCGCCCACCAGTATAATGCGGGAATGCTTTTAAGTTCAGCTCTAGATTTTGGAATCAGTAACCCCACCTGAAGGCGGACAGGTACAACAGAGATCCCCAAGCAGGAAACAACAAAATCCCCAGCGCCAAGAAGCAGAAGGCTGCAAAGGCAAGCGCGCAATTCAAAGGGAGAAGGAACGTGCCTCAAAAGAAGTAGTTTGGGAACGTTGTAGCATGCCCAACATAACAATTTTGATGAAGGAAGCCATACCACTGGAGAAACCATTGAAAGGTTTAAAGAAGAGGGCCATGTTCCCAGCAGATCAAGCAGAGTGATGAAAACTGGCATTCAGAAAAGGCGAAGGACCAGCATCATCTCCCGAGTTCACAAAATAAGGGCATCAGAGGAAAGCGTTAGCCGACAAGAAAGCAAGACAACAAGAACAAGTTGAAGATAGATGAGATCTCATACTTGTCACACCTCCTTTTTCCGACCCCGCGAAGGGCGAAGGAGTTTTTTCCAATTAAAGGACATTCGAAACGGGATTTGTTTATTTATTTCAGAGTCGCCACTTGGGAGATTTAGGGTGTCCCAAGTCACCAGTTTAATCCCGAATCGAGGAAAAGAATGACTCCATATTACAGTCCGCGAACCAGAAATCCGGATAAGGAATTCTGTTAACCCGGGAGAAGGTGTTAGGCATTCCCGAGTTCCGTGGTTCTAGCACGGTCGCTCAATTGTCATATTTGGCTTATTTATCTGATTTTAATACAATTATGAACCGATGTGCCAATTTTAACTCTTTACCACTTTATTATTATTATTATTATTATTATTATTATTATTATTAAAAATTGTGAACATCGTTTAAAACATGTCTTTGGATTACGTCACATGAAATGCACCCGCAATCCGGAACACATTTTTATTCAATGTTTTAGGATTTAGATTTGGGTCGCATGAAATGCGCATCCGAGTTTAAGAAGGTAAAATTAATTAAATCGCGCCTAAAGAGTCTAGCGTATCATTATTTTGGGTAGGGCCGTGAAATTTGCTAAAACGGCTCCTCCCTAATTCTAAGCGATTAAATGTACATTTATTGAGGGCCCCGCAATCTATACATTTCATTAAGCGAGGCTCATCTCATTTATTTGGACAAATCTTAAAACGACTACATTTTTCTATAAAAATGAGTCTCTAAAATAAAGAAAGAAAATCCTAATTTATTACTAGCTTTTATTATTTTAAGAAGACATGACATGTTAATTGCTTGATTAATACAAATATTGATGAAAAAGGAATTTCACTCTTAATTTCGAAATTATAAATAAAATAAAAATTCAACAACTAATATTCAAAATAAACAAATATAGCTAGATTAAAACTCAGCATTGTTATTTTTTTAAAAAAAATTATTGAGATTAATTATTCACAATCATTTGAAACTAGATTTAACCATAATTACTAAAGCTTATTAGAAAGTTTATTAGACTTAAACGTTCTCTTAATCTTGCTTAAGCTCAAGTCATGCCTTAATGCCTAATTTACGATGTTTAATTTAAATTCGTGTCTTAGCTAAATTTAGCTACTTGTTCATGATCAACCTATAATCTTGAAGCCTTCATAACTAGTGAATTAACCTATTTTGCCGAACTGATTTATTACAGACTAACTTATGATATTATTTTCTTATTCCAGTTATTATTTAGTAATTCATGAAATAGCTTAAATACAATCAACAAAAGGAACAAAGAAATAAAAACGAAATTAAAACTTCAAATTTTCATTCTTCATATGTATTCACGCTTCATATTTCGGATTACAATAAACAGCTTTTCAGTTGTGTACCTGATATTGGAAGCAAAAGAAAATGAATATGAGAATCAGCAACAGCAGTAAAATCAGTACAACACAGCAACAATAGCCCAGCAACAGTAACAACCCAGTAACAGACCGGTGGAGTAGTAATCCAAAAAAAACAAAAGCTTCCAGCTTTTATGAAACAACAATTAATTCTGATTTCAAACAACAAAAGAAAACAGAATATTTTTTTTAGTTTTTTTTTATATTTGAAAGCTTAAATATTTTTCGGAATTTTCTATCTCTTAAATGTTCAGCCCTTTTCTCTCTCTTATTTTCTGATTTGTTTCTCTCTCCCGTTTTTTTCTGTCTGTGTATTTCTCCTCCCCTCCCTTTTTATTCTGATTTCAAGACTTCTTCTAACCCCTCTCATAAAATCTTTCCATTAATTAAAATCAACCCATTTTCTCTACCAAACCCATTATCTTCCCACTCATTCCCATTACATTAAATAACATATCACACCACCCCATTTCATTTTGTCCCCCATGCTTTATTTAAAATAATGCAAGATTCCCCTTTAAATTAAATCTTGTCCCCCCTTTATATTAAATAATCATATCACAACCCACCCCATTTCATTTTGTCCCCCATGCTTCAAATAAACAATTACAAAATGTACAATTCCTAAACTACCCCTTCCGACCTTACTGAAATTACCAAACTACCCCTGAACGTATTACAAATTTACCAAACTACCCATCAGCTATAACACATCAATTAATCAAACTTAACCAAAATATAGACAATATGATCAATTTCTAACAATGTTCAAACAACAATATGAACATGGATGAACATCATAACAACAATATCACATAAACACGATTTTAACAACATTTCAACAACAAATCACATGAACACGAATTGAACAACAAAGAACAACTAAAATTTGATTGAACAATATTTTAGCAACAAACAATCCTATTTTCGGATTCAACAACAACAAACAAAGTATGAAAATTTCTAAATTCAATCATATTGAACTTAACATCAACTCTAACAACATTACAACAAACAATTCTTATATTAAACTTTAAACAAGATTATGAGAACAATTCAAGCAATAATCATAAATGGTAAACAAGAAATCAAACTATACAAAATTCGGATTCAAGATCATCCAAACAAAGTAGGAACATGAATGAATCTATTTTAACAACAATAACAAACAAGCTTTATTCAACTTCGAATTAAACTTAAACAAAACAAATAAACATATTCAAATCACTAATCTTCAAATAATCAATTAATCTTTTTAAATTAAATCCAACAAAATTATAACAAATATACATGATCCAAAAATAAAACCAAAACATAACTTCACATTAAATCACTGAATTAAAAACGAACTTCAAACAAGATGAAACACGAATTAAATCTATATTAACAACAATCAACGGATTCAAACGATTTAAGCTAACACTTTTCTATATTAAAACTAAATCTTCTTAAAATTAATAAAACAAACTGAAAAAATAATTTAATTGAATCTTCAATTTAAATCTATCAACAATATAATTAAACTAACCATTTTTATCTAAAAATAAATAAGAAAAATGAAACAAACTTATACTAATTTCAAATCTGAAAATATCAAACAAATTATGGATGAAATAAAACTTAGAACAACTAACCGTAAATGACCAACGACGAACATCGAACGAACTCTAAACGAAACCAACGAAACTTGGACATAAACGGACTTGAAGACGACGAAGCAACAAGCATCAGTGAAAGATGAAGAAAACGCAGCAGCGACGAGCAAGCTCGTCCATGGTCAGCCGCGATGGAGCAGCGGCGAAGAAGAAAGCGGGCAGCAGTGGCAGCAGCAGCGGCAACACGACATCGACAGCAGCAGCAACGAACACGCATCGGCAGCAATAGGCGGCAGCAGTAGCGGCTTGTTTGGACGACGCAGCAGTAGGGGAAGCCATGGACGACACAACATCAAGGTGACGATGAAGCTCGCCCATGGCTGGACGTAACAGAAGGAGCAAAAGCTAGCTGAAACGCAGCGGGGAAACAGCCATAGTCGAGCAAGCTTTGAGCTTGACGAGCTTCAATGGTGGATAGGGCTGGGGTCATTTAGTTGAGCCGGGGTCGTGAAGGTAACGTACGTGTGTGTGTGTGTAGCCATGGCTTCTTGAGGTTGAAGGCAAAAGGAAGCCATGGGAGGTGGAGAAGCTTGAGGAAGAAGAAGAAGATAGGAGGGGTGGGGGCGGATTGGTTTAGTGTTTTTTTTTAGGGTTTTCTTCCTTTTTTTCTTTTGTTTTGTGTTGTAAAATGTAAGACAAAGGGGTTTGGGTCTTTTGGGTTATGGACTGGATCGACCCAGTTCGAAATGGACTGGGTCGTAGAGAAGATTGGGCCATTTTTTGGGCTTGTGGCTTGAAATTGAAGAAGAGGTCCAATTCCGACTTTCTTTATATTTTCGCTCTCTTTTCTTCTTTTATTTTTCTAAAACTAAATTATAAAAATACTTAAACTATTATTAAGAACTAAATTAAGTTATAAAAGCGCAAATTAATTCCCAATAACAATTAACGCACAATTAAGTATTAATTAAGCATAAAATTGTATATTTGGACATTAAATGCTAAAAATGCAAACGATGCCTATTTTTGTAATTTTTAATTTTTGTAAAACAAATTTAATTACTAACAATTGTAGAATTAAATCCTATATGCAAAATGCGACATATTTTTGTATTTTTTATTAATTTAGCAAATAAACATGCACAGATAAATACAAATAATTATTCAAAATATCACAAAACATCACAAAATTGCACACCAAGAAAAATTACTTTATTTTTTGAATTTTTTGGGAGTAATTCTCATATAGGGCAAAAATCACGTGCTTACAGCTGCCCCTCTTTGCCCGGATACACGAAGGGTTTTCGTGCAAAGATAAAGCGAGCGATTTTTGCCCATCCGAGTACTCCGTGTGAAGCATTTTTTGAAAAAGATTTGACCGAACCTTTGCTTCAAAGGTTTCCTACATATCCTGGGCTAAACAGGAATCAGGTCAATGTAGTTCGGGAAGTTTTTGGTAGCTGGGACTACCGTGGGACTGCGATGTTACTGCTGTTGCATGTTGTTATCACTGCTTACCGATCTCCTTGTTACACCGTGCTTAAAAGAAAACAAGAAGCTAGGCTAGACTAAAATTTGTTCTTGTTGCCTTGCTTTCTTGTCGGCTTGTGTTTCCTCCGGTGCTTTTCTTCCGATGTTTTTCTTCCTTTTGACACATGGACTTGAGTTTATGCTGGGACCTCTTGTTGCAACCTTCTGCTTCCCGGTGCTGGGGATTTTATTGTTTACTGCTGGGGATTCCTGTTGTAACCTTCCGCCTTCTGGTGGGGTTACTGATTCCAAAATCTGTAATACAAGACTAAAAGGTTGCTTCAATGCAAAATTATGAAATGTATGCCCGCATTATACTGGTGGACGACCTAGAACTGAAATGTATTCCCACATTTTACTGGTGGGCGACCTAGAACTGAAATGTATTCCCGCATTTTACTGGTGGGCGACCTAGAACAGAAAGTATTCCCGCATTTTACTGGTGGGCGACCTAGAACTGAAATGTATTCCCGCATTATACTGGTGGGCGACCTAGAACTTAAAAGTATTCCCGCATTCTACTGGTGGGCGACCTAGAACTGAAATGTATTCCCGCATTTTACTGGTGGGCGACCTAGAACAGAAAGTATTCCCGCATTATACTGGTGGGCGACCTAGAACTTAAAAGTATTCCCGCATTCTACTGGTGGGCGACCTAGAACTGAAATGTATTCCCGCATTTTACTGGTGGGCGACCTAGAACAGAAAGTATTCCCGCATTTTACTGGTGGGCGACCTAGAACTGAAATGTATTCCCGCATTTTACTGGTGGGCGACCTAGAACTGAAAAGTATTCCCGCATTTTACTGGTGGGCGACCTAGAACTGAAATGTATTCCCGCATTTTACTGGTGGGCGACCTAGAACAGAAAGTATTCCCGCATTATACTGGTGGGCGACCTAGAACTTAAAAGTATTCCCGCATTCTACTGGTGGGCGACCTAGAACTGAAATGTATTCCCGCATTTTACTGGTGGGCGACCTAGAACAGAAAGTATTCCCGCATTTTACTGGTGGGCGACCTAGAACTGAAATGTATTCCCGCATTTTACTGGTGGGCGACCTAGAACTGAAATGTATTCCCGCATTCTACTGGTGGGCGACCTAGAACTGAAATGTATTCCCGCATTTTACTGGTGGGCGACCTAGAACTGAAATGTATTCCCGCATTCTACTGGTGGGCGACCTAGAACTGAAATGTATTCCCGCATTCTACTGGTGGGCGACCTAGAACTGAAATGTATTCCCGCATTCTACTGGTGGGCGACCTAGAACTGAAATGTATTCCCGCATTTTACTGGTGGGCGACCTAGAACTGGAAATGTATTCCCGCATTCTACTGGTGGGCGACCTAGAACTGAAATGTATTCCCGCATTCTACTGGTGGGCGACCTAGAACTGAAATGTATTCCCGCATTTTACTGGTGGGCGACCTAGAACTGAAATGTATTCCCGCATTTTACTGGTGGGCGACCTAGAACTGAAATGTATTCCCGCATTCTACTGGTGGGCGACCTAGAACTGAAATGTATTCCCGCATTTTACTGGTGGGCGACCTAGAACAGAAAGTATTCCCGCATTTTACTGGTGGGCGACCTAGAACTGAAATGTATTCCCGCATTTTACTGGTGGGCGACCTAGAACTGAAATGTATTCCCGCATTCTACTGGTGGGCGACCTAGAACTGAAATGTATTCCCGCATTTTACTGGTGGGCGACCTAGAACTGAAATGTATTCCCGCATTCTACTGGTGGGCGACCTAGAACTGAAATGTATTCCCGCATTTTACTGGTGGGCGACCTAGAACTGAAAGTAAAAGGACAGAAATGTATGCCTCTATTATATGGGCGGGCTCCCAACTTCAATGCTAACTTAGGAGGAAATGCGTCTCCTATGGGTAAACTAAACTTAGGAGGAAATGCGTCTCCTATGGGTAAAAGTAAATTTAGGAGGAAATACGTCTCCCTATGGGAAAACTAAACTTAGGAGGAAATGCGTCTCCTATGGGTAAACTAAACTTAGGAGGAAATGCGTCTCCTATGGGTAAAACTAAACTTAGGAGGAAATGCGTCTCCTATGGGTAAAACTAAACTTAGGAGGAAATGTGTCTCCTGTGGGTAAAACTAAACTTAGGAGGAAATGCGTCTCCTGTGGGTAAAACTAAACTTAGGAGGAAATGCGTCTCTTGTGGGTAAAAGTAAATTTAGGAGGAAATGCGTCTCCTATGGGTAAACTAAACTTAGGAGGAAATGCGTATCCTATGGGTAAACTAAACTTAGGAGGAAATGCGTCTCCTATGGGTAAAAGTAAATTTAGGAGGAAATGCGTCTCCTATGGGTAAACTAAACTTAGGAGGAAATGCGTCTCCTATGGGTAAACTAAACTTAGGAGGAAATGCGTCTCCTATGGGTAAACTAAACTTAGGAGGAAATGCGTCTCCTATGGGTAAAACTAAACTTAGGAGGAAATGCGTCTCCTATGGGTGAAACTAACTTAGGAAGTGCGTCTCCTATTGGCAGAACTAGACTTAGGAAGTGCGTCTCCTATTGGCAAAGGCGTGGAATGTATTCCCTTGTTATACAGGTGGGCGCCTAAAATATGCAATGGACAGACAAGAAAAGTATTCCTTTCGTTATTCAGGTGGGCGTCTGGCTTCAACAACAACTTTGAAAATAAAATCCTATTCGAGGGCGGATGAACCCAAAATATCCTATTCGAGGGCGGATGAACCCAAAATATCCTATTCGAGGGCGGATGAACCCAAAATATCCTATTCGAGGGCGGATGAACCCAAAATATCCTATTCGAGGGCGGATGAACCCAAAATATCCTATTCGAGGGCGGATGAACCCAAAATATCCTATTCGAGGGCGGATGAACCCAAAATATCCTATTCGAGGGCGGATGAACCCAAAATATCCTATTCGAGGGCGGATGAACCCAAAATATCCTATTCGAGGGCGGATGAACCCAAAATATCCTAGTCGAGGGCGGATGAACCCAAAATATCCTGTTCGAGGGCGGATGAACCCAAAATATCCTTAAGACTTGAAAATGTCTTACCTCGAATACTTGCTGGGGATAACACTGTTGGGGAATTATTTACTTACCTGTTGGGGGGGTAAAATGTTATCAGCTGGGGATAACGCTGTCGAGGCTAACACTGTTGGGGGATTCTGATTCTTTCAGAACTAGTGCTTCACTGAGCTCAAGTTTCATCCCTTTGCTGGGGAACAACTTCCTCCATAGAACTTATTATGTTGGGGGCAACACTGGTTCTAAGACCACTTCCCTTGAGACTGGCGTTATCTTTATTCTTTCCCGCATGGGTACCTGACTTCCAGAAAATTTTCTAAGCGGAAGGAAAATTTTCTGCCCCAGTTTGATAATATCCCTTGCGGCATGCATTTCTGGCATCAATGCCATTTCCTTTACCTGTTTCAAATCAAACAAAATTTGTTAGTTTAAAACATGGTGGTTGGTTGTGATACCCCTACTGGGATGGCTTTTCCCTTTCTCCTTCCTTGCTCTGCGTTCCACAGCTTGTTGGGGATGATATTATGTGCTGGGGATAATCCCTTCCTGCTGGGGATATCCGTCTTCTTTTGTGACATAACTCGGAAGCTGGCATTTCCCCGACCTTTTAGTCCTAGTATGAATTTCCCAAATCATGCTCATTGCTCTCCTTGATTTGCCCACTGGCTTTGGCCTTGAGGTTTATAACTTTGGTTTTGGCAAGGATATCCCTTTTGACACTCGTCAATCCTTTTGTCAATTCCCTTTTGCTGGGGATATTTTCTTGACACTGGCCTCGCGCTTGTTCCTCGCTGACTACACCATTTGGATGCACTAGTCAGATCTCATTTTGTATAATTGGGAAGCTGATGACATATTTTGAAGTCATTTCATACTTGTTCTGACCGGACAGACTCTATTGGGGAAAATTTTTTATGAAAGGAGAAAGATAAAAGATACAAAACAAAAGACAAAGGAAATGATGACTCTTTTACAAAAGAAACTATAAATAAAAACCTATCAAACGCAGATACCGACTCTAATGGCCATGACATGCGTATGTGGCCTATCCTCTACCGTCAATCATCTTTCAAGATCTTCAATTGGCGATTCCCCATTGGATTCTTAATCTTATTCGACTTGTAGTGCCCAAAGGGTTTTCACTATCAAGTCTCTCTCATTTTTTGTTCTTCTCTCAGCTTTCATCGCCTTATGGTGCCTGTGAAGGTTTTCACCGATATGACTCTCTCATTTGTATCACTTTCCAGCTGGGGATTTGGAGTGTTGCCGGTATGACTCTCTCTGCTGGAGATTAGAGTCCTTTCTGCTGTGGAACAGAATGTTATGTTCGCCGGTAAGACTCTCATTTGTCTGACTTGGCATCTTTTGAAGACTGGTCAGAAGGTCTTTCTTTGGACCGTAATGTGGGTTTTGGATAGGGCTAGAAAAAAAAGGGTATTAAAGGCTCAAAAATGCATTAATTCTGGGTTATTAGTTACAACTTTCGGAACTAGATTTATTTACCACAAACGCAACTTTTGCCCCAGTTTCTTGCTTGGGGATATTTTACTTGATTGATTTATATTTTTTCAAAACTATGACCGAGCCGTGAAGCGCCTACGTATCCTCTTTGAGGAATCAGGTCAAACGTAGTTCCCAATTCCTCTTTTTTCATTTGACTTTTTTTTTTTTTGTTACCATTTTTCTTTTCTTTTCTTTTTCGTTTTGTTGTTTTCTTTTCTTCTTTTTTTTTCATGTTTTCATGCCATGCTCGCGTTTTCTAGTCGTTTTTACTGATTCCGAACGAGGGGTATGAAAGAAAAATAAGTAAGGCTCAAAAAGGGGTAACGAAGGATAAAGTGTTTAGGTAGCAGAACAAAATGCCTTCGTCATTCCAGTCTTCAAAACATGCCAAATGCAAACAACACAACAAACAATAGATTTATAGTCTCTTCCGACGGTGCTGGGCTTGACAATTATGTTAAACATATGTTTGTTCATTTGTCACTTCTAAAGCACCGTTGGGCGACACTCTCATTCTCTTTTATTATGAACGACCCTCATGCCAATTTAGGCGAATCTTTATTTAACGGTTTTCTTTGTGTTTGCCCCAGTTCCACATGACTCGGGCTCCAAATAATCTCAAACCGTTCTTATTTCCTTTAAATGCTTTGATCACCTTCTCAGGGTTTTATGATTAACTTTTAAGACTAGGCCCAAACTGGGTGCGCATGTCATGTCCCTAGAATCGGCATTGAACAAAAATGATAAAAGGACTAAACAAAAAGATGACTGGAAATAATAAAAGACCGGATTTTGTATTAGACTACCGGTGAAATGGTTTAAATAACAAAACAAACAAAACAATCCAGAACAAAATCCTAAAACAAACTGGACAAGACAACATCCGACTTATAACCCTAATAATCCGAACAACAGAAATGACAACAAAATGAGCCACCACAAGCTTCTCTCTTGCTGACCAAGGAACAAAACGTCCTCCCACTTTATCAAAATTGGCATTTTAGCCACTGAGCTTTGCATCAATACTGCCGAGACCATTACCAGCTTCAATCTCATCAACCTCCGTCGGCAAGTTCTCGAGGGGGTTCGAGTGCTCCATGTCACTGTTATTAATCACAACCCGCCCTTCTCGGATCATTTTCTCTACTTCCCTTCTCCAACTATGACAGCTCTCAATGTTGTGCCCTATGACATTGGAGTGGTAGGCGCATCGCGCTGCCGGATCAAAGCTCCTTGCAAGTGGATTTGGAGTACATGCGGGGAGTGGTTCAATCGAGCCAGCATGCCTTAGCCTTTCAAACAGACTGGCATAAGATACCCCGATAGGGGTGAGAGCCTTTTCTCGTTTCAGCAACCTCTTCATTCTTGCATGTTGACAGGGCCGGAAACCTGATCCAGATGGCTTTTGGTAGGCTTGTATGGGTGGGTAAGCATTTCGTGGAGTCGGGTACCTGGGAAGTGAGGTATGGCTTTTGAGGTCACGGGGAAAGAAGTGGTGTTGGGGAGCGGAGAAACATTGAAGAGTGATGGAGCTACTCGGATAGCTGGGAAAGCTGCCATAAATGGGTTGGGATGGAGAGTATGGAGAATCTTCCATTATGGTGTTGGGTGCTTGGGAAATGACCGAGTTCAAGAGGCTTGGCGGTGGAGGGGGTGGTGCTTTTCCCGTTATCCATGCCTGATACATGTCTGCCACATGCTGTCTCAGCATTTTCACTTCTTCTACCAACCTGTTGTTCTGTTCGACCAATTGTTGTCGGTCATCAGTACCGATCCACTCGGTTCTGCGGTTCTGAGCCATTGTCCTTTGATTTTGCTTTGCAGGGAGGAGTTACCACAACCAACCACTTTCTATATATGGACACATCAAAGGGAAGCCATCACGTTAGTGTTAGGGCATTGGACAGACAATCATGTATCAGAGATACAATGTACCTAAGCAGTTAGACAATTGTGCCCCCCTGAAAATCTTCCACACTCTCTTTTATTTATTTATTATTATATTTTTTTATATTTTTTTTATTTTGGTGGTGGTCGAATCTTATGGAGATTGCCTACGTATCATGACCCCGCATGAATCAGACCGAGCGTAGTTCGGACCCAATAAAAGATAAACAATGCTAAACATTTTTTTTTCAATTTTCATGTTAAAACAAACTGAGTTTCAAAGGTTTGAAGATGACCTACAAGCTGGAAAATCAAACAACCCACATATTCTAATTAAAAGATTTACAAATGGCCAATTTCTTTCCCCGTTTGACAAATGCAACCAAACGGTTATTTTTGCAAATGTGGCCCCTTCCAACTTTCACATGAATTTGAGGCCGGGGAGGATTATTTTATGACACTTTACACACTTGTCCATTCTTTTACGAAAATAACCTTTCGACAACTGACAGATACTCTAAGGTTATTTCGGCAAGAACGGTTCAAGACGCGGCCGAAGTTGGCTCGGGTTATTTTGACTAAAAAAAATCCAAACGGTATTCACCTGACCGCTGACTCTTTTTTTTTTCAAATTATACTAAAAACCTGATGTTATAAACACGGCCCTTCAGCGCCTCGGGGACGAAGATTTATAGGGCTGTGTGGGTCAACTAGACCAAAATCCTAAACAGGACCCAAAAAAAGTGGCTGTTTATGCAAAGTCAGCCTTCCGGCGTCCCTCTCGGGAACATTCGGCTATTTTTGACAAAACAGCATCACCCGACTTATTTATGACTCTTTTTATCATTTTTCGAATTAGAAAAGTCAATATTGCAAACACGGCCTTTCAACGCCTCGGGGACGAAGATTTTTAAGGCTGTGTGGGTCAACTGGTCAAAATCTTAAAAATGACCCAAAGGTGGCTGTTTATGCAAAGTCAGCCTCCCGGCGTCCCTTTCGGGAACATTCGGCTATGTCTTCATAAAACAGCGTCACCCGACTTCTCTATGACAAAATTTAAAATTTTGACATGTTTTTTTTTTTTTTGGCTATTTTAGCAAAAGGGAAGGTTGGACACCACTAGACTTATTTATGACAAAATAAAAAATTTTGACACGTTTTTTATTTATTTTTTTGGTTTTTGACTATTTTAGCAAAAAAGGGGGTTGGACCCGATGAGGGTTGCCTACGTATCTCACATCCGGTGAGAATCAAACCCGCGTAGTTCGGGCCTCGCGAATAAGTAAATGAACTAATATATTTTTTTTTAATTGGAACTGTGAAAGAACTGCTTCAAAAGAAGAAAGGAAATATATATATATATTTAAGAAAGACTTGTAAAAATTCTTTTTCTTTTGATTTGAACTTTGAGAATTTCAAAAGTAAAAGGAAGTTTTTTTTTTTTTTTTGAATTTCCATTTGTTTTTTTTTTCTTATTCTAAAGAAAAAAAATATTTTTGGAATTTTACTTTTGATAAAAGAAATGCTTCTTAAAAATATTTTATGAATTTTGAATTTTCTTTTCAATTTTGAAAGAAGTATCAAAATATTTTCGGATTTTTTTTTTAAAACATTTTTATTATTTTTGTTTTATCAACAATGGAAAATAAAGATATTTATATTATTTTTTGCAAGACATATCTTTTTTGGAATTTTACTTTGAATTTTCTTGGCAAGACAAATACTCTTTGCAACAAATAAAGATATATATATTTTTTGAAAATAAAAAAACTTTTCAGATTTATATATATATTTGCGACAAATAATGAAAGACTTTTTTTTTTATTTTATTTTTTGCATTTTCATAATCAAATAAATAATAAAAAAAACCATTTTAAAAATAAGACTCATTTTCATTTTCATTTTCATGGCAAGACAAACTATATATTTTTTCTATTTTTTTTTTTAAAAAACAAAACAGAACAACGACTCTTTTTTTTCTTTTCTTAGCTTTTAATAAAACAAACTAATAAGACATTTTTTTTCATTTTCTCAAAATTTCGGCAGAGTTTTGACAGTATTTGGGCATTTGTTTTCTTTTCAAAATAAACAATCAATTCCCTAACCGCTATTTCTTTTTTTTCAATTTCAAAATATTATTCTTGATATTCACAAGTCAGTCAACACACAAGTCCGAATCAAATTAATGCGCAAGTAGTAACAAGTAAGATGCATCAGGATGGTCATTTTCATTTTTGGTGCACCTGTCCTAGACAGACTCAACCCCTGTGTTGAGCCTCCAAAGTCAGATGCACGTGATGCAAACAAACGTTCCTACTAGGGATCCGGCATGTGGCTTTGTTATACTAGGTTCAGAACCTGGGTGTTTGTTCTAGACCTGGCTTACCCGAGCGGACAGCTCGAGCCGAGGGGGGTAGCGTACCGGGAATACAGAAGCTTCACCGGCTTAGCAACTTGTCCGAACCTCGTTCTAAATTGGGATTTGACACTATACAGAAAAGAAGTCGTACGAAGTACACCCTTCTTCATGATTTAGAAGACTCAGAGAGGAGATGGGTTTCGGCACAGTTTATACACAGTTCACGTAATATCAAAGCGGTAAAAGCAGCATTTAGCACATTAGGCTCAATCATGTAAAAATCAGATAAAACCAAATATAACAATTTATATGAGCTCGAATTTCTAACCCTGAACCACTGGTTCTGGGTTAAGTCCCCAGCAGAGTCGCCAGAGCTGTCACACCTCCTTTTTCCGACCCCGCGAAGGGCGAAGGAGTTTTTTCCAATTAAAGGACAGTCGAAACGGGATTTGTTTATTTATTTCAGAGTCGCCACTTGGGAGATTTAGGGTGTCCCAAGTCACCAGTTTAATCCCGAATCGAGGAAAAGAATGACTCCATATTACAGTCCGCGAACCAGAAATCCGGATAAGGAATTCTGTTAACCCGGGAGAAGGTGTTAGGCATTCCCGAGTTCCGTGGTTCTAGCACGGTCGCTCAATTGTCATATTTGGCTTATTTATCTGATTTTAATACAATTATGAACCGATGTGCCAATTTTAACTCTTTACCACTTTATTATTATTATTATTATTTTTAAAAAAAATTGTGAACATCGTTTAAAACATGTCTTTGGATTACGTCACATGAAATGCACCCGCAATCCGGAACACATTTTTATTCAATGTTTTAGGATTTAGATTTGGGTCGCATGAAATGCGCATCCGAGTTTAAGAAGGTAAAATTAATTAAATCGCGCCTAAAGAGTCTAGCGTATCATTATTTTGGGTAGGGCCGTGAAATTTGCTAAAACGGCTCCTCCCTAATTCTAAGCGATTAAATGTACATTTATTGAGGGCCCCGCAATCTATACATTTCATTAAGCGAGGCTCATCTCATTTATTTGGACAAATCTTAAAACGACTACATTTTTCTATAAAAATGAGTCTCTAAAATAAAGAAAGAAAATCCTAATTTATTACTAGCTTTTTATTATTTTAAGAAGACATGACATGTTAATTGCTTGATTAATACAAATATTGATGAAAAAGGAATTTCACTCTTAATTTCGAAATTATAAATAAAATAAAAATTCAACAACTAATATTCAAAATAAACAAATATAGCTAGATTAAAACTCAGCATTGTTATTTTTTTTAAAAAAATTATTGAGATTAATTATTCACAATCATTTGAAACTAGATTTAACCATAATTACTAAAGCTTATTAGAAAGTTTATTAGACTTAAACGTTCTCTTAATCTTGCTTAAGCTCAAGTCATGCCTTAATGCCTAATTTACGATGTTTAATTTAAATTCGTGTCTTAGCTAAATTTAGCTACTTGTTCATGATCAACCTATAATCTTGAAGCCTTCATAACTAGTGAATTAACCTATTTTGCCGAACTGATTTATTACAGACTAACTTATGATATTATTTTCTTATTCCAGTTATTATTTAGTAATTCATGAAATAGCTTAAATACAATCAACAAAAGGAACAAAGAAATAAAAACGAAATTAAAACTTCAAATTTTCATTCTTCATATGTATTCACGCTTCATATTTCGGATTACAATAAACAGCTTTTCAGTTGTGTACCTGATATTGGAAGCAAAAGAAAATGAATATGAGAATCAGCAACAGCAGTAAAATCAGTACAACACAGCAACAATAGCCCAGCAACAGTAACAACCCAGTAACAGACCGGTGGAGTAGTAATCCAAAAAAAAAAAACTTCCAGCTTTTATGAAACAACAATTAATTCTGATTTCAAACAACAAAAGAAAACAGAATATTTTTTTTAGTTTTTTTTTTATGTTTGAAAGCTTAAATATTTTTCGGAATTTTCTATCTCTTAAATGTTCAGCCCTTTTCTCTCTCTTATTTTCTGATTTGTTTCTCTCTCCCGTTTTTTTCTGTCTGTGTATTTCTCCTCCCCTCCCTTTTTATTCTGATTTCAAGACTTCTTATAACCCCTCTCATAAAATCTTTCCATTAATTAAAATCAACCCATTTTCTCTACCAAACCCATTATCTTCCCACTCATTCCCATTACATTAAATAACATATCACACCACCCCATTTCATTTTGTCCCCCATGCTTTATTTAAAATAATGCAAGATTCCCCTTTAAATTAAATCTTGTCCCCCCTTTATATTAAATAATCATATCACAACCCACCCCATTTCATTTTGTCCCCCATGCTTCAAATAAACAATTACAAAATGTACAATTCCTAAACTACCCCTTCCGACCTTACTGAAATTACCAAACTACCCCTGAACGTATTACAAATTTACCAAACTACCCATCAGCTATAACACATCAATTAATCAAACTTAACCAAAATATAGACAATATGATCAATTTCTAACAATGTTCAAACAACAATATGAACATGGATGAACATCATAACAACAATATCACATAAACACGATTTTAACAACATTTCAACAACAAATCACATGAACACGAATTGAACAACAAAGAACAACTAAAATTTGATTGAACAATATTTTAGCAACAAACAATCCTATTTTCGGATTCAACAACAACAAACAAAGTATGAAAATTTCTAAATTCAATCATATTGAACTTAACATCAACTCTAACAACATTACAACAAACAATTCTTATATTAAACTTTAAACAAGATTATGAGAACAATTCAAGCAATAATCATAAATGGTAAACAAGAAATCAAACTATACAAAATTCGGATTCAAGATCATCCAAACAAAGTAGGAACATGAATGAATCTATTTTAACAACAATAACAAACAAGCTTTATTCAACTTCGAATTAAACTTAAACAAAACAAATAAACATATTCAAATCACTAATCTTCAAATAATCAATTAATCTTTTTAAATTAAATCCAACAAAATTATAACAAATATACATGATCCAAAAATAAAACCAAAACATAACTTCACATTAAATCACTGAATTAAAAACGAACTTCAAACAAGATGAAACACGAATTAAATCTATATTAACAACAATCAACGGATTCAAACGATTTAAGCTAACACTTTTCTATATTAAAACTAAATCTTCTTAAAATTAATAAAACAAACTGAAAAAATAATTTAATTGAATCTTCAATTTAAATCTATCAACAATATAATTAAACTAACCATTTTTATCTAAAAATAAATAAGAAAAATGAAACAAACTTATACTAATTTCAAATCTGAAAATATCAAACAAATTATGGATGAAATAAAACTTAGAACAACTAACCGTAAATGACCAACGACGAACATCGAACGAACTCTAAACGAAACCAACGAAACTTGGACATAAACGGACTTGAAGACGACGAAGCAACAAGCATCAGTGAAAGATGAAGAAAACGCAGCAGCGACGAGCAAGCTCGTCCATGGTCAGCCGCGATGGAGCAGCGGCAAAGAAGAAAGCGGGCAGCAGCGGCAACACGGCATCGGCAGCAGCAGCAACGAACACGCATCGGCAGCAATAGGCGGCAGCAGTAGCGGCTTGTTTGGACGACGCAGCAGTAGGGGAAGCCATGGACGACACAACATCAAGGTGACGATGAAGCTCGCCCATGGATGGACGTAACAGAAGGAGCAAAAGCTAGCTGAAACGCAGCGGGGAAACAGCCATAGTCGAGCAAGCTTTGAGCTTGACGAGCTTCAATGGTGGATAGGGCTGGGGTCATTTAGTTGAGCCGGGGTCGTGAAGGTAACGTACGTGTGTGTGTGTGTAGCCATGGCTTCTTGAGGTTGAAGGCAAAAGGAAGCCATGGGAGGTGGAGAAGCTTGAGGAAGAAGAAGAAGATAGGAGGGGTGGGGGCGGATTGGTTTAGTGTTTTTTTTTAGGGTTTTCTTCCTTTTTTTCTTTTGTTTTGTGTTGTAAAATGTAAGACAAAGGGGTTTGGGTCTTTTGGGTTATGGACTGAGTCGACCCAGTTCGAAATGGACTGGGTCGTAGAGAAGATTGGGCCATTTTTTGGGCCTGTGGCTTGAAATTGAAGAAGAGGTCCAATTCCGACTTTCTTTATATTTTCGCTCTCTTTTCTTCTTTTATTTTTCTAAAACTAAATTATAAAAATACTTAAACTATTATTAAGAACTAAATTAAGTTATAAAAGCGCAAATTAATTCCCAATAACAATTAACGCACAATTAAGTATTAATTAAGCATAAAATTGTATATTTGGACATTAAATGCTAAAAATGCAAACGATGCCTATTTTTGTAATTTTTAATTTTTGTAAAACAAATTTAATTACTAACAATTGTAGAATTAAATCCTATATGCAAAATGCGACATATTTTTGTATTTTTTTATTAATTTAGCAAATAAACATGCACAGATAAATACAAATAATTATTCAAAATATCACAAAACATCACAAAATTGCACACCAAGAAAAATTACTTTATTTTTTGAATTTTTTGGGAGTAATTCTCATATAGGGCAAAAATCACGTGCTTACAATACTCTAACTTAGCTTCTTGTTTTTCCTTTCAAGAACAATGTAACAAGGAGATCATGTGAGCAGTAGCATCCTACAGCAGCATGCAACAGCGCACAACAACAGCAAGCACTACAGCCACACGGTAGTCCCAGCTACCAAAGCTTCCCGAACTACATTGACCTGATTCCTGTTCAGCCCAGGATATGTAGGAAACCTCTGAAGCAAAGGTTCGGTCAAATCTTTTTCAAAAAATGCTTCACACGGAGTACTCAGACGAGCAAAAATCGCCCGCTTTGTCTTTGCGCGAAAACCCTTCGTGTCTTCGGGCAAAGAGGGGCATCTGTAAGCACGTGATATTTGCTCCACGAGCAATCACTCCAAAAGAAATCAAAAATAATAAATGGCATCGCGGTACAATTTTCACGGGACATGTGCTGCTAGTCATTTGTGGTTAGGCCCGTGTTGCAATTAATCTTACAAAAAAAACACACAAAAAAAAATAAGAACGCCGTGTGTAATCAGGCCGCAGTCCGGTTTTAAGAGAAAATTCACAAAAAATATGCAGTTTTTACTCTAGGCTGTGATTTAACCATTTTTAAAATTCTAATATGTGTGTTTATTGTTGTAGGTGTTACCCAATATGTGTGTAAGTTTATTTTAATTATTTGCATTGTTTTTAGGAATTTTTGGTTAATTTGTTGAAATTAAAAAGGGAAAGGAAAATCGGTTTGGACCCCAAATGAGGCCCAAAGCCAATACAAGACCAAGCCCAACCCAGGCTGCCCCAGCAGGACCCCAAACGACATCGTATCAATACCCATGTTAGAACCGTTGATCTGATTCAAACGGACGGTCTTAATCAGACTGCTCGTTTACCCAAACGACGCCGTTTCAGGCAAGATGATCTAAGCCGTCCAACCCCATTGATCCAACGGATCCAGGCCCTCCTCTAAACCCGTCAACATGACCCGATCCAATCCCCTACCCGGTCTTAACCCACTATCAGCCCCCGAACGACGTCGTCTCTCTTCAATGAGTAGATCCTGGCCCTTGATCTCACTTGATCCAACGGCCAGGATCTAAACCCTCAATACATATATAAACTCTCCATTACACCCCACGCCCCCAAACCACACCCCCCCTTCAGCCACTGTTCACCATCTTCCCCAGGACCCCTTTCCTCTCAAACCCTAGCAGCCTAGGTTTTCCCCCGTGAGCCCGGTAACCACAGTTCCGATGACCACCAAAATAACATCCCCGATGCACCCAACCACCCTGAACATGAATCCGTTAACCGTTCACCTCGAATCAACCCGTAGCTTATCGAATCTTCAAACGAAGATTCGAGCAAAAACCAGATCTACACCGATTGGCCCCAAACTCACACCACAGCCCCTCCTGACCTCCCTCACCCCCTGAATGGCTTAGGTTCCGTTCGAATCTGACTGGAATTGAACGGTTCCCAAATCGAACCTCAAGAGCCCTAGGATTCAGATCTATGGGTTTTTGTCCGAATCAGTGTCAGGATCAGGGCCTAGCAGACTTTTACCGAAGTGTTCTCAGTTGAGAACGCTTCGGTTAAAGTCCATTAGACCCCAAAATCACCTGGCCCGAGTTCGAGCATTGAGTCAGTCTTAGTTTCAGGTCCCGGAGGTATTTTCCCTTTTTTATTTTGTCATCTTAAACTCTATCTGTCGTACATGTTCTGGTTTGTTTTGGTTTCTGACTCGTCTATCCCTGTGTGTACATTTTGAGTTTAAAGTTGATTTGTTTGTTGATTTTGTTGGTTGTTTGCTGTATATTATAGTTCGCGTAGTCGTTTAAATAAGCGTCGTCAACTAAATTCACTTGAAAGATTAGAAAATCAGGAGTTGCATTTCAGTATTGATTACTATGCCTGTTTCTTGTTGGTGTTACTTGTATCGGCATGACCAACTTGTACCCTTTAATTGGCACCCCTGTTTGATTAAATTGGAATCATTGGCTTGAATTTAGGCTGAAAATTGATTGTTAACTGTGGAAAGCTAACAGATTCACCTGAAGGCAGCATTGAGTTTAAGTTAAGTAGTCAGTAGTTAGCTGAAATCAAAGAGGTTTATATACTAATTATTAAGAGTTATGGTAATACAGTAACATGCCAGGTTAAGGGTAGTTTTGGCATAAGACAAAGTCTGATTAGGGGTTTAACTTAAGAATATGTCAAGTGTTAATTAAAATACTATTAACAATGGGGAACAAAACATAAGAGCATGGGTTCAAATGAATACTTTATTGCACCCATAATCCTTGATTAGAGCAATAGGACAAAGCATGGGGGCTGATTAAGTTTACCGAGAAAGATGCCTTTAGGCATGGGGAGTTAAGGGGTATGGGCAGATTGCAACTGGCAGGATCTAGGCAGCTTGACTGCACTGGGTTGTTGGCTTATAAATAAGCTGTTGCAGAACTAAAAAAGGGCTGGACTTTTAGTCTTCAGGAAAAAAAAGGAAAAAACAAAACAGAAAGAGATTTCAGAATACTGTGAATGAGTATCATTTGAAAACTGTGTAAGAGTTCAAGTTGTTCAAGCTGTCTTTGCTGATTGTTGTTGGCTGTTTGCTCAGCTTTTGTGGTTATTGATTTTTTGTTGTTACTGCATTGAACATTCTGGGTTTTCTTGGCTGCATCTTATTACTCTTTTTTGGGATTACTTGTTTGGTGCTCGACCATCTGCTGGTTCTCTTTGTTCTGGAAATTGTTGCTGGTTGTCTGTGGACTGTGGAAAACACTTGTGGGTTTGGTTTGTTGCTGTGTGGTTGCTGTGTATCTGCTGTTGCTGTGTTTATTGTATACTGCCCAGCTGATCATTCCTTTCTTCTTTGTCCTCTATACCAGGTACACAACCAATGCACTGTCAAATGTAATTGGAAAAATTGAGCATGAATACAAATGAAAAGTCCTGAAGAATGTCTTTTATACATAGATTGTTACATTAAATATTCATGTAATGTGTAATAGTTTACATTCTTGTTTTGGATGCTGGAGATAGTCTTCATGCCTAATAAATGTCAATGTATGGTAGTTGAATGTTAGACTGTGTATATAGGTTGGTGATAAGAGTATGCCCAAGGCAGTAGGTTGTATCTCAGATTTAGTTCAATGGTGTAGTATAAGTCTGTAATGTATGCCAAGCATGAAAATCGTACACTACTAGTTAAGTTCTTTCCTTTCCAATAAATTGCCATATATAACTGTTAAACCATGTTTTAAGACAAAGAACACAGGGTTTGCAATCTCAACCCCACGAAGGTTGAGCCCAGGTCAAAACAGACCAAGCAGGCCTGCACCGGACAAACAATGGCCCAGGTCTGGCCCATCACGCGTGGGCTGGATTTGGGCCTTTAATTTTTGCTCGGCTGACTATGTACGTGGCCGTGCTTCTGATTTTGCTCAAGCACTCGGAATTCTGTTATAGATAACTTGCAATCATGTAATTAATTAGGACTATCTACTGTTTTCGATTAGTAGAGACAAACGCAACAAGAAACGTAGTTGCTATAGGATACCCTTTTAAAATAAGAACGAGATGAGCCTCGACAAATAAATAAAAACGCGCAAGCTGCGGGGCCCTCGTTAAATGTATATTATCGAAGCATTCAGTTTCCAGGATGGGTCGTTTAGCAAATCTCACGGCCCTCCCAGAATAATAACGCGATAGTCTCTTTAAGCGCGTACTTAATAATGTTATCTCCTTAAACTCGGGTGCACATTTATGTGACCCAAATCCGAATCTCAACGGAATCGAAATGTGTCTCTAACCACGGGTACATTGATTGTGGCGTGGTCTGAGATGCATTTCCACGACGTTGCAAATTCTTTTCATAAGGAATGAGACGAGCCTCGACAAACAAAGATGTACAAAGTGCGGGGCCCTCTAAATGTATATGTATAAAAATACTTAGAATTCGGGACATGCCGTTTAGCGAATTTCATGGCTTTCCCCAAAATAACAATACGCTAGTTGCTTTAAGCGCGCCTTTAATAGTTTATTTTCCTTAACTCGGGTGCACATTTATGTGACCCGAATCCAAATCTCAACCAAGTCGAGATATGTCAACAATCACGTGTACATTGATGTAACGTGATTCGAGGTATGTTTTCACGACGTTGCAATTCCTTGTAAAAATAATAATAATTATTAAAGCGGTTAAAAGATAAAATTTGCACACAAGTTCATATTTGTATAAAATCAGATAATTAAGCCAAATATAATAGTTGAGCGACCGTGCTAGAACCACGGAACTCGGGAATGCCTAACACCTTCTCCCGGGTTAACAGAATTCCTTATCCGGATTTTTGGTACGCAGACCGTAATATAGAGTCATTCTTTTCCTCGATTCGGGATTAAAATTGGTGACTTCGGATACCCTAAATCTCCCAAGTGGCGACTCTAAAATAATTAAACCAATCCCGTTTTGATTGTCCTTTAATTGGAAAAACTCCCTTGCGCCCTCTCGGGTGCGGAAAAAGGAGGTGTGACAGGGACCTAGTTTCCCTTCGTTTGAGTCTCGAGTGTTGAGAGTGACTTTCCTTAGGACCAAGTCCCCGACTCTGAAATATTGAAGGTTCGTCCTCCTGTTGTAATACCTTTCGATCCTTTGTTTTTGCGTGGCCATTCGAATCAATACAGCCTCATGTTTTTCATCAAGTAGTTCGAGCGAAGTGTTCATAGCTTTGTGATTTGAGTCCTCGATGGCATGCTGAAACCTGACGCTAGGTTCCCCGACTTCGACGGGGATCAATGCTTCGGATCCATATACAAAAGAAAATGAGGT
Organism: Nicotiana sylvestris; assembly: GCF_000393655.2. NCBI lineage: Eukaryota > Viridiplantae > Streptophyta > Magnoliopsida > Solanales > Solanaceae > Nicotiana > Nicotiana sylvestris. Next base: position 5,562,969 of record NC_091064.1, read on the forward strand.
CTCCCCCGTGCTCGACTTCAAAGTTGTTCGATATGCCCATAGCACCTCGAGCAACACTTCTCTCCATTTTCCCTTCGCATCATCTAACCTTTTCTTTAAGTTTTGGATGATGGTTTTGTTTGTAGACTCTGACTGACCATTTGCGCTTGGGTGGTAAGGTGCCGATAGGATCCTTTTGATTTTATGGTCCTCGAGGAATTTTGTTACTTTGCTGCCGATGAACTATTTCCCATTATCACATGCTATTTCGGCGGGTATCCCGAACCGACATATGATGTGGTCACATATGAAGTCGATGACTTCTTTTTCTCTTATCTTCTCGAAGGCCTGCGCTTCAACCCACTTTGAGAAGTAGTCAGTCATAAACAAAATAAACTTAGCTTTACCTGGCGCCGTTGGTAGGGGGCCGACGATATCCATCCTCCATTTCATGAATGGCCACAAGGATAGGACCAAATGGAGTTGTTCACCGGGTTGATGGATCATCGGCGCAAATTTTGGCATTTATCACACTTTCTGACAAACTCTTTGGTATCCTTTCCATTCTGTCCCAATAATACCTCGCTCTGATCACATTGCAAATCAGAGAGTCCGCACCAGAATGGTTCCCACAAGTACCCTCGTGGATTTCTCGTAGTACGTAATCGGTATCCCCGGGTCCGAAACACACTTCCACTAGTCCATCGAAGGTTCTTCTGTACAACGTTCCATTTTCATCGAGTGAGAATCCAACTACTTTGGTTCGAAGTGTTCTCGACTCCTTTGGGTCCGCGGGGAGCTTCTCATGCTTCAAGCAGTCGATGTACTTATTCCTCCAATCTCATGTTAAACTTGTTGAATTAATCTTTGCATGGCCTTTTTCGACCACCGACTTTGACAGTTGGACGATAGTCCCCGGGACGATGTCATCTTCTTCGACCGATGACCCCAAGTTTGCAAGTGCACACTACAAGAAAAAAGGTCTTTAGTGGCAGTAAATATTCATTTTAGTGGCAATAGCTATTGACGCAAAAACTTTTACCTGCTATTAATTATTTGCCATTGTATCTAGCGTCACTAAACGGATTTAGCAGCATTTGTATCAAGTGCTGGTAAAGTCCCCAAGAATTGCCGCTAAAAGATGATGTTTTTAGTGGCATTTAGTTGTTGGCAATTACAATAGCCACTAAAATTGCCCATCGATTAACCTTTTATTCTGCTTTAACAGCATTTATATATGGCCGGTAAATATCCATTTTATTATTGATAAAGATAACTTTTTAACAGCCATTATAATAGTAAATTTATATCCAGATTTGCAATTATACTTCTAATATTACACATCCTTTTTTTGTATGCGATGCCAACATTATTATTATGTTACTCATTCAAGAAATCATAAAAATGTTTCATCAAATCCATAATATACCCCAAAAAACTGTTAATACATAAATTTGGAGTATCTATACAAAGAAAAAATACATCATTCGAATCCAACAATAGTTTTTTCTCCTTCTACAAGCCTAGTTTCATACAGTATCACTTTTAGCCTCAAAGGGCCCATCATATTTAGATGTGGTAGAACAAAGCATTTATTCTCTCAATAGTCATTTTTTTCCCACGTGAATCTGATGATACTGGTCGTTATCTATGGTGTCTTGCCAAGGCTAAACAAGCACGATCGATTCTTGATGACTCCAACAATTTGCATCAATCTGACAGTGACTTTGTAGCCACATCAATTGTGGATTGTCGCTTCGAAGCAAACTGAACAAAAGAAGTTGTTAGAAAACTTACCACATCTAGTCATGAAAAGAAATTAACATATAAACAGTCGAAGTTAGGCGACGAAGGCAAAGATAAACCTTGATTCTCTTCAACTTTGTATTCTTAACTCTTTGTTCATTGAGCATCACATGTGACTAGTTCGTGGTAACCAGAAAAAACACATATTCAGACACGAAACAATTGAATTCGGTTTTTGAAAAATATATGATAACAAATAATGCATAAATAGTTAACTTTAAGGATTTTGCAGCCTACAATCATGCAAACTCAGTGCATGTACAAATGACCAAAATGAATGTATGAACAATATCCTATGGATTCAGTGGTCTTTACATCAATTTTCAGTCGTGGAAAAATAATGTAGCTAATAATGAATTATACAAACTATAAAAATTCATTATCTCTTGCCATATATATTAGATGCAATTCCAAAATTATTTATTTTCCACTCACAAAATTAACACTATTACATCACCTACCCAACGTTCTAATTTCAAGAACCATCAATACTCCGTCATTTCTTAATATCTAATAAACTTGAAGAGATATTCCAAAGCAAAAAATGTTGGAACTCGAAATTTATACACTTCAAGTGAAAGATAGATGATACACTGACCAAGAGAAGGCTTATAAAATATTCGTAGTAGATATTACTTCACGCTTAGAATCAAGAACTAAGATTTCCATCATTTTGTACTCCTTGACAACTTCATGTTTTAAAGATCTCTCACAAGAAAATGCACAGTCTGTCTTTTATTCTTAAAAGCAAAGAAGCTTTCTAATCAAAGATGATGGAGTCCCACCTTGACTAATTTAAGGACTTTGAATACTATAGAAAACTAAAAGCCTTAAGGTTCTAGCAAGCCCAATATAACTCACGATCAAATAATTTCAAACTTCTCAAAATACGAATGTCATCAAATTGATATCTCATATTTTAATATCGATAATAATATATTTGTTCAGGCCCATAGAATATTGTTCAAAAGTACCATTGAAGTTGCAATTTCAAACAAAACCTATCGCGTGTCAATAGAAAAACCAATTACTTAAGTATAAGATAAAAAAGAAATGACTGCATGTTGTATGAAAACATAAGGTAGGAGAAGGTGCTTATGGAAATGAAATTCATATATGGGCAGTTCAGAGCCTCTTAAACATAATTTGGTGAACTCGTGGTAATAATATTAGAAAACATAATTGCACCCTGCATCAAGAAAGAACCATATCCACTGCATATTAAAAAAAATAGACATGGAAGGAAAGAAGACATCCAAGATCAGTTATTGTAACTTATCATTAGAATCCTGTTATCTTTACAGGATTTGTTCTATCATGGATTTGTTCTATCATTTGCTAAATTGTCCTGCATTCTATGGCTTGCCAAGTGATAAGCATCAAGACTGCGAGATGTTTAACTCTAATCTTGAATGTATGAAAAGTAGCAGCTAAAAGGTAAAGAGAAATGGGAGTCCATCTTATAACAAAAAGATATTTGTCAATCAGTTGTAGAAAGAAATTAACAGGGATTCATGGAAACATCAAGAACAAGTTTTTGATCCATTTTTGAGCAATGTAAATGAACAACTATTAGATAGTTAAAACTGAAGAAGCTTCTTTCAGATTCATCAAACTGAATATTAATATAAAATAGTGTGGCACTAAATTTCTCTGCATAAACTGACCAATTGAAGCTTTTACACCAGACAGAGTTCATCGACATCTATATTAGTGTGTTGACCAATTCTTTTTACACTAGCAGAACTACTAGCAGCTGTTGTAGTTATTCAACTGCGAAGGCCTGCTAAATTCTGTTGTACAAAGTACTACAAAATGAATAGATACTAAATTGTATGTTATCGAACATCACAATAGGCTACAATAATATCTATACTGAACACTACCAAAGGAAATTATTGATAACTAAACTATACTCGCAACAAGAATTTAAGGGAAAATACATAAGTACCCCCCTTACCTATACCCGGATTTCCAACTACACACTTTTTCTTTGCAGGAATTCTATTATCCCCCTAAACTTATTTTAAATGGAATTATTTACACCTTAAAACTAGACAACTAAACTCTTGGCAAGTGGTGAGCTACACGCGCCCCCCACATGTATTTTTAGTACTTTTTTTATTCTTTCTTCTTTTTCTTATCCTTTTTTCTTATTTCTTATTATTCTCATTTTTTGGTTATTTCATTCTCTTTCTTTTTGTTTTGGTCACCGGCGGCATAAAATGGTGGTCGTCGAAATTTTACAAATACTATTTTTTCCGGTGATAGATTTTTATCCCGATCTAAGTGTGTTTTGTTATATATATATAATTTTTTTGAAAGTGTAATTTATGGGTGGGAGGAAGAGAAAAATAAATAAAAATGAATATAAGCTGAGAAAACTTTTTCCAGTTAAAATTTAAATACATCATTTTTTTCCGGCGTGGGAAGGTTTTCTGATGATGAATTTTCCCCCCAAATCTGAGTATATTTTGTTTTGCTTATGAATAGAACTTTTTGAGAGTTTAATTTATGTGTGAAAAGAAAAATGAAAGAAAAACAGTTAGACAAAGTCGCTGGTGAATGAATATCCGCCGGAATAAGAGAAAAAACGGAAAAAAGTAAAAGAAAAAAGACAAAGAAAAAGGAAAAGGAAAAGGAAAAGGAAAAGGAAAAGAAAGTAAGAAAAAATGGTAAAAAAGAATAAAAATTAATCTGAAAATCGTTTTTTCTTGCTTCTCACTCTCAAAGGAGAGTGAAATACACACGCTCTGTCACGTCAGCGTTAAGGGTGCAAATAATTCTATTTAAATTAAGTTTAGGGGGGGTAATAGGATTCCCGCAAAGAAAAAAGTGTGTAGTTGGGAATCCGGGTATAGGTTAGGGGGTACTTATGCATTTTTCCAGAATTTTAAATACATACTTGAGTTTGTGTGTAGAGTGCCTGTCTTCAAGAGATTTCAAGTAACATCCCATCATTGCAAATATAATTATCAAATAAAATTTTCATTTTCCATAAGATTAAATTCACGAAATTACACCTTGAATTTCACTTGCTGTTTTTTAATCATTGCATCTATGGATAAATTCCGACAAAATGAGAAGTCAATATAGATCATTAATGTAGAGTATATCGGACAAAATAAAGAAAGCTGAAAATTAATAAGGCTTACTATAGAAGAAAAAAGAAGCAGACAAGGCAGAAATTAAAATGAAGTTTGTCCAAGTACCTCTGCATTCGGTCGTCTCGAACCTCGAAGCTCCCGTTTACTTGATTTATTACCAAAAGAGAGTCACATTTTGCCTCGATAACCTCTGCCCCAAGGCCCTTGGCTAGTTCGAGACCTGCAATCATGGACTCATATTTGGCCTCATTGTTAGTCAATTTAGAAGTTTTGATAGATTGTCTAATGACACCGCCCGTAGGAGGTTTTAAAACGATGCCGAGCCCATGCCCTTTCACATTCGAGGCACCGTCTATGAAGAGGGTCCATACCCCCGACGATGTACCCGTTTTTAAAATAAGTTCCTTTTCTATTTCGGGCACGAGGGCAGGCGTGAAATCGACCACGAAATCCGCCAAAATTTGGGACTTGATAGCCGTTCGAGGTTGATATTCGATATCATATCCTCCAAGTTTGATGGCCCATTTGGCCAACTTGCCCGATAATTCGGGTTTATGCAAGACATTTCGAAGTGGGTACATAGTTAGTACACATATAGGATGGCATTAAAAATATGGTTTTAGCTTCTTAGATGCGCTTATTAATGCAAGAGCTAACTTTTCCATATATGGGTACCTGGTTTCAGCATCTCCTAGGCTCCGACTCACATAATAGACAGGAAATTGCGTATCTTTCTCTTCTCGAACCAACATGCCACTTACCGCCACCTCGGACATGGCTAAATACAAGTAGAGTGTTTCATCCTCCTTCGGTGTATAGAGCAGGGGTGGGCTCGAGAGATACCATTTTAACTCTTCCAAGGCTTGTTGGCACTCCGAAGTCCATGCGAAGTTGTTCTTCTTCTTGAGCTGGGAAAAGAAATGATGGCTCTGATCTGAAGACCTCGAAATAAATCGGCCTAGGGCAGTTATCCTCCCGGTTAGTCGTTGTACGACCTTCACATTGTTCACCACGGTGATCTTCTCGATGGCTTTGATTTTATCGGGGTTGATCTCTATCCCCCTGTTCGACACCATGAAGCCCAAGAACTTGCCCGAGCTGACTCCGAAAGTGCATTTCTCAAGGTTGAGCTTTATGTTATACTTTCTTAGGATATCAAAAGTTGCCTGCAAGTGAGTCAAATGATCCTCTGCGCGCAGGGACTTAACTAACATGTCATCAATATAAACATCCATAGATTTGCCTATTTGGTGTCCGAAATTAACTAGGCGCTGATAGGTGGCTCCTGCGTTTTTTAGCCCGAAGGGCATTACATTATAGCAATATATACCATACTTTGTGATGAACGAAGTTTTCTCCTGGTCCTCCGGGTTCATTTGAATCTGATTGTATCCAGAGTAGGCATCGAGAAAGGTAAGGATCTCGTGGCTAGCCGTAGCATCGATCAATCGATCAATGTTGGGTAGTGGGAAGGAATCTTTAGGACATGCTTTGTTCAAATCCTTGTAGTCTATACACATTCTAAGTTTATTCCCCTTTTTAGGGACTACTACTACGTTAGCTAGCCATTCGGGATATTTTACTTCCCTAATGGATCCTATTTTGAGAAGTTTAAATACCTCTTCTTTGATGAATGCATGTTTTACCTCGGACTGAGGTCTCCTCTTTTGCTTCACCGGTTAAATCTGGGATCGACACTTAGCCGATAGATAGCTATATCCGGCGGGATTCCTGTCATGTCTAAGTGGGACCAGGTAAAATAATCAATGTTATCGATAAAAAATTGAATGAGTTTTTTCCTGAGTTCGGGGGTTAACCCTGTCCCCAGGTATACCTTTCATTCTGGAAGATGCTCGATCAATATGGCATGCTCAAGTTCCTCGACCGTGGACTTCGTCGCATCCAATTCTTTGGGAGCAATGAAGGCTCGGGGGGTAAGAAAATATTTTTCTTCTTCCTCAGCAACCTATTCATCAGACACCTGTCCCTCGGGCTCAACCGAGGGCACTGGCTGTGATTGCTATTTGGCCATCCGTTCGTCCTTCGACTTTTCCAATGTGGATGGTGCCGATATCTATGCCAAGTCGTGTACTACAAACATCTCTTTAGCTATATGTTGCTCTCCGTATATTGTTTTCATGCCATCCTTTGTTGGGAACTTCATCATCTGATGGAGGATCGATGGCACCGCCCTCATGCTATGGATCCACAGCCTTCCAAGTAAAGCGTTATACCTCATCACCTTATATGACATGAAATTTGGTGTCTTGTATGGTTCCGACCACGTTGACTGGAAGGATGATTTCTCCCTTTGTTGTTTCGCTTGTCATGTTAAAGCCATTCAAGACCCGAGATGTCGGTATGATTTGATCGAGCAGCCCGATCTGCTCCACGACCCTTGACCTGATTATATTTCTCGAACTACCTAGATCCACGAGAACATGCTTAAGTTGAACTTTATTTAAAGGGATAGAAATTACCAGTGCATTAATGTGAGATTGAGATAAAGCCTTAATGGCTTCCTCACTGAATGTGAGGGTATCCTCGGGTATGTAATCCCGAGTCCATTTCTCCCTTGTGATGGATACCTTGGTACGTTTTAATATAGGTCCCTGTGGGACTCGACTCCGCCGATGATCATGTGAATGACATGTTGAGGTTCTTCAGGTTCATTCTTTGTGCCTGAATCTCTTTCCCTGAAGTGATTTTTAGCCCGATTACTCAAGAATTCTCGAAGGTGGCCCTCATTGAATAACCTAGCCACTTCCTCCCTTAGCTGCCTGCAATCCTCCGTTCTATGACGATGCGTGCCATGATACTTGCACATCAAGTTCGGGTTCTTTTGGGAGGGATCGGTCTGTATTGGCCTGGGCCACTTAGCATATTTGATTCTCCCAATAGCTAAGACGATCCCTAATGCATCTATGCTGAAGTTGTATTCTGATAATCGTGGGACCTCGGCGAGGTCAGCATGCTTATCGAACCCACTCTTGCTCATAAGCCCTCGTAAACCTTGTCCTCGGTCGCTTCTTTGATCGCTCCGAGAGGTGTTGTGACTCGGGCCGTTGTTCCTTCGATCATACGGTTGATATTGTTCTTTGTTGAATCTTGATCCTCTGTCTGTATTTCCTAACTCCCTTGCTAGTAACTTGCTTGGATAAACTAAGCCCGAGGGGGCTCCCAATTGGTCATCCTCGACCCTAATTTTTGATTGGTACCTGTTATGCACATCCGCCCAGGTCACAACGGGATACTAGACCAAGTTGTGCTTCAAATGCTTCGAAGCTATCGAACGTCTTTCATTTAGCCTCTGAGTGAAGGCTTGTACGGCCTAGTCATCAAAGACTGGTGGTAACTCCATTCATTCTGATTGAAAACGGGATACAAATTCCCTCAGCATCTCGTTCTCCCTTTGCTTTATTTTGAATACGTCGGACTTCGTTATTGCAACTTTTATGGCACCGACATATGCCTTCACTAATGAATCTGCCAGCATGGCAAACGAATCGATAGAGTTCGGGGGTAGGTTATGGTACCAAATCATGGCATCTTTAGATATAGTTTCCCTAAATTTTTTTAGCAAAACTGATTCGATCTCATCGTCTTCCAAATAGTTCCCTTTTATGCCACAAGTGTATGTGGTAATGTGCTCGTTGGGATCAGTGGTTCCATTGTATTTCGGGATATCTCGCATCCGAAACTTCTTCGGGATAGGCTTTGGAGCCGCACTCTGGGGGAATATTTTTTGCACGAACTTCTTCGAGTCCAGTCCTTTTAAAATCGGAGGTGCTCCCGATATCTGGTCGACCCTTAAATTGCATGTTTCCATGTTTTTGTCATTTTCTTCAATCTTTTTTTCTCTGGTCTCTATCCTTTTGGCGAGCTCCTCTAGCATTTTCCTAATAGTGGGGTCAGTCCCCGAGCCATTTTCATCAGGCCTCATTGGTTCTGCACGCCGAGTGTTCACTGGTTCGGCTGTGTTATGAGTTCTGTTCTGACTCTGAAGCTGAGCGATGACGACTTGCTGAGCTTGCAGCATCTCGAATATCACTTGGAGGCTGACTCCTCCTTCTTCCATCCCTCGTGTTTCTTGCCTTCCTGCTCGGGCTTCCCTATGTGCGTTCCTTGCGGGGCCTGTGTCTGCGTCCATGTTTAGAGCGTTGTGCAAACTGATTTCAACTGGCTCCATGTTTGGCACTTCCTCAGGGTTTATGTGTGGTATACAGACCCCTATACCGCTGTTTTCTCCAAGACCTTCGTCCTCGTGAATAGGTGCATTATGTGTGCTAGACATGTTTAAGCCTGAAATCAAAAAATATTTGACAAGAAAAAGTGTAAAGAATAACGTGTGTTATCATAAAACTAGAACTAAAACAATCACTATTATCTTTAGCCCCACGGTGGACACCAAACTGTTTACCTCAAAAAATGGGGATAACAATTAAATATAATTTGTGGTTTTAAAGATATGTGATTTATTCTAATACTAGTGAATATACACGTAATGTTAGGTTTAAATAAGAAGAATTGATGAACCAAACCAGTGTTTCTAGAGCAATAAGGACCTCGAGCTCGATTTCCTTGGGGGCCTCGAGGTGAGCTAAGAACAATGAAATATGAACAATAAAGTAAAAGCAATAAAGCTGAAGAACACTTGCTGAGCATGTTAAAGAAGAAAAACAGAGAAGAATATTCTATTGTAGTGAATAATGTGTAATACAAATGATTGGGGTCTCCTTTATATAGGAGGAGAAAACCTCAATATATTACATTCATAATTGAGGTAAAGAATTCTATTGGTACAGGTGTATAACAACCTAGTATGGACCTGTACCATTTCATACAAATCTTATCCTTTAATTTATGCCCTGATTCACATGTCCTTGAGAAATTTTTGCTCTTTCTTGAGTGCCATCGAGAATGTACTGCCCTCGATGTAGGTCGTATCAGACCTTCGATCTGCTTTCTCGAGGTGTATCCTTCAGCCGGGTCCGACCCCTACTCCAAGTCGCTCGGACTCGGACTCATAGCCTAATTCAAGACTTCAAAATCGGGCTCCTTGATTTTGACCGTATACAGAGTGTAACCTAGCAATCAGAATTCAACACGTCGTATTTTATTGGGAAGGATCGAACTATGAAAAGGAATCTACTAGAGCCGGCTCAAAAGGCTTGACAAGTAAGACATATGCCGGGTGAAATTCAAAAATAGCCAGATTTACAAGTGGTAATTGAAAAATAGCCACAGTATAATATACTGGAAGTTCATACTCAGGTACTCCAATCTCCAGTATATTATGTTGAAACTTTCTGTGTGCTGGAGTTCCAGTATAATATGCTGGAAGTTCATACAGAGGTGCTCCAACCTAGATTATGCTGGAACTTTTCGTATTGCAGCAAAATATTGGGTATTTCTCAATGACTTTGCAAACACTGACTATTTTTTAATTACCAATCCAAAAACTGGCTAGCTCGTGCTATTTTAACCATATCCTTAGGCCCCCAATTTAAAGGGGCCCCAATTTTAGAAGAAATAGGTTATATATTCATTTTTCCTTAAAAATATTTAAGCATTTTATAGTAAAAATTTATCGCCGTTAAGTTGATGTGACTGTTGAAGAATGGAAAAGTCACTCTGATAAAACTTTTATCCTTATAATTTTCTTAAACTTGATGTAACCTTCATTTTGCATAAGTGAATGTCACCTTTTTCATTTTGCGTAAGTGAATGTATAACCTAAAGAAAAATGAACGAATCCAATGAACCACGCTTGTACAATGAAAAAGGCTATGATTTATCTCTCCACCAAATCAAATTGGCTAAAGGTGTTTATTAAAATATATTAAGAGAATTGTGTTAAACATTTTGCACGTTCAAAATAAAAATTGTACACAATTACACATAAGTTGATATAATTTATTTTCTTTTAATTTTGTTTAACAATAAACTTACATACTTTCCTCCCTAGTTCTGGTGGGCGCACAGTCCAAGATAATGTGATTTCTTAGGATACAGTCCGATCTTCCAAATTTCAAGCATTTAATTTCTGCTGTGTTTTTTTTAAAGCTTTATCAGTAGGAAAAGTTTAATGAAAAAAAACAGAAAAAGAAAAAGAGAAGAGAACAAGAATATTTAAGGTGATAATTTCCAGATAATATTCAAGCTCGGAAAATTTTTTAACTACATAATAATTGAAATAAAATATAAATTTTTTAATTATGATTAAGTAGTAATAAAAATTTATGTGGAAACATGTATTATTCAATTATCGATTAAGTAAATATTGAGTGCATTTAAAAATAAAAATAAAAAACAATAGTGTGGTACTCGAAAGCTATTAGTTCAACTAATTCAAACGTGCCACTTAGACTCATATAAGGAAGGATCGAAATTGAGATCCTTTTCAGTTCAATAAATACATTTTTTTAATATTCGGTTATAGATATCCTAGTTTCAATTAATTCGGATTTATGTGACACATGTTTATTCTGTAAAAATAAAATGGGCTAGCCAGTTTTCGGACTGGTCATTCAAAAATAGTCGGTGTTTGCAAAGTCATTAAAAAATAGTCACTATTTTGTTGCAACACGAAGTTCCAACATAATATACTAGAGATCAGTGCACCTCTGTACGAACTTCCAGCATATTATGCTGGAACTATAACACGCGGAAAGTTCCAGTATATTATGCTGGACCAGTACATTATACTGGAGTTCCAATAAATTATACTGGAGTATTTTTCCGGATTTGAACAGTGTTTTCGTTCAGAATTATCTTTACATGAAAAGTGGCTAAATTTCGATTACTTCTGAAACTGTGGTTATTTTTGAATGACCACTTGTAAATCTGATTATTTTAAAATTTCTTCCATCTATTCTAGAACAGTTTTCATTCTAGGCTCGAACGAGAAAATTGTGATTAAAATAAAAAAATCTTATTCATCTCATCATATCCTTTGGTGATGATTCTAAAAATACTTGGTCCAGGTCCACACTTATTTTTTATTTTTTTGGCTTTTACTATTGTTTGCTACTTGTTGCTTTATCTCCACTGTTTCTTGAGCCGATGATCTATCGGAAACAATCTCTCTATCTTTATAAGGTAGAGGTAAGGTCTGCGTACACACTACCCTCCTCAGACGCCATTTATTGGATTACACTGGGTTCGTTGTTATTGTCGTTGTTGTTATTTTTCACCCGGTATCCTATATTCATATTGAGGCCCGATTAAATTCGATTTCACGACGAAAAATCTCACATTGGGGATAAAACGTTCCCGACAAAAGGAATCTGGTTTTTTTTTTCTTTCCTTTTCCTAGCTTGAGAAGGCTTTGTAAAGGACAAATATACCCTTATTGAAAAAGTCCAAAATAGAAACTGAGAAGCAATTTCATATACTCGTTAGGCCAAGCAAAGGCAACTGTTTCTTAGTTGTATTCCTATGGCTTTTCCCTATGTTCCCTTCTCCGAAACCCCTCTATACCCTCCAATCTCTCCTATATATTATTCACAAACACACCCTTTTTCCCAAACAAAGCAAATCTTCTCTCAAATTCACTTCTAAGTTTCTCTTTAATATTACTTTCTTCAACAATGGCTACTTCAAGAAAATCCAACTTCAATGATCTTTTGCCACTTATGGCTGAAAAACTGGGTGGGGATGGTTTGATTGGTGAATTATGTAAAGGGTTTCAATTATTAATGGATAAGGATAAAGATGTCATTACATTTGAGAGTCTAAAAAAGAATTCTGCTTTGTTAGGGCTTCAAGATTTGAGTGATGATGATCTTAAGAGTATGCTAAAAGAAGGTGATTTTGATGGAGATGGAGCTCTTAATCAGATGGAATTTTGTGTTTTGATGTTTAGATTGAGTCCTGAATTAATGGAACAATCTCAGTTTTTCTTAGAAGAAGCTCTTAACCAAGATTTTGACTTTTCATTCTAACTTTTGTCTTTATTTGACTCTTTGAGATTGTGACTTTGCATTGTAACTATTCAATTTTTTACTTCCTATAATGTAATACATTGCAAACATATATAGAGAAACAAGAATTAATGGCCATACTTTCTTGAATATTCATACTTGTAACTTAGAGTAATATAGTTGATATTTTGGGTAAATGTGCATTTGATTTGTGGATTTTATTTTCTGGTTTCAATAGGTAAAAATGGGAAAGATGAGAGTACTTTGGATTTTCCAAAATCTGGTGTACTAAATCGCATAATGATCTTCCGTTGATCACTTATTGGTTATTATTATGATCATTTTTATAAAGTGAGATATCCTAGAAAAATCATAGATCGCCTATGTATTATTAAGAGACTGCTCATATATTATTTATGATCGCCTAAGTGATCTCCGGTCGATCGCATATTATTGATTATCAGGATTCTATTTTATTATTTTTATAAAGTGGGAGATCCTGTCGAAATCATAGATCGCTTATGTATTACTCAGAAAGCATCCATATATTATTTATGATCGTTAACACTCTATTTGGATCACTGTTCCCCATCGTTTTATAATGTATCGTATTGTACCGTATTGTATTGTATCGTATCGTTTTTTGAATACAATGTTTGGATAGATTGTATTGTTTGCTGTTGTTAAATAACATTTTGCTGTTTGGTTTGACTATATCATATTGTACTGTAACTGATAAGTTTACTAAAATATCCTCAATTGTTTTAAATATTTAATTTATTAAGAATTACACATAAAAATTATTTAAGAAAACCCCTTTCTGCTAATTTATCACCAATTGTGTCTTATATATAAATTAAGCAATTAAATTCATGCAAATTCTATCGAAATTAGTTGAACAAGTTAAAAATAAGTACACTATATTCATAATTAGATGATAATAAAAAATGAAAATAAAATGTTAAGTAAACTCCATTCAGAATTTAGACCATAAGTAATATTGCCTAACAACATGACATATAATCCATAACTTGAAGTATATAGCATAAAAGTTTTCTAACGTGACATATAATTCATAATGAAATACTCATATTCAATAAAATCCTTAACGGTTATACCATAAAATAATAACACTTTGCACACTTGAAAACAATCAATATCATAAAGCTAATTGGAGATAAAATAATTAGAAATTGGAATTACAAATCAAAGTAGAAGAAATAATGAGACAAAAGTAAAACAAAACCCATACCTGAAGATATGGAAGCGGCAGAAGGAATAAACAAGTTTTTCACGTATGTAGGTTATTAGACTTCACCTATATATAATATGTATTATATTTGGGATGCTGACTTCACGTAGAATTCTATTATAGAATTATATGAGAAAGAGACTTTGCTATTATTTAAAATAAAAAAAGGTAAAGGGTAAAATAGAATTATAAAGTAATAAGTTAGGGCATAATTAGAAAGAAAAATAGGAAACAGTACCACCACACCAAATCGGTTGTTTCAAAAAGTGGGACTTTTCATTGTTTCGGAACAATAGATTTAACAATACAATACAACCAATTTTAACTAGACAATCAAAACAAACATTGTTCTGGGAAAACAATACAATACGATACAATGGGTAACAACCATCCAAAAAAACTGTAAGTGATCTCCGGTTGATTGCGTATTAGTTATTATCATGATTTTTTTTATAAAGTGAGAGACTCTAGTGAAATCATAGATTGCTTATGTGTTAACTAGAAATCGCCCAAGTAATATTTATGATCGCCTAAGTGATCTTCGATTGATCGCTTATTAGTTATTACCAGGATCTTTTTTATAAAGTGGAAGATCCTTGTGAAATTATAGATCGCCTATATGTTATCTAGATTATGATCGCCTAAGTGATCTCCGATTGATCGCTTATTAATTATTACGATGATCTTTTTCTAAATAAAGTGGGAGATCCTAGTGAAACCATAGATTGACTATGTGTTATATAAAAATCGCACATGTATTATTTATGCTAGCTTGTGTGGTCTCCAGTTGATCGCCTATTAGTTATTACCAGGATCATTTTTTATAAAGTGGGAGATCGTGCTGGAATCATAAATCGCCTATGTTTTACTTAGAAATCACACATATATTATTTATGATCGATTGAGTGACTTTTGGTTGATCGCTTATTAGTTATTACCACGAATATTTTGTTATAAAGTTGGAGATCCTAATAAAATCATAGATCGCCTATGTATTATCTAAAAATAACCTATATATTGTTTATAATCACTTAAGTGATCTTTCGTTGATTGCTTATTAATTATTATCAAGATTATTTTTTATAAAGTGGGAGATTCTGCTTAAATCATAGGCGGCCTATGTGTTACCTAGCAATCACCTATAAATTATTTATGATGGTCTAAGTGATTTTCAAATAATCGCTTATTGGTTATTATTATTATGCTTATTTTCTTATTATATACTTCCTCTGTTCCAGTTTATGTGAACCTATTTCGTTTTTGGTCCGTTCTAAAAAAGAATGACCCCTTTCTAAATTTGGTAATAATTTAGCTTAAACTTACAATTCTACCCTTAATGAGAAGTTTTTATAACCACACAAATACTCCGGGCCCCTTTTTGACTTGTTTAGAGCCACAAATTCCAAAAATCTTCATTTTTTGTTAAACTCCGTGTCCAGTCAAACAAGTTCACATAAATTGGAACGGAGGGAGTATAATTCTTAACTATTACCAATATTCTTACTCCTGTCAATGAAGAAATTAAAGAAAAAACTTAATTAAAAATAAAAAAATTAAAAATACGCGGCGTCTCCTCATTAAATAATTTTCTCTTTAAACAATATACTCAAAAATAAAAAGACAAATATACCCCTGGCAAGTGGCGTAACAGGACCAAACATCGAAATTGGGAGGCAATTTCTTCAACCGTCAGTCCAAAGCAAAGGCAATTTCGCGTTAAAGACAGTTTCTTAGTTGTATTCTCATGGCCTTTTTCCTATTGTCCCCTTCTCCGAAACCTCTCTCTACCGTCCAATTTCTCCTTATATATTATTCACAAACACACCCTTTTTACCAAAACAGTTCAAATCTTCTCTCAAATTCACTTCTATTTTCTCTCCATTTTCTTCAATAATGGCTACGTCAAGAAAATCCAATTTCAATGATTTTTTGCCACTTATGGCTGAAAAACTAGGTGGGGATGGTTTAATTGGTGAATTATGTAAAGGGTTTCAGTTATTAATGGATAAGGATAAAAGGGTCATTACGTTTGAGAGTCTAAAAAAGAATTCTGCTTTGTTAGGGCTTCAAGATTTGAGTGATGATGATCTTAAGAGTATGCTAAAAGAAGGTGATTTTGATGGAGATGGAGCTCTTAATCAGATGGAATTTTGTGTTTTGATGTTTAGATTGAGTCCTGAATTAATGGAACAGTCTCAGTTTTTGTTAGATGAGGCTCTTAACCAAGATTCTGAGTTTTCATTCTAACTTTTTCTCTTTTATACTTTCTATAATGTAAACACAGAAAACCATTGATAATATATACAGATGTTTACTGCACCCTTTTGTGTTATTCTCCTTTTTTTGTTGTTTCTGGCTTTATTTATGTATGTCTTTGTTACCATCTGTATCTTTGTTTTGAGCTTGTGATTTTAACCAAACTTAGAAAAACTAGATTATATTCACCATTGTTACCTTGACAAGTAAAATTGACTAAAAAGATAGCTGCCAGTTCACAGACTCTGATTTTGCTAATAGTTCTACACCTCTTTCTGTAATTGCTCAGCTAATTGAAAATTGCATTGTTGTGACGGCAAGTTGTCACATCGGTCATGTTGTCTCCGTGTGACCTATAGGTTACGGATTCGAGCCGTGGAATCGGTGATACTTGGATCAGGGTAGGCTGTGCGGCCCTTCCTCGGACCCTGCATAAACGGGGATGCTTTGTGCATCGGGGAAGGGGAGCCTTAGAACAATGGTAAAGTTGTCTCCGTGTGACCTATATGTCACGGGTTTAAGCCGTGGAAGCACCCACTAATGCTTGCATTAGGTTAGGATGTCTATATCACATCCCTTGGTGCGGTCTTTCCTCGGACCCTGCGTGAACACGGGATGCTTTGTGTGTCGGGGAAGGGGAACATTGGAGCAACACTAAAGTCGTCTCTATGTGACCTATAGGTCACGGGTTCGAGCAGTAGAAGCAACCACTAATGCTTGTATTAGGTTAGATTGTTTACATCACATACCTTGTGGTGCGGCCCTTTTCCGAACCCCGCAAGATGCATTGTGCACCCGGCTGCCCTTATTGTTGTGACGGCTAAATTTGTTGGTAATCTCTCCATCAAGAAGAGAGCAAAAACCACAAATTTTGTGATAATATTCTCCAGTCATCTCATTAGTTTACACTGAAAGGGCCTGAAGAATTTGCTCGAGCCTTAGAATATTTCAGGGTTCACCTTACCATGTTGACCCATACTACTGGCGGATGTAAAGTATACCTGCTAGCAGTGGCGGATGTAGAGTATAGTTACTCGGTTTCCGGAAACCCAATAACTTTTGCATAGAGCCTGTATTTTTATTAAAAAATTCATTAAATATCAATAAATATATAAGCGTGAACCCAGTTATTATTGCATATTAATTTGATATTACAATAGAAACCCATAAACTTCCAATCCTGGATCCGCCTCTGTCTATCGGGTTCCGGGAACCCAATAACTTTTGCGTAGATTCTGTATTTTTATTAAAAAATCCATCAAATATTAATAAAAATATAACTGTGAACCCAGTTATTATTGTATATTAATTTGATATTACAATAGAAACTCATAAACTTCAAATCCTGAATCCGCATCTGACCCGTACATATAATTCCTGGCAAAGTCAACATCACTTTGGGACAGGTAGAGCTTGTCTGTCTTTTTCTCCTTGCAGTTGTTGTTGTTTACTCTATTCAATGGGGAGAACGCGTGCAGTGTCCCATAGCATCGATCGATCTCAATCTCTAAGTGATGGTGAGAGCTTAGTTACTGAAGGAGGAACATTTGGACTGAGTTTCTTTAGTCCAGGCAGTTCAGCGGACGGGTACTTAGGCATTTGGTATAAGAGTATCCCATCAGAACTGTCGTTTGGTTTGGTTTCCAAATGGTGGCCAGGACTTCTACATACGGATCGAGGCTTCAAAACAAGGTGCTTCTTGTCTTTTAGGAAGCATGCTTTTGTGTTTGGTTCAAATAAATAAAGATCATCCAATTCTTAGATCTGTCAATCTGTTTTTACTTAAAACTTATTGCTGATAGCAGCTGCTTCTCTTTAACAGCTAAGAGGCATGTGGTTAAAGCAGTCATAAGTAGTCTAACTACAGTTGGCTGTGCTTTCTGTGTTGGTTCTCGTCTCCTACTATCTTTCTCGGAGGAAGAAGAAGGATAAAGGTATGTACTGTTGAGGATTTTAAGATGGAAAAGTCTTAAAAAGAGGGTGAATGAGAAATGGAGGAAAATAAAATTTTTGAGTAAAATTTTAAGTTTTCCTCTCTTGAAACATTGTCCCATATTGGAAGAGGAAAATGATTTTGGTGGGTATATAAACAATTGTTCTTCTTGTAACTCTTAAAGAGTTAAGAAGAAGGCAAACCTCGTGCCGCCGTCGTCGTTGCTCGGCTCGGCTTCAGCTACGGCTTCGGATTGATTAATTTTTGGACCAAATTTATTTGTTAATAGTAAATATTAACGTAATATTATCCGTGTTTGTAACGGATATGTTCCAATCCGTGGATTTGTTCCAGCAGGCTAATGCGTCTCCCACCATTGCCAAATGCTTGCTCCATAATAGCAAGTGATTGCTCCATTAGTTAGCAGCCTGGCGCTCCACTAAATGAGTGGCAGCGGGTCCGTGTTTAGCAGCTAACTGCACTATAAATAGATGGTGCAAGCAGCTTGTTGAAGACACACAGAAAGAAATCGTTCCTCTTCAATTTACACAACTATTGATAATCCTCTTCAGTAAGAACTCAACATCGGCTATACATTGCATTCTTTCCTCTCAGAATTTCTATTCGACTTCTGAGTTCTCCTCCTTTGTTGTGCATTGTCTTAAACTACAAACAAAGCAATTGTAAGTGTGATTTGCTGTCGAACTTTGTGTTCGTTGAAACACCGGGGTTTGAAGTACCGCTACACCAGTGTGTAATTCGTTCTATCCTGGGAGGAAATAATCCATAACCTTGGGTACTAAGAGGGCATTACATTCCTTAAGGAAACACTGTGAATTCAGTGGGCTCGAATTAGTTATTGTTTCGCTTATATTTATGTTTATACGCTAATTTTCTTTTCTCCAGAATTATTATTTACAAATATAGCAAGTAAGAAGATACCACAACCAACAAGCTTAAGGAATTTAATTTATTTTTGTATTTGTGTTATACTTAGTGCTCTGGAGAACTTACAGTTCTGAAGACTAAAACCTTTGTGGTTTCGTCTACTCCCATTTTGGAGATTAAAGCCTTCTTGGCGTTTTGTTGGAGATTAAAATCTACGTGATTTTTACTCCAGTTTTAATGCCTTCGTGGCGATTTGTTGGAGATTAAAATCTACGTGATTTTTTTTCTCTATAAGTTTAAACGTTTATTAAACGTTTATTTGTGTCATTCTTTTATAGAAAAAAAAATGGCAAATGACAACGGAAATCGAGCTGTTCCGATGATGACTGCCAATGCATCAACAAGCCGAACACCGGCGTTGGCATCAGCAGAAAAACCCAGAAAATTTTTCGGGATTGATTTCAAGCGCTGGCAGTAGAAGATGTTCCTGATTTGCCCGATGAAACTCCAGAGAATGAACGCTTTCTCGTGATTGAAGCGTGGAAGCATTCTGACTTCTTGTGCAAGAATTATATTCTTAGCGGACTGGAGGATAATCTGTATAACGTCTACAGTAAGGTGGAGACGTCAAAAGAACTGTGCACTATGCTTGAAAAAAATACAAAACCGAAGATATCGGGATGAAGAAATTCGTTGCCGCAAAATTTTTGGACTACAAAATGGTAGATAACAAGTCTGTTATTACCCAAGTCCAAGAATTGCAGGTGATTATTCATGATCTACTTGCCGAAGGTATATATAAAATGTATACTGATGTTGAAAGTAAAATTTTTAGTATTTTTACTAACGGAAGTTTCATTGAATGTCTTGTCATCAATGAAGCATTCCAAGTTGCAGCAATTATTGAGAAGCTGCCTCCTTTGTGGAACGATTTCAAGAACTACTTAAAACACAAACGAAAGGAGATGTCCCTGAAGATCTCATTGTTCGGTTGAGAATCGAAGAGGACAACAAAGCAGCTGAAAAGAAAGGCCGTGGAAACTCAACAATAATGAGAGCAAATATTGTTGAGGCTACTTCTCAAATTAAGAGAAAGAGGAAGCAGACTTCTGGGCCAAGAAATAACCCAAGCAAGAAGCGGTTTAGTAGAAATTATTACAACTGTCGAAAAGCTGGACACAGATCAGTAGAGTGTCGTGCTCCAAAGAAAGACAAGAAGAAGGGTCAAGCAAACGTGGTTGAAAAACACGAAGATATTGATGACTTGTGTGCTATGCTTTCTGAATGCATCCTGGTAGGAAATCCTAAGGAGTGGTGGATTGATTGTGGAGCCACTCGCCATGTTTGTGCTGTGAGGGAAGCATTTTCTACATATGCTTCTGCTGGATCCGAAGAGACGCTTTCTATGGGAAATGCTGCTACAGCAAAAATTGAAGGATATGGGAAGATATTTCTCAAGATGACTTCTGGCAAGGTCATGACTTTGAACAACGTCCTTCATGTTCCCGAAATTAGGAAGAACTTAGTCTCTACTGGACTTCTTGTAAAGCACGGTTTCAAGTGCGTTTTTGTATCTGACAAGGTGGTTATAAGTAAGGATGAAATGTTTGTAGGAAAAAGTTACCTTACTGAGGGCCTTTTCAAGTTGAATGTAATAGTTGTCGAAACTAATAATAAAACTTCAGCTTCTTCTTACTTACTTGAGTCAAATGATTTATGGCATGTACGTTTGGGTCATGTCAATTATAAAACCTTGCGAAAATGATTAACTTGGAAGTATTGCCTAAGTTGAATGCGGAAAATCAAAATGTCAAATATGTATGGAATCTAAGTATGTTAAACATCGTTATAAGTCGGTTGAAAGAAATTCAAATTCTTTAGACTTAATTCACATAGATATTTGTGACATGAAGTCAATACCATCTCGCGGTGGAAAGAAGTATTTCATAACTTATTGACGACAGTACTTGATATTGCTATGTTTACTTACTTAACAGTAAAGATGAAACAATAGACACATTCAGGCAATATAAAAATGAAGTTGAAACACAACTTAACAAGAAAGTCAAAATGATAAGAAGTGATAGGGGTGGTGAATATGAATCTCCTTTTGAAGAGATATGTTTAGAATATGAAATTATTCATCAAACAACGGCCCCTTACACGCCCCAATCCAATGGGATTGCGGAAAGAAAGAACCGTTCATTAAAGGAGATGATGCACGCATTGTTGATAAGTTTTGGTTTGCCACCGAACTTGTGGGGAAGCCATTCTTACTGCTAACTGGATACTAAATCGAGTACCCCATAGCAAAACACAATCCATTCCATATGAAAAATGGAAAGGAAGGAAACCCAACTTGAATTATTTGAAAGTGTGAGGGTGTTTGGCAAAAGTGCAAGTTCCTAAACCCAAAAGGGTAAAAATAGGACCGAAAACAGTTGGTTGTGTTTTCATAAGATTGCGACCAATAGTAAAGTATATCGATTTCTGGTTCATAAATCAGAAAATCTCGACATTCATAATAATACGGTTATATAATCAGATAATGCTGAATTCTTTGAAAATATATATCCGTATAAAAAGGAATGTGAGTCGATTGGTGAAGGATCTAAATGACCTCGGGAAGAAACAAAAGAAAGTACATTTAATCAGGGGGATCCAAGACGTAGTAAACGTCAAAGAACGTCTACTTCGTTTGGACCAGATTTTGTGACTTTCTTATTGGAAAATGAGCCTCGAACATTTAAAGAAGCTATGTCTTCTTCGGAATCATTGTTCTGGAAAGAGGCAGTCAATAGTGAAATAGAATCCATATTGAACAACCATACATGGGAATTGGTTGATCTTCCTCCTGGAAATAAACCTTTGGGTTCTAAATGGATTTTTAAGAGAAAAATGAAAGATGATGGCACTATTGATAAATTTAAGGCAAGACTTGTTGTCAAAGGGTATAGACAACGAGAAGGTCTTGACTACTTTGATACATACTCCCCAGTTACAAGGATTACGTCCATACGGATGTTAGTAGCATTAGCTGCAGTGTATGGTCTTGAAATTCATCAAATGGATGTTAAAACGGCCTTCTTAAATGGAGAGTTGGAGGAAGAAATTTACATGGAACAACCTGAAGGGTTTGTGGTTCCAGGTAAAGAAAATAAGGTATGTAGACTTGTTAAGTCCCTTTACGGACTAAAACAAGCACCCAAACAATGGCATGCGAAATTTGACCAAACAATGTTGTCAAATGGTTTTAAGATAAATGAATGTGATAAATGTGTGTACATTAAAAATGTTCCAAATCACATAGTCATTGTTTGCCTATATGTGGATGATATGCTGATAATGAGTAATAACATTGCCAACATAAATGCTACTAAGCGTATGCTAACTAGCAAGTTTGATATGAAGGACTTGGGAATTGCGGATTTAATTCTGGGGATTAAGATCCAAAAGACTCCTCAAGGTCTGGCATTGTCACAATCTCATTATATTAAGACAGTACTTGAAAAATTCAAGCACTTAGGCTTTAAAGTTGCAAAGACTCCAATTGACGTGAATCTTGCATTAGCAAAGAACAAAGGCCAAAGCATATCACAATTGGATTATGCTCGTGTGTTGGGATGCTTAATGTACATCATGAATTGTACACGACCAGATATAGCTTGTGCTATAAGTAAACTAAGTCGATACACGAGCAATCCAGGTCAATCTCATTGGATGGCAATGAAACGAGTTTTGGGATACTTAGAACATACCCAAAACTTTGATTTGCACTACAGTAAATATCCTGCGGTGATTGAAGGATATTGTGATGCAAATTGGATCACCGGTTCAACTGATTCGAAGTCCACAAGTGGATATGTATTCACTATTGGTGGAGGAGCGGTATCTTGGAAGTCGTCCAAACAAACATGTATTGCCCGCTCTACAATGGAGGCTGAGTTCATAGCCTTAGATAAAGCCGGTGAAGAAGCTGAATGGCTCCGGAATTTCTTGGAAGATATTCCATTTTGGCCCAAACCGTTGGCACCAATATGCATACACTGTGATAGCCAAGCGGCAATTGGAAGGGCTGGGAGCGTTATGTATAACGGTAAATCTCGTCATATACGACGAAGACATAAAACCGTTAGGCAACTTCTCTCTAGAGGAATTATCACGATTGACTATGTAAAGTCAAGTGATAATGTGTCAGATCCACTTACAAAAGGCCTAACTAGAGAGGTAGTTGAGAAATCATCGAGGGGAATGGGACTATGGCCGAGAACAAGTCATTGTGGCGGTAACTCTACCTAGAAGACTGGAGATCCCAAGATCTAGGTTCAAGGAGATCAAACAAAGTCATTAATGACGGTTCAACATTGTCAACAAAATTTGTTTTAGTCCATTCTCGTGATGAGACAATGTTCAGTACCAAGGATAAAGCATTAAGGCTTTTTAATGATTTCTAAATTTGATACAGGGTATATCAAATAGTGTATCTATGAGATGACACGTTTAGGAATCACCTATGTATGTGTGAAGTGTTAGCCGCTTCAAGGAGAATTTTGCAAGGCCAATTCTCTACGCACTTATGAAACCAGGCAGTGTTCATGGCTGAAACGAACACAACAATGAGAACCAAAGACGGTTAAGGGATTGATTGTGTGACTTATGGTTGTCTAGGTATACACTAAAGTTCGACGGTTCAAAGATATCAAATCTACCGATTGACCGAGTATATCCGACATAAGTTCACTACGGAAAGTTCAAAGGGAAACCTACTTATCCAGATGCAATTAATCCTTGCTTGCAAATCATACAAGTTTTTCATGCATACTTCCGTGATATAGCCATTCCCCATTCATGTGGGGGATTGTTGCGGATTTTAAGATGGAAAAGTCCTAAAAAGAGGGTGAATAGGAAATGGAGGGAACATGAAATTTTTGAGTAAAATTTAAAGTTTTCCTCTATTGAAATATTGTCCCATATTGGAAGAGGAAAAGGATTTTGGTGGGTATATATACAATTGCTCTTCTTATAGCTCTTAAAGAGTTAAGAAGAAGGCAAGCCTCGCGCCGTCGTCATCGCTCGCTCGGCTTCGGCTTCGGATTCGGATATTTGGTCAAATGATCGATTGATTGATTAATTTTTTGGACTAAATTTATTTTTTAATAGTAAATATTAACGTAATATTATCCGTGTTTGTAACTGATATGTTCCAATTCGTGGATTTGTTCCAGCAGGCTAATGCGTCTCCCACCATTGCCAAATGCTTGCTCCATAATAGCAAGTGATTGCTCCATTAGTTAGCAGCCTGGTGCTTCGCCCACCATGGCCAAGTGCTCCACTAAATGAGTGGCAGCGGGTCCGTGTTTAGCAGCTAACTGCACTATAAATAGATGGTGCAAGCAGCTTGTTGAAGATACACAGAAAGAAATCATTCCTCTTCAATTTACACAACTATTGATATCCTCTTCAGTAAGAACTCAACATCGGCTGTACGTTGCATTCATTCCTCTCAGAATTTCCATTCGATTTCTGAGTTCTCCTTCTTTGTTGTGCATTGTTTTAAACTACAAACAA
This sequence comes from Nicotiana sylvestris, assembly GCF_000393655.2. Classification (NCBI taxonomy): domain Eukaryota; kingdom Viridiplantae; phylum Streptophyta; class Magnoliopsida; order Solanales; family Solanaceae; genus Nicotiana; species Nicotiana sylvestris. The sequence goes on from NC_091064.1 coordinate 5,587,683, forward strand.
AGCAACTGTAAGTGTGATTTGCTGCCGAACTTTGTGTTCGCTGAAACACACTAGGGTTTGAAGTACCGCTACACTAGTGTGTAATTCGTTCTATGCTGGGAGGAAATAATCTATAACCTTGGGTACTAGGAGGGGATTAAATTCCTTAAAGAAACACTGTGAATTCGGTGGGCTCGAATTAATTATTATTTCGCTTATATTTATGTTTATACGCTAACCTTTTTTTTCTCCAGAATTATTATTTACAAATACAACAAGTAAGAAGATACCACAACCAACATGTGCAGCAGAGCTAATCCACAGTATTGTATTACATTAAAATGTAACAAAATGTTCTATACTCGAGATGGAGTTATGATAATTATTATCACGCAGTGTTCTTGTTATCTCTCGCTTTTTGCTCTCCATTTTTCCCTGGAGCAGAAGGGTTTCAGAGTTTATATGTATGAGACATTGGACTGAGAAGTTGGAGGATTTCCTAGTTGAAAGTTGAAACTAGAATTTGGCTTGTCGGTTCTCTTTTATTAGTTTGGTATGACAATGACATGAGTTGAGCTTAAATGGAGAAGTGAGGATTCATACAGCCAACCCCAACTTGTTCGGGACTGTAGCATAGCTGTTGTTGGTTCTTTCTTTTAAGTTTTGGAGCTCTGGTGTCTGTAGATAGATCTGTTTTCTTTTCTTTCCAATATATATGTTGCATTTGACTTGCTTCCTTCGGTGCTTGTCATTTTATATTGTGTTCTCCAAGGGACCAAAGAATTGTCGAGAACATTACTACACTAGTAGATGGACACGAAATCGCTGTGAATTCATCTCGCTTTCCAAGAGTTCTGGACAAGGATTGAATGAATTCAAAAATGAAGTAAAGCTGATGGCAAAACTTCAGCACCAAAATCTTGTAAAACTTGTTGGAAGTTGTATTAATGGTGAAGAGAAGATGTTGATCTATGAATACATGGCTAATGTACTTGCTTTAATTTTAACATATGAATCACTTTTTGATGTGATCCATATGTTAAAATTACATTTTCATCGTTTGAGCCTCGTTAAGCTGACTACTTTTATTTACTACCTTTATGTATGTCTAAGGGTAGGGTAAGGCCTGTGTATACACTACCCTTCTCAAATCCCACTTGTGCGACTCCACTGGTTTTGTTGTTGTTGTTGTTGTTAGTTCGATTTCAAATCCAACGATCTATTGACCTATACACAACTCAACCCTTCACCGCAAACTCTTTCAGTTGTTTGATGCTTTTCATTAGATTCCGATGTGTTTAAATAGAGCGACATGGACATTAATGATTCATATGATCAACTTCAACTTGCTAGGGTTTAGAATAGTAGTTGTATTCTTGGTTTTCATTGTGTATTCTCTTATTCTGTTATAAGAATCAGTGAACTAAAAAGAGAAGAAATTGTAAGTAGCAAGAATATTTGACATGAATCCTCTGAATCAGAGTTTGAATTTTCTGCTGCTAAGACCTAGTAGTCATTTTCTGGTAACAACAACAAACAACAATAAATGCAGTATAATCCTACAAGTGAGGTCTGAGGAGGATAATGAATACGAAGATAAAGAGGTTATTTCTGAGTTATTTTCTGCTAAGTAGATCTTTATTGTTATAGTTTCAAGAAAGGGGAATATCCCTTCCAAGATGATGATGTTGTGTATGTAGCTATTGAGACTTGAGAGTGGTGATATTCGACAAAATATGAAAATTCCACCCAAAAGTTTGCTTTTTGTTCAAAACGATCAATATGTAAAATGATACGCACAGCGCGTAGCATGATCTACCCTTTGCGGTCAAGACTATTGGGATATCTATTCCTATTCGCTCCCTTTCTCGTTTCCCTTTAATAAATTACCATATTTCTAATTCAATGATTTATGTTATAGGGAGTTCCAATTTTAGATGTAAAATCTATAGAAGATTATCTTTATATTAAAGGCATCATTATGAAACTTGTTAATGTGAAACAAAGGAAGATATAATACATTTGGACCCTCCTATCAATCATAATTTAAAACAAATAGTATTACTATTATTTTATAATATCAGAAGTATTTTACACGTTAAAAAAGTCCAATCAAGAAAAGAAAGGGAAAAACTTTAATGAGTGATGATAATTGAGAAGTTTGGTAAGGCTGAAAGTGCAAGGCAAGTAGTCATGGGGCAATGTCAAATGTCCATACCTATACCTTAGAATGGGCAAAAGTGAATAATTTTTTTGTTGCCCGCTCGGTGTCCAGTACACGCATTAAAGCCCGACTATAGGAATTCGCGTCCCATAGGGCCGCATTCGGTTTTCCATACACAGGGTTCGAACCCGAGACCTTTGGTTAAAAGAAGAGCAATCACATCCATTGCACCACATCCTTTGGTGGTAAAAGTGAATTATTTTAAGTGTTCCTCTTTGAACTTTTTAGACAGGTGGAGCTAGTCAAACTTATCCACTCATGCCTTCTCATTGAATTTCCTTTAGACCAAGAGCAATTAACTTTTCTTTGGTTTCTTAATCGATATTAGATATTTGTTTTGTTGTTTTGATTAATTCGAATTCGATTTGTTTTGTTGTTTCGATCAATTCGCACCATGTAAAGCACATTAAAAGGGAAAACCCGGTTTACCAGAATTTTTTCTATTTTCAGTGTTCAAATTTGAGACCTTTGGTTAAAAGTAAAGGGATCCTGATCATCCCACCATAATTCTTGATGATCAGATTAACTGATTAAAAATTATTAATAAGTAATATGTGATGAAAAGTACATTTAAATATTAAAGTTGATTTTTTATTTATATAATAATATATTTGGATGGAAGTATATGCTATTATCTCTTCCATTCTTACCCTCTTCCATATACTTAAATGAAGAGTTTGTTCTGATTTCTTTGCCACCGTCCATCTAATAGATTTTTTTTTAATAATCGTGGTGTTTGATCTAATTATTGCACACCTTAATTAATTCTCCAAAATATTTATTGTCTCTCATAATATTAATATAGATAACTTTGTCTATCAAATTAGGAACTAATATAAGCAAGAAAACATGAAAAGGAAAAAGGAGAAATAGAGACGTGAATAATCATTAAGAATTGATGATGGACGTGTCAAGCATTGTCCACTAACATTGTGTAAATTAATTACTACACTAATTATTCCTAACTTCCCATGTCAATTTAAATCCCCCACCCCCTTGATATTCCCTCATAGGGCACACAAAAAATGTTTTTTCTCCATCCTAAAAAAATGAAATTTTTTAAAAATATGAAGAACAAGAAACTTAGTTTTTTATTAAAAAAAAGGTTATGTATATAGATGATTTTTGAGTTTAGGTATTTGATATTCGAAATTCACCGATTCAGCTAATTTAAATTGTATTAAATATACGACTAAGAGATAAAATACTCCTTCGTCCTTATCAAGAAATTCATCCTAGACTCAAACACAAAATATACAGTTAAGTATGAAAATTTCATACCCGACAATAACACTTGGTAGTATAAAAAAATAATTTAAATTATATATATATTGATATGCGAGATTTTTTAACACTATCAATACAATTTAGCCTGTTATTGCAAGTTTTTACTCTAATTTTTTTTACTTACCATATAAAAGCTTATATGTAAAATTTATTATTGTAGATAAACTTAATCTGATTGTAAAGTTACACACGCACGTAACATAAACTCTAAAAACAAACACAAATTCATCCAAGTCATAATTTTTTATTAGCAAATTAAAAGTTCAAAAATATTTTTTTTAATAAATATTATTAAAAAAATAATCTCTGCAATTAGCTGTAGTCCAAATCCTCTTACTGTTCTTCCCAACTATAAAGAGAAAGACAGTTACCCCATTTTTCTTTCGAGAAGCGAAGGTCTAAATCTAACCAAATCCCCAAAATGGCTACCAAAGTTTACATCGTGTGAGTATTCTTTTCATCTTTTTCGCTTTGCTTTTCAGCTGTTTTTTGAAAAAATAATAATTAAAAATTCGTGTTCTACTGAATTTGCATTCAATTTGATCAATTTCGTGTTCAATTTGTGATCAATTAATCAACGATTGAGTGTTATTGATTTGATTTTTATTCAACGAATTCGTACTTTAATTTATAGTAAATGATGGATTCCATTTTAGCTTCCTGTTGCTCTGTTTAAATAAATTTTGTTTTAAATTACAAGGATCTGTTGGTTACTCGTCTTGAAATGATAAAGCACAATTTGCAGGAAATGTTTGGGCCGATGAATTGTTCATTGCATTGATTTAGTTTTTTTAATTAATTTCACGTAGTATGATGTCAAGTGTGGATGTAGTATTTGAGCAGCGGGTGAGGTTGAACTACATATATAATGGCAAATTCAGGATTTAGATATTGAGGATTATGAGTTGAAAGTGTGAGTTTTACACACACGCGTGCGCATATCTAACACTATATAAACTTGTGTTCCACATATTAATATAGGGTTGATAGGTTCAGCAGAACTCATACAGTCCTTCTGGATCCGCCACTTTATATATAGAGCTGTACAATTTTGATTAAAATTATACTTCCTCTGTCCCATTTTATGTAATGCAGTTTGACGAGGCACAGAGGTTTTAAGGAAAAAAGAAAAACCTTTGAAACTTGTGGTTTAAAACAAGTTACTATATATATTTGTGTAGCTATAAATCATATAATTAAGGATACAATTGGAAACTTAAAGTGAAATTATTTCTAAATATAGAATTGTATCATTCTCTTTGGGACAAAATAAAAAGGTAAGTGCATCATAAAAACTGGGACAGAGGGAGTATATACTGTGCTCCACGCGCTACTAAAACATAATAGTGGGTGTAGTAGTACTCATCTTTGTTTGACATTAATGATCTGAAAATCAAATGTAGTAGTACTCTTCTTTTCTCTGAAGTACTATTTGGCATGTCGAATTGCTTAGAGCGGTTCGGGGATTGGCTACCCCTGCAACTGCTGTGTTCGTGTTCTGGGTCACCTTTTCTTCCAGGTAGTAGAATAGGGTGAATCTATAGTAGGAAACAAGAATTTAGCCTATATTCGACTTGTTTGGTACAGAAGCGGATCCAGGAATTAAACTCTATGGGTTCAACTTTTAAAATTTTTAATATTGAACCCATTATATTTTTAAAGTTATGGGTTCAAATCTATTAATTTTGGTAATTTTAATGAATTTTTACACATAAATTTCTACTCCGCGTCGAAAGTTATGGGTTCAATTGAACCCGTAGCTACCACATTGCATCCGCCTCTGGTTTGGTATACTATTCAAAGATATGGACCATCTGAGAAACGAGTCCATTAAAAAACTAGAAAACGAAAGAAGACAAAATTATTAGAAGTGGTTAAAGTTACAAACAATGTTATGCTGAGGGATATTAGGTTTAATTTGTTTGGCCTTGATGGTATTTTAGAATGAAGCTATATGTAACCCATTTTTAGTCCAATGGAGTCGGATTCATAATAGTTTCTTTGGAAGTTTAGGATCTGGGTACGCAAAATGTGACGGCCACATGGTACAGCAATAATGTATTTCTTGAACTGAAAATAGAGATGAATAGCAGTCGGAGTAAAGGGATCAGCAACTAGTTAGTAAATCTGATTGGAAAGAGGGACAAATTGCTATTTTCTTAAATCTTTGAGTAATTGAGTTGCATGCTTTGTATCGCGGATCCATTGAATAATGATAGCTGACATTTTATTTTATCAACAGATACTATTCAATGTATGGTCATGTGGAGAAACTAGCAGAAGAGATAAAGAAAGGGGCAGCTTCTGTTGAAGGAGTTGAAGCTAAATTGTGGCAAGTAGGTGCTACTTTGTCTTTTGATTTTTTTTCTTTTGGATAAAATTTACGATATGCTAATCTAGAGAAATATCTGCAAGTTTTTCATTTACCAAGAATGAGTCAGCTACTGCAACTTTTTGGTAGTTTTGTGTATCGCCTTACAACTCTTTAAAGGTTTTCTGGCTAAGTTGTTTCTATGTTAAGAGAGTCATTTTTGTCACTTTTAGATGGTATTGATGTGAAACCTAAATGGAGTACGAGAGTCAGTTTGATTTGTCTAGCTCTAAACCATTCTTGTTTAGTACAAAAAGCTGCTACTGGAAGGGGCAATAGTGCTGGAGCTTAATTAGTCGGGCTCAGAGCTGTAGCTTTAGTTTTCATCTGTAGATACCTATAATGGCATAATCCTTGTCATGTCAGAGTTTTTTTAATAGAAATGAACAAAGTATAGAACTCATTCTTCTCTTAAGCAGCCGTGGACAGGCAATTTTACTGAACCACATAATCTTATCTTCTATATGTGATTGTTCTCTTTCACTTATTTGTCCTAACAACCTAGATCCTTATGCACTTTGGGTCTGTTAAAGTAAAGCTTTCTCAATCTTCACGAAACAAATTGATGGGTTTAGTGGAAGGACCATATTGAGTCAATCAAATTGGTTTAGGTTACTGAAAGGAACAAATTGGTCTATGCTAATTTTGATAATTGTTCTGCTCCATTCTTCTTTGTTGTCTTTGTTCAGTGGTTTTCTCCTGTATTTCTTGCATCTCGGTACGTGACGAATAAGTAGTAAACAAATCCAGAAAATTAGTGGAAAATTTAGAGAAGGCCAGTGCCAGCATTAAGGCAAAGCAGAGCTCCAATTAAGTGGCCTATGCAAATCGCTACCAACTGTTTGAGCAATCTGAAGTCAATCGTCAAGCTTAGAAACTGCTTGCTTCTTCATATTCAGAGAGTACTCTCTTTCATGTGAAGAATGTAACTGGTCCATTTTCTATTGTCCGATCTCGGACATGCTGGAGTCTGTAGTTCGCGCATTGCTTAATCATATTCGTTTGTTTATGAAGCGTACCTTTTTTTTTTTGTGGTACAGGTACCTGAAACGCTGTCGGAAGATGTGCTAGCAAAAATGAGTGCACCTCCAAAGAGTGATGTGGCTGTTATAACACCTCAAGAGCTTGCTGAAGCAGATGGTATCATTTTTGGATTCCCTACGAGATTCGGAATGATGGCTGCTCAGTTTAAAGCATTCCTTGATGCAACTGGAGGTCTATGGAGAACACAACAACTAGCTGGCAAGCCTGCCGGCATATTCTATAGCACTGGATCCCAAGGCGGTGGCCAAGAAACTACACCGTATGATCATATTTCACACAAATTAATATAACTAAACATGTTTAGTGACCTGATAACTTCCATTGTCTTCCTTGATATTTTTCTTAACCCAAGGTCTTTGGTAGGTTGACTGCGATAACTCAGCTTGTTCACCACGGGATGATCTTTGTACCTATCGGATACACATTCGGTGCTGGTATGTTTGAAATGGAGAAAGTGAAAGGAGGAAGTCCATATGGGGCGGGAACATTTGCTGGGGATGGCTCGAGACAGCCATCCGATCTTGAATTGCAGCAGGCGTTTCACCAAGGTAAATACATTGCCGGTATTGCCAAGAAACTCAAGGGTGCAGCCTAATTTCTCTCCTGCAAAGATAATCTTTGCATTCACACATTTCTTATAAAATTTGAAAAAAGTACAAAATTTATCTTTGTGATTGTTGAAGTCTTTTTTTTTTCCTTTATTGGGTATGAAATCTCATCTATATGTGTCTGATTCACAGTAATTGTGTGTGTCAAAAGTACCAAATTGTGTTTTAAAATGGTTGCAAATACAACACAAGTTGAATACTCTGTTATTAATAGTGATTGATTGATTGAATGAAACAGAATCAAGAATCCATGATCTTCCACAGTTCGAGCTTATCACATTAGGTGTTTATATTAAATTATATCAGTTTCTCACAGTTAAGTGATTTAATAATGTGAGAATATATAGTAATTAACTATAGTAAAATTAATAAAAGTCTATTTGCAAGCACATACCATGCATTTATTGACTTGACATAAACATGAATGCAAGTAAATTTTTGCCTTTCCACAGTTGTCTTCGTGTGATCTATAGGTTACTGGTGCTTGCATATTGGTCTTACAATTTAGTGTATTTTGATGGTGCTATTTAAAATGCAGTCGCAGTTTACAACATATTTAAATTTTAGCCACTTCGTGCTGCCTGCCTCCTCGTGCTTCCCCCCCCCCCCAACCCCAACCTTCTTCCTCGTGTATATACAAAGTATTGACTTCTAATAAAAGCAAAATAGTGCAATTTTTTTATAAATTTCAGACAGTAACATATCTTGAACCATTAGGCTTATTAAGTCAAAACATTGTCAAAACTTGAATTACCATTGCAAAGAAAATTGTTGTGGCATTGCTTTGCATGGTTTATGAACAAAATTGCAATTCAAACTTCAGGACAGCGATATTGAATAACTTTATCTTATCACAACGGGTGATTGACAGGATTGGCCCTATAAGGAGCTGATCGTTAAATAAAGTCCTCGTTTTAAATGTATTTAAAAATGACCCTCAAACTTGCACACAGTTATTGCTCTTCATGGATTTCTCTGCCTGATTAGTAGAGTTTATGTTATATTTACTCTACCTATATTGATAATTATTTACAAGTTCTACCCGATTGAAATAATTTTGTGCTTATTCAATAAGTCACTAAATTCTACGAGATTGGTATTATTTTGTGTTATATGTAATCGACATATTTGTTCAATTAAAGTCTATCAGGTTGGCATGATTTTGTGCTTGTTCAATTATTCACTAAACTCTACCGGATTGGCGTAACTTTGTGTTGTTTGTAGTTGGCCTATCTATTAAATTGCTCATCAAGGTCTGCTTGATGATATAATTATTTTATATTGTTCAACAAAATATTCTTCGAATTTACAATTCTCATTTCGATCAAACCATCCAAATTTATTCCAAATGATCTCAAATTTTAAATAAAGCATATAAAATACCAACCCAAATGATACCCAATCGTCAATTTAGTTAAAAAAAGGTACCAAATCAAGAAGACCACTTTGTCTTCTTCAACACATTCTAAAGACAAACAATGAAGTTTTGAGATTTTTAAAATAAATTATTGAATCACTACTTGAACTAAAAATTTAAGCATGAATTACTGATAATAGGCTATATAGACGATATTTACACCCTAAATACATTATGCTTTATTGTTGTTTTAAAGGCTAAATGATAACAAAATACTCCAATTAGTGTTCTTTTGCTTCGCAGGGACTAATCTGAGTTAGGAAGAGAATATAGAGTGTTTTAGGAGTCAATAATGTGGATAAAAGGCCAATCAAGAAGAACCCGAGCGAAAATAAGCAAGAAAGAACAAAGGAGGACTGGGCTGAAGGCCACCGCGACCGCGGTGGACCGCGGCAGGCCAAGGAAGCGAGGCAGAATGTTTGAGATTCATCGAAGTCGAGCCGCGTTCTGTCGCGGCAGCGGTAGACTGTGTAGCTGCCCAGAACTTTTGGGACTAAAGTGTAAATCGGGGAAAACTTATTCCAAACCCTTATAAACTCAAGAAACTCGCCCAAGAAAGTTTTAAAAAGCTTGTTGTTAGACGAATTTGGAGGCAAGAACAAGTGTGAGAAGAGCAACCAAATATTAGAGTTTTTCTATCTTCTCTTTATTATTTCAATTGCACATTATGAATACTTTTGTAGTTTTATCTTGATTTGCTATGAGTAGCTAAACATCTAATCTAAGGTTGCTGGAACCAATTGTTGGATGAAGTTTTGACTCAATTTTGTTATAGTCGAGCCGGGTTTATTATATAATTGTTCAACTATATTTTGTGTGGTGATTAATTGAATGGGCCCTTGATTAATCGTGTCTAATTGCCTTGTGTTGCTTTAGAAAGAATACTAGGTTAGACTGCTGTTGAACAATACCACTTTTGGGTAATTGAAATGATTCATTACTTGAACTTAAAAGTGGGGTTAGAGATAACGAAACTTTGGTGGGATAATTCCGAGCTACATAAATTATCAGCTAGAGTAGTTCGAGAGAATGCTCTAGTAAATTATCGTAGTTGATCGAGAGATAATTGCGATAACCCATAACTCATAATCCTCATAGAGTATTATGGCGAGATTATAGCAAAAGGGTTAAGACTTAAACTACCAATTGGGGAAATCAATACCCTAAACCTTTTTACCATTGAATTATCTTTGGTTTAGCATTTTGTTAGTTTTAATATCATTTTGAATTAGTTAAACAAAAAAATCAATATTTATTGATAAAAAATCCTGCATCTGAAAATTGTTTGAGCTGGTAATAGTATCACCAAGAGTTGTAATAGATAGGTTAGTTCCTTGAGGATTCGCCTCCGGACTTAAAAACCAGATTATATTTGCAACGACCGCTTTGTCTTTCATAAGACATAGTTGGGCGTGATCAATTACCAATATTCAAATAATTTTAATAATAATCAATTATTATCTTCCAGTTTTCATTGCGAAATAAGAAATTTAAGCTTCTACAATTGAAGAATTGTGGTATTCTTGGCGAAGAAGAAGAGATGGAGAAGAAGGAGCTGAATGGGCAAATATATTATTTGGCAAAAGGGAATTAATGAGATAATATGTGGAGTTACTTAAGTTAACTACAACTAGTATGTTGTTATTAGTTAAATAGAGTTAGATATAATTAGTTAGCTGACAACTGTTAAATTAGTTATTATAGATATATATATATATATATATATATATATATATATATATATATATATATATATATATATATATATATATATACGTGTATATGTACAAATTCAAGAATGAATGAGAAAATATCGTGAAGCTTTCTCTCTCTCTCTGTTGTTCATCTTTGTTCTTCAATTCTTCATCTCAATTCTGCAATCTAACATGGTATCAGAGCTACGGTTGACTGGTTCAGAGCTATAGTTGAATGATTCTAGGAATTTTTCATGGAATTGAAGAAAAATCGAGAGAATTCGCTCAATTTTTCTATTGTTTTTTGCTAAACCCTAATTCTGTGTGAGTGATGGCGATTGAGGAAAATTCGAGCAATTCTAAGCTTAGCGGAGCCACCATGAACAGCGGCGTTGGTATCACGACTGGAGGAGGAATAATGAATCTCGATCACAATCATCCACTCTACCAATATCCATGTGATGGACCAGGATTGATGTTCGTTGGACTACTGCTGATAGGAATGGAAAACTACATAATCTGGAGTCGTGCGATGAAAGTCGCATTATTAGGAAAAAATAAGCTCTGTCTCGTTGATAGATCCACATGCAAAGCTGATTTTGGTGTGGAATTAGGGAATTAATGGGAGAGATGTAATTCTATTGTTACTTCATGGCTAATGAGTAATGTGAGTAAAGAATTACACACTGATGTATTATTTTCCTCAAATGCACAGACGGTGTAGGCTGAATTGCAAGAGTGGTTTGACACGGTAAATGCATCGAGACTACTATTTGCATAAAGAGATTTTTACTTCAGTGCAGGGATCATCCTCTGTGTCAGTGTATTTTACAAAGTTGAAGGATTTGTGGCCAGAGTATGATTCGATCCTCCCACCACCATCTTCTAAGGAGTACGCTGATCAATTAGAATTCCAACGTCTATTGCAAATTTTAATGGGTCTGAATGATAGTTTTGAGCAAGCTAGAGGACAGATCCTAGTGATGCCTAATGTTCCAACCATTAATCAAGCATATGCAATGGTTATTCACGATGAAAGTAGGAGATCGGTTGGGAGCAACTTTCTGGGGAATTCTGGATACAATGAGCCAACAGCCATGCAATAAACAAAGGAGGACCTATAATCTGGAATGTGAGTTTTGCCACCAGAAAGGGCATACCAAGGAAGCTTGTTGCAAGCTAATGAAATGTGATTATTGTGGCAAAACAGGACATTTAAAGAAATATTGTTATCAGCTCATTGGTTATCCGGCAGATTTCAAGGCCAAACGCAAAGCAAATATAGCCCAACTGGAGGAAAACAGACTGCCTGTCAACACACCTGCAACACTTGCTCAGTTGCCTACTCAAATGTTTACTCAGGAACAAGTTGCACAATTTTTGCAAATGTTGAACAAAACTACTATTGGAGGTGATGCCAGTGCACACATGGCAGGTAACTACTTTTGTAATAGTGTTCTTAACATCAAAAACTTTGGGTGGATCATAGGTATAGGGGCAGTCAACTTAGTGGAGGTCATATACTTCAGCATGTTCTTTATGTACCATCCTTTAGGTTCTTGTTTGTATCTAAAGTGACAAAAGAATTGAATTATTTTGTGGGCTTCTTTCCTACCTTATATGTCTTCCAGGATTTCTTGTCTGGGAGGGTAAAGGAGATTGATAGGGAGGAAGATGGCTTATACATTTTGTCTACAATAGGGGATATCAAACACAAAAGATTCATCATTCATTTGTAGTAGTTAACATAGGGAATGTAGCTATGTGGCACAAACGAATGTGACATGTGCCTATGCAGATACTCAGGAGAATTGATAGTCTAAAGAGTTGTACAAGTTCTCAATTAAATAAATGTGTAGTTTGTCCATTAGCTAGACAAACTAGGATGCCATTTCCAATAAGTCACAATAAGAGCATAAATAGTTTTTACTTAATTCATATGGATGCTTGGGGTCCCTACAGAATTCCTACTTATAATGGGATGAAATATTTCTTTACTCTGGTTGATGATTGTACAAGGTGGACTTGGGTGTTTAACGAGACTTAAATCTGATGTTGTTTTCTTGCTAAAAAAATTCTTGATTATGGTTAAGACACAATTTGGAAAAACAGTTAAAATTGTTAGGTCAAACAATGGGAGTGATTATTTTAACTACAGTTGTAAGGAGCTATTTTAATCCAATGGAATAGTACATCAAAGCTCTTGTCCATACACTCCTCACCAAAATGGAGTGGTGGAAAGGAGGCATCGAAATTTTTTGAAAATATCCAGAGCTATCAAATTTCAGGGGCATATACCAATCCAATATTGGAGACATTGTGTGGAGACAACAATTTATATAATCAACAGAGTTCCTTCTTCTGTACTTGGATACAAGTCACCCTATGAAATGATTTACAATAAGCCACCTTAGTTATCTCAGATGAGAGTCATTGGATGTTTGTGTTTTGCTATTTACCTGCCCAGATCAGATAAGTTTCTTCCCAGAGTTGTGAAGCCTGTTTTACTTGGTTATGCTCCTTGTCAAAACCGAGTATGCAAAGAAAAAATGTAAGGAAATAAACCAAGGATGCCACGTCGTGCTATGAAAATGTGCAGCAAAATGAAAGAAGTTCAACATTCTGATAATTGTCAATTTCCACGTCGTGCAATTCGTCATGTGCCACCTTGTGCCAAGAAATTTGAGAAAAATGCAAAACAAGACACTTCTGATGTTGGCCACTAACACGTCATGTGTTAGGATGTGCCTCATGAGGGGCAAAGTTAAATTGTTCATCATGAAGAAAAACTTGACACAGTAGCAAAATTCCATTACCGTGATGCCCAAGGCGGCGCGGTAGTGCTTTTGTGGTGCTGCCCGGCAGGAGTTGATCTCTAAACTTTCTCACTAGTGCCCCGCATGGGGAGGCGCACGTGTGTGATTTCTCAAAGTACTTTCCTGTTTCGACTTGAAAAATGTAGTTTTACCCGGATCCACTTTTACATGACTTAAATACATCAAAAAGACGTTTTTAAAGGAACTTTTGACCTTAGAAGCTTTGGGGAGAGCTTTGGAAGCAACAAGACTTCCATTAATTCAATACGGAAGTTTGGATTGTAGTGTTAGATTGATGTTTTCTAGTTCTTTAATTATATTTGTGATGACTTCCTCAATGATTATGGAGTAATTTACCTTAGGGTTTGACGGATATGGTGTTTTGATAAATATTTGTGGATTTTAACTCTAGTTCTTGCTTGAATTCATTTATGGAGTTTTGAATTGTTGCAACTTTATTTACCGGTCTATTTAATCGAAAGAGGAATATTTTGGTAATTATCTTTGCATTATTTTATTTGATTTAATTCATTGATTCTCTTAAGTAATCGAAAGAGCTTGTTGAATTGTTGATTGAATCAAGTTAGGAGAATATTTGAGAGACGTTTTCCTAAGGACCGTTTTCCTAAGGACCAATTCATTAATGCATGCTTGCACACTTAACAATTATATTAGTTCACCTCGTAGAAATAAAATTTAATCGAGAGAGGAGTCCTGACTCTATGTTTGAACTAATCATCGAGTGAATTTGTGAGAATCATTAGAACATTAGAGTGAATTAAACTAGAGTTGAATCCCAAATAGATATCTTGCACCTATCATGTCAAACCCTTGTTCCTCACATTTATAAGAAACCAACTATGCTAATCTCCAGTTCTTTGCAGTCAATTGTCAATTGCTTTATTGTAGTAGTTAAACATAGTAATCATTTAACTCAAGTGTTAATCCTCCTTAATAGCAATTAAACCAGAAATTATTCGAACATTGTTTAAATCCAATCCCTTTGGAGACGATATTTTACTATACTATCTTTGACTAGCAAGCAATAATTTTGTGTTGTGTTTTGCGCTCGTCAAATTTTGGCGCTGTTGTGGGGGATTGACAATCACAAGTGTTCAAAACAGTTTTTGGTGCTAATTCAGGAATTTATTTTATTTTCTTTTTCTTTTTTGTTCATTATAGGTTTCCTCTTCCGTGTGTAGGGAACAGTTTGACATCTCTGGTGTATGACTTGATCTTCTTCAATAGAATTGATTTCATACAATCTAGAGGTAGAAAAGAGTCTGTGACAGTCGAGGAAAGACAAAGAACTCACCGGAAAGTACTTGGCGCAACCTTCAACCCAAGAACACATGGCTAATAACGGTGAAGATGAGGTAGAGGTAGCTACAAGAGAGACATCCCAACATAAAGACGAAGCTGAAAGGATAGCAGCTGAGGCAACCCGTAGAGCTACTGAGGAGACTGTTGAAGATGATAGGGGGCAAAGATTCAATCTAAATCGACCCTTGATTGAAGACTAGTTCGAGAATGCGGGACCCAGGCCTGGTAGAGCATTAGGTGATTATGTCAAACCAGTCTACAATCAGGGATTGTCTAGTGTCAAACCTCCACCAGTAGCAATAAATAATCTCGAGTTGAAGCAACACTTGCTTCAAACTATCCAAAACAAATATGTCTTGAGAAGGAAGGTTAATGAAGATCCTAACACGCACTTGAAGATTTTGAGGAAATCATGAACACCTTCCAGTACAACAGAGTATCAAAAGATGCAGTATATGTAAGGGCATTCCCCTTTTCATTGAAGGATGACACAAAGCACTGGCTTCGTAGCTTATCAACAGGGTCGATTAGGACATGGGAAGATATGACTAGAAAATTTCTTGACAAATACTTCTCAAAAATAGTGAAGTTCAGAAGGGAAATTCACAAATTCTTCCAAACGGACACCGAAACAGTTTTTGTGGCTTGGGAAAGATTCAAGATAGTGAGGAAGTGTAAGCATAATGGGATTGAATTATGGATGCAACTCCATGACTTTTGGGGTGGACTGACACCTCCCTCAAGACGAACTCTAAACACTGCAGTTGAAGGTACTTTAATAAAGAAGACTCTTGAGGAGATTGTGGCAATTCTTGATGAGCTATCTGAGGATGCTAACCAGTGGCCTGAAGAGAGTAATAATAAAAGACGATCAGTTGGGGTTCATCAAGTATATTCTAACACAACATTACAAAACCAACTAGATACCATGGCCAAGAGATAAGAAAGTTGACCTTAGCCAAGGTCTAGAGCCAACCACCACCAGTTTGTGATTTCTGTGGAATGAGTCATCCAACACATAAGTGTCAGGCCTTAGCTGCGGATGAAGTGATAAATGTTGTGGGAAGCTTTGATAGAGGCAACTACCAGAGTGTTAATAATTTTAATCCTATAGGACAGAGGCACCCAAGCTTTTCTTGGTTCACCAAGTGGTAGCCTAAATTCATGGTAGCAAAATAACTCCAGACCCCAGGGACAAAGAGCTCTAGGTTTTCAAAATTAGCAGAGACAACAATATCAGCCTCCACAGTCTAATCATTCTAACATGGAAGATCTAATGAAGGATTTTATTATTAAGACATATTAGCATTTTGAAACCCATAGCTTGGCTATACGAGAACATGGTGCATCTATCAAAGAACTAGGAATAGCTTTTCGAAACCTGGAAAGACAGGTTGGGCAATTAGGTAATCTATTATCTAAGAGGGTTCCAAGAACGCTCCCTACTGATAGAGAAAGAAATCCAAAAGAGACAATAAATGCATTGTCTTTGAGGAGTGGGCACGAGTTGGAGGATCCCATAGCAAAGCAAAAAAATGAGCAGATTGAGAGACAGGTGGAGATTGTGGACCAGCAGAAAAATAACAACATTCAAGAAGGTGAAGTAATGGTAGATGAGGATTTGAAGAAGAAGGGGAAGATTAGAGCTCAGAAAAAAAAGAAAAATAATAATTCAACCAATAATGAGATTGAAGAGAGCAAATACATGCCAGCTCTACCTTTCTCCCAGAAGCAAAGAAGAGAGAAGTTGGACAAACAATTCGAGCACTTTCTAGAAGTGTTCAAGCAGATACATGTGAATATATCTTTCACAAAGGTGCTTTCATAAATGCCAGCTTATGCTAAATTCATAAAGGAGATATTGTCCAAGAAGCGAAAAGTGGAAGAGACATTGGTTGTCAAGCTGACAGAGCGTTGTATTGCCATATTGCAAAATAAGCCCCCCAAAAAATGTGGAGATCCAGAGAGTTTTACTATACTTTGCTCTTTAGGAACTACTAAATTTAAAAAATTATTTTGTGATTCAGGTGCTTCAATTAATTTTATGCTTTTGTCTATTTTCAGGAAATTAGAAGGTGAGTTTGGAGTGATCAAATCAATATCTGTGTCCCTGCAACTGACGGATCAGACCACAATTATACCTGAAGGATAGTGAAAGATGTGCTGGTTCGGGTAGACAAATTTTTGTTCCCATTGGACTTCATTGTGGTGAGCATGGAGGAGAATAGAGAGGTCCCTTTGATTTTAAGAAGACCCTTCTTGGCTACGGGCAGGGCAATTCTAGATATTCAGGAACGGCAGCTTGCTCATAGTGGGGGATGAAAGGCTGATCTTCAAAATGGAAGAAGAAAGGGGGGGCTCTGAAAGAGAAAATTAGGAAGAGAGAATCTAATAAGTGTGGGGTGTACCCAAAGAAGGCATAAAAGAAGCTCTTAGAATGGATGTGTGCACTGGATCGGGCATGCAAAAGAGATCCTGACTTCGATTCAGACTCCGAATCATGGAAATTTCCTTTACCTCTTGCTTTTTATTTGTGTGTCATGGGGACATGCCACAATTTAAAGTGTGGGGTGGGGAATGTATATATGTATATGTGTGTTTGTAATTATTTCTTTGATTGAAAAAAATTTGACTTTTCCCGACGATGGATTTCCCCACCTGTCTTCGTGAGGGATTAAAGTCGAAGAGAAAAAAACCTTAGCTGTTTATTTGTGTTTTGTTTTCTTAGGTAGTGTAATAATTCCTTCTTGATTTTTTTGTGTCGCGGTTCTTTTTCAAAAGTTTTTATTGAACCCGGTGTAGTTAGTTTTTCTTTTAGTAGAAGTAGTGATATCTTGTGCTATATATGAAATAGAGATGACTTTTTTTGACTTTGTTGTGCCTTGAGAGCAGTAGTACTTGATTTGTGATGCCTAAGCTCAGTTCTTGACTCTTAGATAAGTGCCTTAAATTAATTGATTGTAACTTTGCTTAACTACTTTGTCTAGAGAGTCGGGATAGATCTGGTCCTAAATGAATTATGTGCCAATGTGTATGAGATTTTGTTGATATTCTGTGCTTGTCGGTTGATGTCTATAAAATGGACTCGGCCTGTCCATTTGCACATGGGTGATAGGGCGTTGGTAGGATCCTCTTGATTTTGTGATCTTCGAGGAATTTCGTCACCTTACTGCCTATGAACTGCTTTCCATTATCACATGTAATCTCGGAAGGGATCCTGAATCGACATATGATGTGGTCCCAGATAAAGTCAATGACTTCTTTTTCTCTTATCTTCTCGAAAGTCTGTGTTTCTACCCATTTCGAGAAATAGTCAGTCATAAACAGAATAAATCTAGCTTTACCTGGCGCCGTTGGCAGGGGGGCGACGATATCTATCCCCCATTTCATAAACGGACATGGTGCTTTTACCCACCTAATTAATGTATATTTTAGTAGCCCCGTTGAGCCTGTATTCCCATTTCTTTGGCAACCATACGACAGGCTTTACCCCTTTGCTTGAATTGTCTATCTGTTTGAACCTTTTGCCTCTAGTGAGCACTTGAATTTGTATGAGCTTGTAAAAACTATGAGAGCCACATGTAAGGAATCGGAAAAAAAAGAAGAAAGAAAAATCAATCAAAACTCTGAAAATAAGAAGAGAAAAAAAAGAGACAGTATGTATGTGGTAGAAAAGAGAAAAATTGATCCCTTACTAGTGGTAGTTCTCGTCTTGTTTGTGTTTAAAGATATGGGGAGCTTAATATTGTGAAGGTTAGGGTTTGGTTCCTAATAAGTCTAGGGATTGAATTGTTAATGTATATGTATTAAATTCTCAGGGAGGTGTGTCACTATATACATATATATCCTACCCGTCCCGCAGCCTACATTACAACCAAAATAAAGTCCTACTTGGTCCTTGACTGAATGAGCTCAACTAGGAGAGTATTACACTACGGAAAAGTATATGGTGCGTTTTCTGTGGCACATGAATTTTGTTTTTGAGAGTGAGTGAATTCTTTCTATCTTGAGTTCCTATTTGTTCTTGAATTTTATTGTGTGTGGAACTACTCTCTATTGTTTGTGTGAGGGCACATGATTTTCGAAGGTAAGGTAAAGTCTTTGACCTCTATGTTAGAGTAAGTGAGCAGGTTTTAAAAAATACGTGGTGTTTGTGAGTTGAGCCTTGAGGTTGGGATGTTATGGTATTGTGCTTAGTTTGCTTTAAATATTCTTGGCATGATGAGTTACGAGAGTTTCCTGAAAAGGTCGTTCCAATTTGAAGTGTAGTTTGTTGCTCGAGGACGAGCAATGGTTTAAGTGTGGGATATTGATGGTAGGCTAAAAATATAAATTTTTGATTACTTTGAACCTATTATTTGATATACTTTAATTGTGTTTGAACTAAAATATGGTCAATTTATACTCATTACGTGTTTTTTGTTGTGTAGGTTGAGATTCCGGGCTAAAATGAATTTATAGAGCTAAAAGGAATACAAATGAATTTTGAAGTCTGAGTAGAAGTTTGAGAGTTAACACGTTAGGATCGAGTTCCGAAGTCAAGGACCTGCAAAGAAAAATGCAAGGAAATAAACCAAGGATGCCATGTCAGCAAAATGAAAGAAGTTCAACATTCTGATAATTGTCAATTTTCATGTGCCAGCTTGTGCCAAGAAATTTGAGATAAATGCAAAACAAGACTGTTGGCCACTAACATGTCGTGTGTTAGGCTGGGCATCATGAGGTGAAAAGTTAAATTATTCATCATGAAGCAAACCATGACACAGTAGTAGAATTTCATTACGGCGACGTCCAGGGCGCCGCGATCCGCGGTGCGGCAGTGCTTTTGTGCTGCTGCCCAACAGAAGTTGCTCTCTGAACTTTCTTACTAGCGCCCCACATGGAGCGGGGCGCGTGTGTGATTTTCTCAAAGTACTTTACTGTTTCGACTTGGAAAAGGTAATTTTGCCCGGACCCACTTTTACATGATATAAATACACCAAAAAGATATTTTTGAAGGAAATTTTAACCTTGGAAGCATGGGGAAGAGCATTGGAGGCAACAAGATAGAGAATTTCATCATCTTTCCATCAATTCAAAACGGAAGTTTGGATTGTAACATTAGATTGGTGTTTTCTCGTTCTTTAATTATATTTATGATGACATCCTCCATGATTATGGAGTAATTACCTTAGGGTTTGACGGATATTATATTTTGATAAATATTTGTAGATTTTAACTCTAGTTCTTGCTTGAATTCGTTTATGGAGTTTTGAATTGTTGCAACTTTATTCACCGGTCTATCTAATCGAAAGAGGAATATTTTGGTGATTATCTTTGCATTATATTGTTTGATTTAATTTATTAATTCTCTTAAGTAATCGAAAGAGCTTGTTGAATTGTTGATTGAATCAAGTCAGGAGAATATTCAAGAGACATTTTCCTAAAGATCAATCCATTAATGCATGCTTGCACACTTCACAGTACCTATATTAGTTTACCTCATAGAGTTAAGATTTAATCGAGAGAGGAGTCTTGACTACACATTTGAACTAATCATCGAGTGAATTCGTGAGAATCATTAGAACATTAGAGTGAATTAAATTAGAGTTAAATCCCAAATAGCTATCTTGCACCTATCCTGTCAAACCCTTATTCCTCACATTTATATGAAACCAACTCTGCTAATCTCCAATTATTTGCAGTCAATTGTCAATTGATTTATTTTAGTAGTTAAACATAGCTCATAATCATTTTACTCAAGTGTTAATCCTCCTGAGTAGCAATTAAACAAGAAATTATTCGAATATTGTTAAATTCAATCCTTGTGGAGAAGATATTTTACTATACTATCTTTGACTAGCAAACAATAATTTTGTATTGTGTTTTGTGGTCATCACATGGGAACACCTGTTGCTACAACTTCCTCTTCCATACATGACGATATCAGGAAATCTACCTGTGTTTCAAGGCCACCCATATGGCTCAAGGACTATGTTAGAACCTGATAAGGGCAGCCAAGCTAGCTGATGTCAATATCCTTTATCAGATGTTCTCAATTATGAGGGAGTGTCTTCCAAATATCATAGTTATCTTTCAAATTTCACTTCTGCAGAGGAGCCACAATCCTACCATGAAGCTTCTAAGGACAAGAGGTAGGTGGATGCCATGCATACAGAAATTCAAGCTTTGGACGATAATAAAATATGGGTTCTTGTTCCTTTACCCAAGGGCAACAAGGCCATAGGTTGCAAATGGGTTACAAGATCAAATATCACTACTAGAAAACTTCCTAAAATCGTCCAAAAATACTGACCGAAATCGGTCGAAAAATTGATAAAACTGACCAATTTTCGACCGACTTTAATCCATCGAAATTAGGTTGGTCGGTAATAAATAAAGACCGAATTCGGTCGAAAAATACTGACTGATTTTGGTCGGTCAATTAATTTTCACAAACGATCCAAAAAGAAAAAATTTGCCGATTCGGTCAGTATTTTCCGGCTTAATTTGGTCAGTATTTTTAATTATGCAATTAAAAAAGACACCGACTGGGAATCGACCAGGGTCTGTACTGTGACAGAATACTATTCTACTACTAGACCATTGGTACATTTTGGTTTAAGACTTTTTTTTAAATTTATTTGTACTTTTTAATTGCATTTTCGCGCGAAAATAACCGACCGATTTCAGTCAGGTTTATTAAAAATTTAAAATTACCAATCGAAGTCGGTTAGTTTTTTAAGATAACTAACTGAAATAACTGACCGATTTTGGTCAGTTTTTTGAATATTAATTTTAATTTATTTTATATGAAAAATCGATCGATTTCGGTTGGTTTCTTAAAAAATAAATTTTGCGGGACGCTAAAATTTCCCGTATTTTTGTGCCAAAAAAACCCGACCTAAGTTGGTCGGTTTCGTAAAAAATTTAAAAATAAAATATTTTGAAAAATCAACCGACTTCGGTCGGTTTTTCGATTTTGCCAACTTTCTAGTAGTATATAAGGCAAATGGTGAAGTTGAGAGATTTAAAGCTCGCCTTGTTGCCAAGTGTTATAATTAGAAGGAAGGACTGGATCATCAAAAAATCTTCTCACCTGTAGTTATGTATTCTATCCGTAGCAACATCTAGGCATGGACTGTACATCAGATGGATATTTACAATGCTTTTTTACAAGGAGATCTTTTTGAGGAAGTGTACACGACTGTACCTCAAGGCTTCTCTGACTCTTTAGATAAATCATTGGTTTGGAAACTGCTCAAGTCTCTTTATGGACTCAAGTAGGCTTCACGATAGTGGAATATTAAGTTGACCAATGCTCTAGTTTCTTCTGGCTTTCAACAATGTCATCTAGATTACTCCCTTTTCACTAAGAAAGTGGCAGGCAAGATAGTTGTAGTTTTGGTTATGTTTATGATTTGCTCATTAGAGGTGATGACTTTCATTTAATACAAGAGACCAAGGATGTGCTTCAATCTTCTTTCAAGATCAATGATTTGGGGGAACTCAATTATTTTTTAGGTTTTAAATTTGTTAGGAGTGCTGAAGGGATGTTCATGCACCAACGGAAGTATGCCTTAGAGCTAATTGCTAATTTGGGTTTTTTTGGTTCTAAGCCTATTGCCATACCCATGGAGTTGAATGTCAAGCTCACTACTATGGAATTTGACACTCATGTTGGTTCTGTTGAGGACAAAGCCTTAGATGATCCAGGGCCTACAGAGATTACTTGGGAATTTATTATACCTCGCTATCACTGGACCTGATATTTCATATAATGTCCATTGCCTCAGCCAGTTCATACATTCTCCAAAAGCTTCTCACTGGGAGGCTGAACTCAGGGTGGTCAAATATGTTAAGTCCTGCCCTGGCCTAAGGCTCTTATTGTCAGCTGTTTGTTCTAAGTCTCTCATTGCATTTTGTGATGCTAATTGGGCCTCCTGTCCTAATACTAGGAGATCAGTCACAGGCTATTTGATCAGGTTTGACTCTTCCATGATTTATTGGAAATCCAAGAAGCAGGCCACAATTTCTAGGAGTTGTGCTGAGGCCGAATACAGAAGTCTAGATTCCATAGTCTGAAGTGGTTTGGCTTCTTGGGTTGTTCAAGGAGTTAGGGGTCAATATTTCCTTGCATGTTCCCATATTCAGTGACAATAAATATGTTATTCAGATAGCTGCTAACCTTGTCTTTCGCGAGCGCCCCAAACACATCGACATTGATTGCCACTTCATCCGGGGAAAAAGTGCAAAATGGTCTCATTAGTACTCTGTATCTTGCCATTGCTAACCAACAAACAGACCTTCTTACTAAGGGTCTTGGGAGACCTCATCATACTCATTTGCTATCCAAGCTCGCCATGAAGAACATCTTCATCTTCCCTAGCTTGAGGGGGTAATGAGATAATGTGTGGATTTACTTAAGTTAGCTACAGTTAGTAGGCTATTATTAGTTAAATAGAGTTAGACATAATTAGTTAGTTGACAACTTTCAAATTAGTTAGTTAGATATATACACGTGCACTATACAGATTCAATAATAAATGAGAAAATATCAAGAAGCTTCCTTTATCTCTCTCTGTTGTTCATCTTTGTTCTTCAATCCTTCATCTCAATTCTCTAACAAGAATTCATTTATTAAATACCATCAATTACGGGAACAAGCTAACACCAATTCCATTGAGAAACAAACCACCCAATCTTTTGTATCACAACCAAAAAAGCTAATTTTTACTTCTCCCCTCTAAAATGTTGTTTTCATTTTTTGCTCACTTAGAGTGTCTCTCTATTGTCAATGAATAAAAGAAGGCACGCTCTAGATTTTCTCCCTTTTTATGTGCCTCTCTTTAATTAAGTTTAGCTATTAGCAAATTATATCTATTTAAAAAAATATGGAGGAATTGGAATGGGAGGGGGAATGAAAGCATAGTTAGAATTTCAATAAGGGGCATTTATAATATAAAAGAATTAAAATATGAAAAAGTCAAGTCTATTATTGTAACGACCCGGCCGGTCGTTTAGAGAGTTTTAGTCCTATTCCCCACTTTACTGCTCATTTTGTACTTTATAGCTATTATGTAACTTGCTAGAGTAGTTGGTTCGGGTCCGGAGAGATTTCGGAATGAATTGAGTCACTTAGTCTAAAGGTTGAAAGTTTAAGTTGAAATGATTGATCGGTCATTGATTTATGAGTAAACGACTTTGGAATGAAGTTTTGATGGCTCTGTTAGATATGTTGGGTGATTTTAGACTAAGGAGTGTGTCCGAATTGTGATTTGGAGATCCGTAGTTGAATTAGCCTTGAAATGATGAAAGTTGGATTTTTAGAAAGTTTAACCGGGAGTGGACCTTTTGATATCGGGGTTGGATTTCGATTCCGAAAGTTAGAGTAGGTTCATGGTATCATTTTTACTTGTGTCAAAAATTTGGGGTCAATCGCACGTGATGTGATAGGTTTCGGTGTCGTTTGTAGAAGTTGGAATTTCTTAGTTTCAATAGGCTTGAATTGGGGTGCGATTCATTATTTTGATGTTGTTTGAGGCGATTTAAGGGCTCGAATAAGTTCGTATCGTGTTTTAATACTTGTTGGTAGGTTTGGATGAGGCCCCGGGGGCCTCAGGTTGATTTTGGAGGGTTAACGGATAAAAAATGGGACTTAGTGCATTGCTGCAGCTGGGACTCTTCTAGTGTGATCACACCCCCGAGGGATTGGACGCAGGTGAAATACCACAGATGCGGCTGGAATTATGTAGGTGCGAAGCTGGGCTGGCCTAGGCAGGGCGCAGGTGCGAGGGGGTAACCGCATCTGCGAGCCCGCAGGTGCAAGCGAGGCTCCGCAGATGCAGACTTGAGGGAAAGGCATGTTTCCGCAGAAGCAAATGGAGGGCCGTAGAAGCACCTCCGTAGGTGCGAAACCTGGAGCGCTGATGCGGGCATGGGGATTTAAGTGATATTCGCAGAAGCGGAGGATTTTACTGCAAAAGCGGTTCCGCAGGTGCGGTTAATTGGTCGTAAGTGCGAAAAGCGTGGAGATTTTTGCGAGGGTTTTCGAGGGGATTCTTGAGATAAGCCTATTGTTCTCATTTTTATTCAATAATTATGGTACCCTATTGATTTTCCCACCTAGTTTGTGTGTATATAAGATGGAATTTAGGAGTTTGAGGCTAAGGATTTGGAGAGTTTGATTTGGGGATATGGTGTCGGATTTTGGTAAATTTGGTATGGTTGTACTCGTGGTTGAATGGGCTTTTGGGTTTTGTGACTTTTTTTAGATTGTGAGATGTGGGCCCAGGGGCCGGCTTTGAGTCGATTTTTGACTATTGATTATAACTTCATATTTTCCTGTGGAATTGATTTCTTTAGCCCGTGTTGATTGTATTGTACTGCTTGTGGCTAGATTCGGGACATCTGGAGGCTGATTTACGAGGCAAAGGTGTGTTGGAGTAGAGATTGGCTCGGATTGAGGTAAGTAATAGTTCTAAATCTAGTTTTGAGGGTATGAAACCCGGTGTTATGTGTTATGTAGTTGGTTTTGAGGTGATGCACATGCTGGGTGAAGGGTGTGTGGATGTGTACCGTAAGAATTGTGACTTGGTCAAATTCCATGGAAATGTATAGTTGAAGAATCCATTGTTTATTCGTATATTCTTTATGTGTTATAGAAATTTGACTGTAAACCATGTTAGAAAGCATGCTTAGGCTAGTGTTCGTACTATAGGGACCCACAGAGGCCGTGTTACATGTTGAATTATCTGGTAATTGCTATTTGTACTCTGTCTTAGTTTACTTACATATCATATCTCAGTCTCTATTGTTCCTTGTTGACACATTATATCATTTCTGTTTGGTCTGATTTTCATGATTACTGTGAGCCCGGGAGACTGGAGAGATTGATGTCTGAGTGAGGTCGATGGCCTGATTGTGAAGACATTGATACTATAGTACGTGAGTTGTTCGTGCAACATGTGAGTTATCCGTGCAGATTCAAATATTGATACTATAGCACGTGAGTTGTCCGTGCGGATTATAGCACTTGGGCTGAAGGAGCCCCTCCGAAGTCTGTAAACCCCAAGTGAGCGCAGGTACCTATTGAGTGCGAGTGCCAAGTGCTAAGCAACTGAGAAGAATGAGTGATTGTGAGATTAGACTGAATGGAAGGACATAGTGATTGTTTTTCTGAGAAGATGCATTTGATTTCATTATTGTTGAACTTAGCTACCATGTACCACTATTTTGAAATTTCCAAGAGATATTATATCCTGTTTCTTTTGAATTTGACATGAATTAACTGATTTGACTATGTCGGACTTGAAAGCATTCCTACCTTCCTATGTTGAGACTACTAAAATTGAACTATGACTGTGAAGCTCGTCACTACTTTCAGTTCTTTATTTAGTCTTGTTACTTACTAAGTTGGTTGTACTCACGCTACACCCTGCACTTCATGTACAAATCCAGGTTTTCTGGATGCGGTGAGTGTTGATTCCTTTGCACAGTTGACCGTTGGGAGGTTTCAAGGTAGTTGTCCACGTTTACATTGTCTCTCCTTCTCTATCTTTCTCGCTTATTGTATTTAGTTATATAATATCATAAACAGTATTTTCCAGACTTGTAATGTATAGATGTTCATGAACTCTATGACAGCCTGATGTTAGGAGGTTTTGCGTTGTGTTTTGGGTTTTCTATCCCATTTATGAGAACTTATATCATTTAAGACTGCTTTAACTCATTTCCTGTTAAAAGTGTTGGAATTATTTTTAAATGTCGGCTTGCCTAGTAACACGTTAGGCGCCATCACGACATGTTAGGATTTTAAGTTGTGACAAGTTGGTATTATAGCCTAGGTTACATAGGTCTCATGAGTCATGAGCAGGTTTAGTAGAATCTTGCAGATTGGTACAAAGATATTTGTACTTATCTTCGAGAGGCTGTCGAACCCTTAGGAAACCACACATTCTTGTATTCTTATCGTGCGGATTAGTTAATTCTGGTAACTAAACTTCTTTTATTCTATTCTCTCACAGATAATGAGAACACGTGCTACTAGAAAGGATGGATAGCCTCGAGTACCATCAGCTAGGGCTGCGAGAGGCCGAGGTTGCGATAGGCATCGTAAGAGGCTGAGGTCGCGGTAGGGGCCGCGATAGGAGCATAGGTGCAACTCGTACAACAGCTAGAGCAGCACCTACACACCCACCAGTCGCTCCAGCTTAGGAGCAGGTACCAAATACAGTTGAGCCAATGGGGCCAGCTCAGGCACTAGCTGTGCCCATAGTGATTCCAGTCCTTCATGAGGCCTTGGCTCAGATTCTGACCGTGTGCACTAGTCTTGCTTAGGCGGCCTCAGTTCTGGCCACAATAGCCACTTCTCAGGCCAGGGCAGGTATTCAGACTCCCCCCGCACGTACACCAAAGCAGGTGATGCAGGGACTGAAGACACCAGGGGCACTACCAGCCCAGCCGGTTGCAGCCGCTCAGGCCCGGGTGGTTCTCGTTATGACTGATGATGATCAGGGAAGGCTCGAGAAATTTGGGAGGCTTCAGCCTCCCTTCTCCATCATTTAGCGTGGTTAAGTCAGAGGATGCTTAGGGTTTCTTGGACAAGTGCTAGCCGGATTCTTCGTACAACAGGTATTCTGGAGGCCAGTGGGGTCTCGTTCACTACCTTTCAGTTTACTAGGGCTACCTTCAGATGGTGGGTGGCTTATAAGAGGCACAGGCCGGTCGGTGCAGCACCACTTACATGGCTGGAGTTCTCCGTTCTCTTCTTGGAGAAGTTTATGCCGCAGTCTCGCGGGGAGGAGTTACGCAGACAGTTTGAGTAGTTATGCTAGGAGGGCATATCTATGATGCAGTATGAGATGAGATTTTCTGAGTTACCTCGTCAGTTTGGTTGGTTCCCACTGATAGGGAGAGGATCAGGAGGTTCAGTGATGGCCTAACTGTCACGACTCAAAATTCCCACCATCGGGACCATGATGGCGCCTAACATTTCACTTGCCAGGCAAGCCAACGTTAGAACAATTTATCCATTTTAATAGTTTAAAATTAATTAATGAAGAAGAACTGATTCAACTGTAATAATCCAAAATATAAAATGCGGAAACTAAAACTGTAAAACATCTGCTACAAATCCCTGAACCCGGTGTCACAAGTGCACGAGCTACTAGAGTAATACATACAAAGGTTTGAAATAAATACAAAATATCTGAATGAAAATACACAACTAAATAGTAAGGGGAAGGAGACTCCAGGAGCTGCGGGCGCTGAGCAGTCGTGCCTCAAGTCTCCGCAACTATACGATCCGAGCAAAATAACCGCCACTGGGACTGACTCCAAAATCTGCACAAGAAGTGCAGAGTGTAGTATGATTACAACCGACCCCATGTACTCTGTAAGTGCCGAGCCTAATCTCGACGAAGTAGTGACGAGGCTAAGGCGGGTCACTTACACTACAACATGTACGCAGCATAAAATAATGACAGGAAATAGAAATATGGGACAGGGTAAAACAGTCAACTAAAAATAATAACCACAGCCTCAAGAAGTAAACCAGTGTCGTCCAGAATTACCAATCCTTAGCAGTTCAACTAAAAATACTGAAAACCAACACAGCTCAAGAAATGGAAACATATAGGTTGTTGCGCCGCGCAACCCGATCCCACCAGACAACACAAAATCTTCTCTTATTTCACCGTATTATTATCAACAACAGAAAATAATATATAAATATTGCAGCATGCAACCCGATCCCACCATGTATTAATATCAGTATCATAATTTACCCTTAATTCACCATATCAATCCTCCATTATTTCACCTGTTGCGGCGTGCAAACTGATCCTACCATACAGTATGAATTCACCCTTAATAACCATATCAATCCACTCTTATTTCATCAGTTGCGGTGTGCAACCCGATTCTACCGTATCAGTACCAAACACTCAATATACACAGTCAAATCAACAGTTTGAACTACAAAATATTTTCGATCAATAAATACCAAACTAAACCAAAAAGGGAACCTTGTACCATATAAGAATCTACATAAGTAATACTACACATCGAGACCAATCCAGCAATTAACAATTAGAAGGTGCAAGCAAGTCAACTTAAGCAAATAGCAGGGAATCATGAAACTATGAAAAGAACTAACATCATTAACAGGAGAAGATATTGATTAACAAGTAGTAGTTAAGCATGGAAAGAATTTTGAGCATATAACAGTTAAGACAGAGAAGAAAATAATTAAGAAAAAATGGAAAATCAAGGAAAACAGATAATTCGGCGGCGCATAAGCAGTCGTCACCTCGCATATACGCCGCTCACATGAAATTCACATAGCACATAGTCCGAGGGTTCCTAATTCCCTCAAGTCAAGGTTAGACACAACACTTACCTTACTCTACAGTCAATTCAAAGCTCTATCGGGACCTTTTCCCTAGAATCCGCCTTCAAACCACTCGTATCTAGCCACAATTGTTTCAATAATATCAAATATTGCTAAAGGAATCAATTACAATGCATAAATTTAGAATTCCCAAACTTTTCCCCAAAACTCAAAAATCGACCCCAGACCCACTTGGTCAAAACTCGAGGTTCGGACCAAAATCCATTTATCCATTCACTCCCGAGACCGGTTATGTAATTTGTTTCGAGATCCGACCTCAATTTGAAGTCTAAATTTCAATTTTATAATAATCCCTAATTCTACCTAAACCCCCAATTTCCACCATGAAAATTCTAGATTTTAGGTTGAAAACTCATGAAATGTAATGGGTAATTGAAAGAAAGTAGGTTAGAATCACTTAACAATAATTTGGGGAAGAAAATCTCTTGGGAAAATTGCTTCTAGGTTTCTAGTTTTGAAATTTTCAAAGAATGGAAACAATCCCGTAATTGGGACTCTTTTATCACTGGGCGTCAGTGTTCATCGTGTTTGCATGAACACTGACGTGTTCGCGAAGAGTAGGGCCTAGTGTGATCGTGAATAACTGTACGCGTTCGCGAAGGTCTAGCCCCCGTGACCTCCGCGCTCGCGAGACTGGGCTCGCATTCGCATAGAGTTACCTGATAACTAGGGATTTTAATGCATTTTATACTCCTTCTTGCTTATGTTTTGATTAGAAATTCGTACAAAATAGTCCCAAAAGGCTCACAAGTTGTGCTTGATTGCAGAACGGCAAATTCCATCCGAACCGTCCAATGACTTCCACAACTCAATAAGATTGGGGATATCAAAAGAAAGGGAGTGTTTGATCAACAAAGTAACAAGAAGTCAAATATCAGCTCGAAAGGAGTGAAACTTGCACAAGTATCAAGACAAGACAAAGCTCAGGCAAAACAAGGCCAGTGCGGCCGACACCATTCTGTGCGGTCCGCACTGTGAGGTTCAGAGAGCATGACATTCAGGTAGAAGGCCAGTGCGGCCGCACACCATTCTGTGCAGTCTGCAATGTGAGGTTCAGAGAGCACGATATTCAGGCACAAAGGGCAATGCGTCCACACACCATTCTGTGCGGTCCGCACTAAGATCAATGCGGCCACACTCGATTTAGTGCGGTCCGCAGTAAGGAAGATCAGAGAGTTGCCAGATTTCGAGTTCAAGCCAATGCGGTCCACGCTCCATTTTATGCGGACCGCACTAGAAGCCTTCGCGACTGCAGTCCATTCTCTACGGTCCGCAGTGCCCAAGTTCAGAGAGTCATATTTTCAAGCACAGAGCCTTAGTGCGGCCGCACACCATTTTGTGCGGTCCGCACTAGCCCTGCAGGGTTATTTTTGTCCAGATTTTTTAGCTTAGTATAAATAGCTTCTTTTCCCATTTTTAGGGTATCAAATAGTTTTAGAACATTGCTGCGCTCATGGGTTCGAAGATTTTAGCCATTTTGGGCAATTTTATCTACATTTCATAATTGAATCTTGTTGTTTATCTTAGTAATTAATTAATATGAGTTGTTCTTCATCTATTTCTTGCTTTTCTTCTTTAATTATGAGTAGCTAGACCCATAAGCTAGGGTTGTGGCTCAACCCTAGTATGGGTAATTGATGGGTCTTGAATTTTAGGGCTAGATTGACTATGAGTTTTTGCTATTTAGGCCAATTTCATGGTTAATTGCTGAATTAGTGGTTGCAAACACTAGTTTGTGTTTAGTTGACTTGAGCTCTTCTTGAAAAAGAGAGCCTAAGTCTCCGAAATTGGTCCAACAAGGAATTGGGGCGTATTCAAGAGATTGATAGCCCCAATTAAAAGGTTAAACCTCGAGAGAGTAATACCTGACTTGAACCTTGATTGCTTGGGCAAATTTTGCATACCCAATTGGTTTTGAGAATGTCAATTCGGGCAAAATCACTTGAACCACCGAGAGGTGTAAAGTGGGTAATATCGTGCAACGGTTATATCATACTCCCCAATTATGTCAATCGTGTCTTAGACTCAATTACCCGTCAATTAACCACCTAGGTGAAAGTCACTACCCTAGTGCTTTTTAAACCATTTGAACAATCCTCATTAGTTTTACTCTTAGCTTAATCTAGTTTCATTTACCATTGTAGTTTGATAAAAGTAGAAGTAAATCAAAAACCCCAAAAATGATTAGAAGTGCAATTTGGAACACATACGCAACTCTAAACTAGATAGATACCCGACTCCAAATTCTAGCTCTCTGTGGAAATCAATCCCGACCCTAAATCGGGTAAAAGCTCTTCGACCCTCTCTCGCTACGCAATAGTAGTGCAGGGTAGGCTTCGATCAACTTTTTGGCGTCGTTGCCGGGGAGCCTCTATTTAGTTAGTTTTGTGTATTGTTCTTCTTTCCTTCTTTGTTACTAACTTGTTTGTGTCATAACTCAGGTACCAAATTGTAGCGAACAACGCTAATGACCCTCTTAGAAATGTGATTGTGAGGGAAGGAGGTAGATGATGTCGGAGATGATGAGATGCCTTTTGTACCTTAAGGACAACGTAGAGGCCTCCAGGCTAATGCTAATGTTAATGACAATATTCCAGACCCTCCTCCGCCACTTCCAAGAGTGGCTCCTAGAGTGCTTCCGAATCAAGGCTATGCAAGTGCTATTGTCCCACCTCGAATCCGAGCGGTCAATTTTCAGATAACCAACCTGATGTTGACCTTGCTTGAGCAACATGGGTATTTCATGGGCGCTACAAATCAAAATGCTTACAAGCATCTCAAGGGGTTCGTGGATACTTGTTGGGGGAGCAAACAGACTAATGTGTCCGAGGATGCTTTTAGGTTGAGACTTTTCCCATTCTCACTTAGGGGGAAGGCATTGGATTGGCTCGAGCGTCTTTCCAACCATTCCATTACAATTTGGGATGAGTTGGCGGATAAGTTCATTGCTAAATATTTCTCATCGAGACATATGGCGGCATTGCGAGATGAAATATTGGCCTTCAAGCAAGAGCCCACAGAACCTTTGCATGAGATTTGGGAGCGTTATAGAACAATGGTGAAAGAATGCCCCAACAATGATATGACCGAGGCTATGATCCAACAAACCTTCTACCGGGGCATTAACACCACAAACCAATGCATAGTGAACCAACTTTCCGGGGGCAACTTTATGAAGCTGTCATATGATGAGGCATGTGATATACTTGACGAGATGGCTGAAACTTCTTCTGCATGGCAAAGTAGAGCCAATGTGCCTCAAGGTGACCCCACAACCACTAATTTGCACAAGGAATTACATGATCACGGGCAAGATATAGCTGAGCTGACAACTACTATGAACCAATTGGCAAAGGCACAGTTGCAACAAGTCCAAAATCCTCGCCAAGTAAATTCCATGGAGGGAGTCAATATGCTTGTCAACAAAAGAAGGCAAAGAAGGCAACAAAACCAAGGGAATTCTGAGCAATTTGATGATGACTGTGATGGATTTCAAAATGATTGTCATGATGAACAAAGTGAAGGGGTTCAATACGTGAATAATTATCAAGGCCAACGAGGCAACTCTTCCAACCAACAACAATGGAGACCTCAAGGCAATTGGGGCAATCAACAACAAAACAATGGTAATTGGGGGAACAACAACCAAAACAACAACTGGGGCAATCAGAACAACAATCAGAGCAACTAAGGGAATTGGAATGGTAATAACAACAATTGGGGTGGCAATAAAAATTAGGGTGGATGGAACAACGGAAACCAAGGAAACTGGGGGAAAGGCTTTCAAAGGCCCCCAATATACCAACAACCGAACAATCCACCCCCATTTCCATCCCAAGGTCCTAGTTCTTCTAGCAATTATATAGGTAGAATTGAAATGATGTTCGAACAGATGATGAAGAAGAATGTGGACTCGAATGCGCAGTTGGCTTCCCACAATACCTCTATCAAAAACTTGGAGGTACAGTTAAGCCAAATCTTACAGTCTTTAAATACTCGCCCTAAGGGTGCTCTACCAAGTTATACAGTAGTGAACCCGGAGGGTGGAACAACAATGTTATGGCGGTTACAACAAGAAGTGGGAGAGGCAGTGATGTGCATGCCTCCAAACAAAAGCAAATTATGGATGATGATGTTGAGTTGCAATAAGATGATGTTCCTTTGGTGGTTGAAAATGTGATTGATGAAAATGTGAACGAAGAAGTGAGGATTGATATTCAAGATGTCGAGGTGGAAACTAAAAATGATGTGAACCCGTCTAGGGAACATATAATAGACATGCCGGAGCCGGTTGTACCAAAAGCCAAAGCTCCTTTGCCAAGACCACCTCCACCTTATCCTCAAAGGCTTGCGAAGCAGAAAAATGAGAATCAGTTCAAAAAGTTCATTGACATGATGAAGAGATTATCCATCAATGTGCCTTAAGTGGAGGCTCTTGAACAAATGTCGAGCTATGTAAAATTCATGAAAGACTTCGTCACAAAGAAGCATTCTATGGATTGTGAAACTATAAAGATGACTCACCAAGTTAGTTCTATAGTGCATTCAATGGCCCCGAAGCTTGAAGATCCCGGTGCTTTCACCATTCCTTGCACCATTGGGAGTGCGGATTTTGCTCAAGCTCTATGTCATTTGGGGGCTAGTATCAATTTGATACCCTATTCCGTTTTCAAGACTTTGGGTATCAGGAAGTTGAGGCCAACTTCTATGATATTACAAATGGTAGATAGAACGATGAAGAGACCATTGGGTATTATTGATGATGTGCTTGTCCAGGTGGACAAATTTATCTAGCCAATTGACTTTGTGATCTTGGATTATGAAGTAGATTATGAAGTTCCTATCATTTTGGAAAGATCTTTCCTTGCTATGGGGAAGGCCTTGGTTGATGTGGAAGTAGGAGAACTCACCTTTCGGGTGGGTGATGAAAAGGTGGTCTTTCATCTGTGCAAATCAATAAAGCAGCTCAACAGTACCGAGGTGTGCTCTTTTATTGACCTCGTCACAGTAGTGATAATTGATGGCACCAATGATCAATGTGGAGGACCCATTGGAGGCCGTACTATTGAATCTTGATGTCAATGAGGATGCAAGCCGGGTAGAGTGCGTGAATGCTTTACATGGAATGGGATCTTATTCTTATAAGTCTAGGAAACTATCTTTGGACCTCGAGAATAGAAAGACTCCACCAACAAAACCTTCAATTGAGGAGCCTCCGGTATTGAAGTTGAAACCACTGCATCCATACCTCAGGTATGAGTTCTTAGGCTCAAATTCTACTTTGCTAGTTATTCTTTCTTCTTGTCTTACTAACCTGCAAGTTGATGCCACATTGGCGGTGCTTCAAAAGCGGAAAAAGGCAATTGGATGGACTTTAACTGATATTTGGGGGATAAGCCCCGCATTCTGTATGCACAAGATTATTCTAGAAGATGATGCAAATCCTTCCTTGGAGCATCAAAGGAGGTTGAACGAGGCAATGCAAGAAGTTGTGAAAAAGGAGGTGATCAAGTGGTTGGATGTCGAGGTTGTGTACCCCATCTCTGATAGCTCTTGGACTTCACTGGTGCAATGTGTATTGAAGAAAGGTGGAATGACCGTGGTTGCAAATTCACAAAATGAGTTGATTCCTACCAAAATCGTCACCAGTTGGAGGGTATGCATGGATTACCGCAAGTTGAACAAAGTAACCCACAAGGATCACTTTCTTTTGCCTTTTCTTGATCAGATGTTAGATCGACTTGCTGGGCGTGCCTTCTACTATTTCTTGGATGGGTATTCTGGGTACAACAAAATCTTGATTGCTCCAGAAGATCAGGAGAAGACCATATTCACTTGTCCATATGGCACTTTTGCCTTCTCTAGGATGCCTTTCGGGTTGTGTAATGCACCGGCTACATTTTAGCGGTGTATGATGGCTATTTTCACCGATATGGTGGAAGAAATTTTGGAGGTGTTCATGGACAACTTTAGTGTTGTGGGGGATTCATTTGATGAGTGATTGAAGAATCTTGATAAAGTTTTGGCCCGTTGTCAAGAAACCAATCTTGCCCTCAATTGGGAGAAATGTCACTTTATGGTGGAAGAAGGAATTGTTCTTGGGAATAAAATTTCGAAACATGGTATTGAGGTGGATAAAGTAAAGATCGAAGTGATTTCAAGGCTCCCTTCCCCTACATCTGTCAAGGGAGTACGGAGTTTTCTTGGGCATGTGGGGTTCTACCGGAGATTTATCAAAGACTTTTTGAAGGTAGTGAATCCCTTGTGCAAGTTGTTGGAAAAAGATACTAAGTTCGTGTTTGATGAAAAATGTATGCAATCTTTTGAACTTCTCAAGCATAAGTTGACTACTACTCCTATCATTACTGCGCCTAATTGGAGCTTACCCTTTGAGCTCATGTGTGATGCGAGCGATGTTGCGGTTGGGGCGGTTTTGGGTCAAAGAGTAAAAAAAATGTTTCATGCAGTGTACTATGCGAGCAAGACAATGAATTATGCTCAAATAAACTACACGGTGACCGAGAAAGAACTTTTGGCTATTATGTTAGCAATGGAAAAATTCAAGCCATATCTTATGGGTGCTAAGGTTATTATTCATGCCGCACTCCGTACTTGATGACGAAGAAAGATTCCAAAGCTAGACTGATGCGATGTGTCTTGTTACTTCAAGAGTTTGATTTGGAAATTATGGACCGGAAGGGTAGTGAGAACCAAGTGGCGGACCACTTGTCCCACTTGGAGGAGGAGGGGAGGCCTTGTGACGACCTAGAGATCAATGATTCATTTCCCGACGAACAACTCCTTTCGGTGTCGATGAATGATATGCCATGGTTTGTCGATGTTGCTAATTTCCTTGTGAATGGTATAATCCCGTGTGAGCTCACTTCTAACCAAAGGAAGAAGCTCAAGCAGAATAGTTTGGATTTCTATTGGGATGAGCCGTACTTGTTCAATATTTGCACGGATGGTGTGATTCGAAGGTGTGTCCCGGAGGAAGAGCAATTGAGTATCTTAGAGGCTTGTCATTCCTCTCCCTATGGTGGCCATCATGGCGGGGCGAGAACAACTTCTAAAGTTCTTAGCTGTGGGTTTTATTGGTCAACTTTGTTCAAAGATGCAAGTGATTTTGTGAAGAGATGCGACGAATGCCAAAGAGCGGGTGGAATTTCAAAGAAATAGGAGATGACTCTCAATACCATCCTTGGGGTTGATATTTTTGATGTGTGGGGCATTGATTTCATGGGCCCATTTGTTAGCTCTTGTGGGAACACTTACATCCTTGTGGCGGTGGACTATGTTTCAAAGTGGGTTGAAGCCGTGGCTTTGCCCAACAATGAGGCCCGGAGTGTTGTTGCATTTCTCAAGAAAAGCATTTTTACAAGGTTTGGTACTCCGCGTGCAATCATAAGTGATGGGGGATCTCATTTTTTCAATAGAGCTTTCGACACTTTGCTTTCAAAGTATGGTGTCAATCACAAAGTTTCTACTCTCTATCATCCTCAAGCAAGTGGTCAAGTTGAAGTCTCCAACAGGGAGATCAAAAGTATATTGTCAAAAACGGTCAATGCAAATAGGAACGATTGGTCAAAGAAGTTGGATGACGCTCTATGGGCTTATAGGACTGCTTACAAGACTCTGATTGGTATGTCTCTGTATCGGTTGGTGTTTAGGAAAGCTTGCCATCTACCGGTCGAGTTAGAGCACAAGGCCATATGGGCTTTGAGGAAGCTAAATCTTGAGTGGGATATAGCAGCCAATCTTCGTGTGGAGCAGCTTAATGAACTTGACGAATTCCGAGTCCATGCCTACTCCAGTTCATCGTTGTACAAGGACAAGATGAAGTACCTTCATGATAAATATGCTCGTGGAAAGGAGTTTAAAGTAGGTGATTTGGTTCTCTTGTTCAATTCTCGGTTACATCTGTTTCCGGGAAAGCTCAAGTCAAAATGGAGTGGACCTTTTGAAGTGGTGTGTGAACCCGTTTGGTGCTCTTGATTTACAGAACAAAAATGGTGAAGTTTTTAGAGTGAATGGGCATAGGGTCAAGCACTACTTGGGAAAAATTGATGACAGCCACGTGGTGGCCCTTCTTCATTTTAAATGATGTGATGGTAACCTGCGTCGAGCCGCGACGTTAAATCAGGCACTTTTTGGGAGGCAACCCATGTGTTTTTTCTTCTTGTTCTTATTTGATTTTCATTTGTAGTGTAGGATTGATTTTTAGGCTAACAGGTTGTGAGATGTTACAGGAATGTGTTGATGCAGTGCAGGACATAGTGGAAAAAGTGTTCAGGTCTTTGAACTTTGCAATGCGGTCGCACTACATTTAGTGCGGACCGCACTGGTGAAAGAGGAAATGTCCAACTCTCTAAAGTTTGCCACTGCGGATGCAGTACATTTTGTGCGGTCCACATGCCATTTTGTGCAGACCGCAGTGGGTTGTCTGTGTAATCTTGAAAAACGCTGTGTGGTGCGGATCACAGTTCATTTTGTGCGGTCCGCACTGGGTAGGTAGGATGGGGCCCAGGGCTTTTCTATAAATAGTGTCTGAAGCCCAACGTTCACATTTTTCGATCCTTTAATTCTCAGACTCACAAAAGAACTGTTCATTCTCCATCTTTCTCGTAATCACTGCTTGGAATCATTAACTTTAAATTCTTCTCACATCTGGTAACATTCCCTTCCATTTAGTTGTCTTTATTTTATTATTTTCATTTACTTGTTGTCTTCTTAGTTTATCTCTTGTATTACCATACGTCTTTTGATTTGATTCAAATTAGGTTAGTTAATATCTTGTTAGAGTAGAGTTGGGTACTTGACAACACTGGGAAAACATGTTGGGACACTACTTAGATGAAAACTTAGACTTGAAGTCAAGATTTAGGAAACCCTAAGTAATTTTGCTTCTGGTCACTCAGTGCGGACCGCAGTCGATTTTGTGCGGTCTGCGGTGCCCTTGTGTGGTCCGCATTACCATTTTGTGCAGACCGCATGGCTAAAGTCCTGAAAGCTGAACCTTGGGGAATGCGGCCGCACTACATTTTGTGCGG
Source organism: Nicotiana sylvestris (assembly GCF_000393655.2). Lineage (NCBI taxonomy): Eukaryota > Viridiplantae > Streptophyta > Magnoliopsida > Solanales > Solanaceae > Nicotiana > Nicotiana sylvestris. Next base: position 5,625,888 of record NC_091064.1, read on the forward strand.
ACCGCATTGACCCATATGCAGCCGCACACCATTTTGTGCGGTCCGAACTGTGTGACTTCTAAGAACTATCTGCAACTTTTCCTTCTTGTTCTGAAACATCTGTTTCTTAACTGCTTCTATTAATACTAACAAGCTTATTGGATTGTGTTTGAAGACAATGGTGAAACAACGAGGTAAAGGTTCTAAACAACCAGGCAGAGGTGAATCCTCCCGGGGAGGGAAATAGAAAATGGTTAGACTCACTCCCCAAGCCCGACAAAACATAAACAAATTGAGGAAGATGATCAAAGTGGCGGATAAGGCCATTGACATGTCTGGGAGTGAGTACGAGCCCTCCCGGGAGGTATCTTCAGACTCAATCCTTGAATACATCCCTGACTGGACGGAGAGGCACAGACTTAGAGACACTCCTCCCACTTTCCCAACTGCCCAAGCGTCAGTAAATGTGTCTTCTGGGTCGTATGAGGGCTCAGCTGAAGGCGGTAGGGATAAATACTCCACCTCTCCCATAGCTTCAGTATCCGGAGAGGGTGCAGTAGGAGACAATGAGGATGTAGGAGGTGAAGAAGTAGTTGCGAAAGGGGGTGAACCTCAGGTTGGCGGGGTGGCTAGAACTAGAAAACCGGAGGCGTGGCAAGACCGGTTCGTAAGTGAAGTAGCATATCACAAATTCAGGGAATGGTGGCCGGTGAGGAAATTAATCCCGGAGCGGAGTTTTGTTGATAGAGATCTACTGCCTTACAACCCCAATGTGAGGAGGCAGTTTAGGGAGAGAGTTGGCTGGGAGCATTTTCTGGATGAATGTGTAGATGCCAATGAGCACTTGGTCAAGGAATTCTACACAAACATTGCCCACATCAAAAAGGGCTCCAAAGTGTCCAAGGTACGAAACCTGAATGTGCTATTTGATGGAAAAACCATAAATGACTAGCTTGGCTTTAATGAGGAGGATGAGTCACTATATATGGCGAAGATGGAATTGGGCGAGGAGGTCTGTCCCTGGTTGACACAGTACCTGGAAATCCCGGGTACCTCCCCCTATTGGTTGACTGCGGGCGTCAAGATTTTGAGACATAGTTTGAATTTCGAGACAAGGGGGTGGGAAACATTTGTATGCAGCAGGTTGGACCCCACAACTCATGACAACTCTCTCCCTCTTCACCAGACGGTTTTGGTGGCTTCGATTATGGCGAGGTATCCAATCAATATGGGAAATGTGATGTAGGGGATAATTACAATTATGGGTGCTGAGAATGATAGAAACTTACCTTTCCCCAGCTTTTTGACTATGTAACTCCGGGACTTAAAAGTTGAAAAGAGGCCCTTCGACATCAAGGTCAAAGTGAAAGCCCCATTTTCTTGGTACAACATGCAGGGGGATGATAACCCCAAGAGCAAGAAATTCAAGGGAACAACTACTGCTCCAACTGGCCAGTCTGAAGAGCCAGTTGTGGTAGTGGCTCCTGCTCAGCCTGCCTCCACCTCCACTGATATCCCTCCTGGCCCATCCACCTCAGCAGACTCGGAGATCCCTTCTTCCCATGCCTATCCAGTGATTGCCCACCGACTGAGCCAGGATCTCCTCAGTATCAACAAGTGGATACAGACTACGTCGTCCAAGTTATCTACCCTCACTACCACAATAGAGGCTCAGTCGGCACCTCGACCTCCACAGGTCCCCCAGTCCATAGAGGATGCTCTTAAGGAGATTTTGGCCAACCAACAGAAAATCCTCGACACTTAGAAGGTGATCATAGAGGTAGTTTATTCACATAACAAGGCTCTCAAGGATCTTGCTAGGGAGCACAAGAAGCTGAGGAAGACACGGGCCTCCAAGGAGTCCGTGAAGGCGCTGAGGGTTGATGTTGAAAGAATGAAGGCAGAATATCTGCCTTTGGACTTATTATTACAGGACCCAGCACCATCAACTCATCCCCAGCCCGAACAGTCCCATAGGCCTCCCAAGAGGAAGAGGATGATTCCCATAACGGACGATGCAGTCATCCAGTTGGCAGACCCTCTAGAGACCTCCTCCAGTCAGCCACATGATGCACTTTAGGAGCCTGTCCAGGCCCAGGTCCTAGCAACAGGCCACAAGGAACCAGTCTGAGGTTCCTGAGTACAGTGAGGACCCAGGGACCACCCAGGAGCTCATACAGACAGACAGGCCATAGGGAGTCCCTATATCCTTTTTCCCTTTCGCTTTTTGGTGCTTTATTTAGTTTAGTTGCCATTGGGGACAATGCGGGCTTTCATGTGAGGGGGTAGGCCCTACTTTTATGGATTCATTTGAATGATTATATATTTATATTTGATACTTTTTATGCTTTATTTATCTTTTTATCTTTGGGTTGTATATAATTTTAACATTTCATTACATTTATCGCACTTTTATTTTACTTTGGGTTTGTATAAAGTTATGCTACATTGTACATATTCATCCCATCTATTGTATATTCGACAAATCCCCTATTGTATATATTCATTTTACTTTCCGCAACTTTTCATTCTTAGCTTCTTATTTATGATTCATAACTTCCTGTTTTGAAAGTTTGCAATAAGCGTTTGGTTTTCTTAATGTGATGGTTCTTTCCAAAGGTGGAGTTTTGTGTGAACTGGGTGGCTCTTCCCAATAATGGATGTCGTGACAACCTTCTTAAGGGTTTGAGGCCATTTTTTCTTTTTGTTTTTATTAGTTAGTAGTTAAGGGTGCCTCAATCAAAGCTTCACTTGGGCCTAGCACATTTGACTTTGATCTTATGGTCAAAAATAAATTGTTGTGTTTAGGATGGTGAAAGTCGTGACCTTGAGACTCTTGTGTTGACCAATAATCATCAAGTGGTTTTTCGGGACCAGTGTGTGCTCAAATCTTATCTAAGGTTGTTGTTTACCCCCGACTCTATGTCTTTAGCGATCCCATAACTTGTGTGGTGAGTAATTGCATTGCCAGTCCAAGTCCCGAGCCATTGGTCTAGAACTTGCCCTGAATGTTTGTTGAGGCGAAATCCTAAGTGAATTTTGACTTGAGACATGATTATAGGCTATCTTTGGTCTAAATGATAGCTTGAACACTTCCATAACCTACAAATGATAAGCCTTCAAGACCCATAATACAAGCCTATACCCGTTCTAAAAGATACCCTCTCTTGGCACCCGATCTTTCCTTTAGCACATGGCAAAAGAATAAGTTTGGGGGGAGAGACGAGGATTGCAACAAAGTGGTAAAAGAGCACAAAAATGAATAAAAGGAAAAGCAATGAAAAAGAAATAAAAACAAAAAGACAAAAATAATGATCAATGTGAAAAAGAATAAAAAGGGACTCAAGAAAAGCAATGAATGAAAGGTGTGAAAATTTGAAAAAAAAGAGAAAAAATTTGAAATGTACAAGAAAGAGTGACAGTGTGTCTCTCTAACCCCTTAGAAAGAAGTGAAATGACTCAAAGAGTCAAGTGAATAAGTGCCAAATGAAACAAAAGAAGTGCTTAAGGGAAGATGGAACATACATAGACCAAACATCTCCTACCCTGAACCAAAAGCCTTCACAATGTCTCCACAAAAGCCCATTATATTCTTGAGCTGAATGAAGCTTACATTAGTGGTGACTCACATAAGGGGCAAGCATATGGTACTTAGAGCCGGACTTGTGACTTTTTCTTGAGAGAGATGAGTGGATTTCCAATAACCTCGTTATGAGTGCCATTATTCTAAAGGTGAGGTTTGCTGAGAGAGAGTTGAGGATGTGTGAGTTTGGGTTCCACAATGACCAAAGTAATAGAAAGAGTTCTTTGATGTGTTGAGTCAATTCTTGATGCTCTTGTGTCGCACTTAATCCATGGAGTTTCAAAGAGTAAAAGTTGTTATTGATTCATTTGTATTGAGGGAAATTGCTAGTCCCAACTGATGCTAGATGAGGTTACTTTAGGAAAGCTGAAATTTTCTTGGATGTTCTCTTAAGGGGTGAGTCTTATTTTGTTTCCTTGAGGACAAGCAAAAGCCTAAGTTTGGGGGAGTTGATAACTAGGGATTTTAATGCATTTTATACTCCTTCTTGCTTATGTTTTGATTAGAAATTCGTACAAAATGGTCCCAAAATGCTCATAAGTTGTGCTTGATTGCAGGTTTGATCAACAAAGTGACAAGAAGTCAAATATCAGCTCAAAAGGAGTGAAACTTGCACAAGTATCAAGACAAGACAAAGCTCTGAAAAAACAAGGCCATTTCGGCCACATACCATTCTGTGCGGTCTGCACTGTGAGGTTTAGAGAGCATGACATTCAGGCACAAGGCCAGTGCGGCCACACACCATTCTGTGCGGTCCGCACTGTGAGGTTCAGAGAGAACGATATTCAGGCACAAAGGGCAATGCGGCCACACACCATTCTATACGGTCCGCACTAAGATCAATAAGGCCGCACTCGATTTAGTGTGGTCCGCAGTAAGGAGGATCAGAGAGTTGCCAGATTTCGAGTTCAAGCCAATGCAGTCCGCGCTCCATTTTATGCGAACCGCACTAGAAGCCTCCGCGGCCGCAGTCCATTCTCTACGGTCCGCAGTGCCCGAGTTTAGAGAGTCAGATTTTCAAGCTCAGAGCCTTAGTGCGGCTGCACACCATTTTGTGCGGTCCGCACTAGCCCTGCAGGGGTATTTCTGTCCATATTTTTTAGCTTAGAATAAATAGCTTCTTTTCCCATTTTAGGGTATCAAATAGTTTTAGAACATTGCTGCGCTCGTGGGTTCAAAGATTTTAGCCATTTTGGGCAATTTTATCTACATTTCATCATTGAATTTTATTTTTTATCTTAGTAATTAATTAATATGAGTTGTTCTTCATCTATTTCTTGCGTTTCTTCTTTAATTATGAGTAGCTAGACCCATAAGCTAGGGTTGTGGCTCAACCCTAGTGTGGGTAATTGATGGGTCTTGAATTTTAGGGCTAGATTGGCTAGGGTGTTTGCTATTTGGGCCAATTTCATGGTTAATTGCTGAATTAGTGGTTGCAAACACTAGTTTGTGTTTAGTTGACTTGAGCTCTTCTTGAAAAAGAGAGCCTAAGTCTCCGAAATTGGTCCAACAAGGAATTGGGGCTTACTCAAGAGATTGATAGCCCCAATTAAAGGGTTAAACCTCGAGAGAGTAATACCCGACTTGAACGTTGATTGCTTGTGCAAATTTGCATACCCAATCGGTCTTGAGAAAGTCAATTCGGGCAAAATCACTCGAACCATCGAGAGGTGTAGAGTGGGTATTATCGTGCAACGGTTATATCATACTCCCCAATTATGTCAATCGTGTCTTAGACTCAATTACCCGTCAATTAACCACCTAGGCGAAAGTCACTACCTAGTGCCTTTTAAACCATTTGAACAATCCTCATTAGTTTTACTCTTAGCTTAATCTAGTTTCATTTACCATTGTAGTTTGATAAAAGTAGAAGTAAATCAAAAACCTCAAAAATGATTAGAAGTGCAATTTGGAACACATACGCAACTCTAAACTAGATAGATACCCGACTCCAAATTCTAGCTCTATGTGGAAATCAATCCCGACCCTAAATCAGGTAAATCTCTTCGACCTTCTCTCGCTACCCAATAGTAGTGTAGGGTAGGATTCGATCATTACCTCAACTCCCCCTACCAGACTGACTAAAGCTACGCATTCGCGTAGATCAAACCCCCCAAGCACAACGTACCAAATGACAGCTGAAGCACAACCACCAAATTTTTCTAAGTTCAATTCACTCCATAGCCTATCCGAAACTCACTTGAGCCCTCGGGGCTCCAAAACAAACATGCACACAAGTCCTAAAACATTGTACGAATTTGCTCGCGCGATCAAATTTCCAAAATAATACCTAGAACTACGAATTTAGCACTAGTCAAATGAATTTTTTAAGAAAACTTTAAAACTTCTATTTTCACAACCGAGTGCCCGACTCACGTTCTCCGTTTCTCACCAAATTTCACAGACAAGTCATAAATATATTAATGAACCTGTTTCTCAACAATTTCAAGCATTAGACAATTCTTAAAAATCATTAAACCTTTAAACTTTTAATTTTCATCAAAAATCAATATCTCGAGCTAGGGACCTCGAAATTCAATTTCGGGCATACACCCATGTCCCAAATTACAATACGGACCCATCGGGGCCGTTAAAATACGGATCCGAGTCCATTTACTTAAAATGTTGACCGAAGTCAACTCAAAAGCTTTTTTAAGGCAAAAATCTTAGTTTTATCAGTTTTTAACATATAAGCCTTCCGGAAAAAACAATCGGAGTGCGCACGCAAATCGAGGAAGGTAAAAATAAGATATTTAAGGTAACACAGAATTAGGTTCCAAAACATAAGATGACCTATCTGATCATCACATTCTCACATCTAAAACAACCGTTCTTCCTCGAATGGACAGAGAAAAGTACCTAGGCAAGTGAAAAGGTGTGGATATCTACTCCGCATGTCAGACTCGGACTCTCAAGTAGCTGCCTCGACCGACTAACTTCTCCACTGCACTCGAACTGAAGGATAACTCTTTGACCTCAACTGACGAACCTGCCGGGCTAAAATAGTCACTAGCTCCTCCTCATAAGCCAAATCCTTCTCCAACTGGATAGAGCTGAAATCTAACACACGAGACGGATCACCGTGGTACTTCCGGAGCATGTACACATGGAATAATGGATGAAATGCTGACAAACTAAGTGTCAATGCGAGCTTGTAAGCCACCCTACCCACTCTCTGAAGAATCTCAAAAGGTCTGATGTACCTAGAGCTCAACTTGACCTTCTTTCCAAACCTTATTACACCCTTCATGGGTGATACACGGAGTAACACACTCTCACTCCAACCATGAATGCAACATTACGAACTCTATGGTCGGCATAACTTTTCTGCCTGGACTGAGATGTGTGAAGTTTATCCTGAATAATCTTGACCTTGTCCAAGGCATCCCTTACCCAACAACTGAGCGTCCCCCGGCTTGAACCATCCAACTGGCGATCGGTATCGCATACCGTATAATGCCTTATAGGGAGATAGCTGAATGCTCGACTGGTAGCTGTTGTTGTAGGCAAACTTCGCAAGCGGCAAAAACTGATCCCAAGAGCCTCTAAAGACTATAACACAAGCATGGAGCATATCCTCCAATATCTGAATAGTGCACTCAGACTGTCCATCCATCTGAGAATGAAATGTTGTGCTCAACTCAACATGTGTGACCAACTCATGTTGTACTGCCCTCCGAAAGTGCGAGGTGAACTGCGTACCTCGATCAGAAATGATAGACATGGGCACACCGTGAAAACGGACGATCTCACAGATGAAAATCTCTACAAACTTCTCTGAGGAATAAGTAACTACCACAGGAATGAAATGCACTAACTTGGTCATCCTATCCACAATGACTCAAACTGCATCGAACTTCCTCTGAGTTCGTGGGATCCCAACAACAAAATTCATAGTGATACGCTCCCACTTCCACTCAGGAATATCTATCTTGTAAAGAAAACCACCAGGTCTCTAATGCTTATACTTTACTTGCTAACAATTTAGTCATCGAGCTACATATGCAACTATATCCTTTTTTATCCTCCTCCATCAGTAATGCTGCCGCAAGTCCTGAGACATCTTGAAGGCACCTGGATGAATAGAATACCGGGAACTATGGGCTTTCTCAAGAATCAACTCATGAAGTCCATCTACATTAGGCACACAAACACGACCCCGCATCCTCAAAACTCCATCATCTCCAACAGTAACCTTCTTGGCATCACCGTGCCGGGACACAGACAAGCAAATGAGGGCCATCATACTACCATTCCCTGATACGCTCAAACAATAAAGATCGAGCAACTGTACAAGCTAGAATACGACTGGGCTCAGAAACATCCAACCTCATGAACTGATTGGCCAAAGCCTGAAAATCTAATGCAAGCTTCTCTCACTGACTAGAATGTACGCAAGGCTGCCTGTACTCACTGACTTTCTACTCAAGGCATCGGCCACCATATTGGCCTTCCCGGATGATACAAGATGGTGATATTATAGTCTTTCAATAGCTCCAACCACCTCCTCTACCTCAAATTGAGCTCCTTTTGCTTGAACAAATACTGCAAACTCTGATGATCCATGAATACCTCACACGACACACCGTAAAGATAATGCCTCCAACTCTTTAGCGCATGAACAATGGCTGGCAGCTCTAAGTCATGAACATGGTAATTTCTCTCGTGAACCTTCAGCTGTCACGATGCATATGCAATCACATTACTGTCTAACATCAATACAGCACCAAGACCAATACGAGATGCATCACAATATACCGTATAAGGTCCTAAACCTGTGGGCAACCCCAACACTGGCGACGTAGTCAAAGTAGTCTTGAGCTTCTGAAAGCTCGCCTCACACTTTCCTGACTATCTTAATAGCAGGTCAACGAGGCTGTTATAGATGAAAACCCCTCCACAAACTGATGGTAATAACCCACCAATCCCAAGAAACTTCGGATCTCCGTAGTTGATGCGGGTCTAGGCCAGTTTTGAACTGCTTGAATACCTTATGTTGATACAACGTGCCCCTACAAAGTGATTGAGCTCAACCAAAACTCGCATTTTGAGAACTTAGCATATAAATAGTTGTCTCTCAGAGTCTGAAGAACGATCCGAATGTGTTGCTCATGCTCCTCAACTGTGGGAGCAGATCAAAATATCATCAATAAAAACAACCACAAAAGAATCCAAATAAGGCTTAAATACCCGGTTCATCAAATCCATGAATGTTGTTGGGGCATTTGTGAGCCCAAATACATCACTAGAAACTCATAATGCCTATACCGAGTCCGAAAAGCTGTCTTAGGGACATCAGATGCCCTAATCCTCAACTGATGGTAGCCAAACCTCAAATCAATCTTTGAAAACACATTGGCACTCTAAAGCTGATCAAATAAGTCATCAATCCTCGACAATGGATATTTGTTCTTGATGGTGACTTTGTTTAACTGCCAGTAATCTATGTACATCCTCATTGATCCATCCTTCTTCTTCACAAACAACACAGGTGTAACAGGGAGAGACACTAGGTCTAATAAAGCCCTTATCAAGCAAATCTTGCAATTGTTCCTTCAATTCTTTCAACTCTTGCGGGGCCATGCGATATGGCAGAATAAAAATAGACTGAGTTCCCGGAGCCAAATCAATATAGAAGTCAATATCTCTGTCGGGCGGCATCTCCGGCACATCTACAGGAAACACCTATGGAAACTCACGAACAACTGGTACTAAATCCATGGAAGGAACCTATGCACTAGAAACACGGACATAAGCCAAATAAGCTAGAAACCCCTTCTCGATCATATGTCGAGCCTTCACATAAGAGATAACCATGTTGGTAGAATGGTCAAGAGTCCCTCTCCACTCTAATCGAGACAACTCCGGCAAGGCTAAGGTCACCGTTATAGCGTGACAATCCAATATAACATGATAAGGTGACAACCAATCCATACCCAAAATGACATCAAAATCAATCATATTGAGAAGTAGAAGATCTATGCTAGTCTCAAGACCCCAATGATAACCACACACAAACGATAGACACGATCTACAACAATAAAATCTCCCATAGGTGTTGACACATACACATGAGCACTAAAAAAATCACGAGGCACAACCATATATGACGCAAAATAGGATGACACATAGGAATAAGTAGAGCCCGGATCAAATAGAACCGAAGCATATCTATGGTAAACTGAAATGGTATTTGTGATAACAACATCAAACGACTTTGCCTTAGACTTGGTTGGGAAAGCATAACATTAGGGCTAGGCCCACTACTCTGAACTACATCCCTAGGACGGCCTCCTGCTGGCTGGCCTCTATGTATAGAGGCCTGACTTCCACCTCTAAAGCTTGACCCTCCACCTTTAGTGGCCTAACCTCTACCTCTGGCTGCCTGACCCCTACCTCTAGCTGGTTGAGTGGGCGGTGGTGCACCTGGTGCCGTAATCATGGAACGAGAGCTCTACTGTGGTGTACCGCCTAATATCCTCGGACAGGTCCTCCTGATATGCCAAAAACCACCACACTCAAAATATCCATCCTGGTGTTGTGGCTGCTAAAAGTGAGACTGACCCGAATGGGCTGGATGACCATAGTAATAACTCTGAATAGGAGGTGCACTGATAGGAGCTGGCAGTGCAATGTAGGTTGGCTGCCCAGAATGAGGCACATAAGGACCATGACTCCCAGAAGCACCGTGGGATGCTTGAAGCGCTGACTGATATGGCCTGGGAGGATGACCCTTACCAAAAGTACCCCTGCCTCCAAACGAAGAACCAATAAAACCACCTGAATGATGAGACCTTTTATCTGACCCTTGCCCTCTCTCCTGTGAAAGAACATCCTCGATCCGCGTGGCGACATTGGCAGTCATCTAAAAATAAATCTCACTCCCTATCTCCTTGGCCATCTGCAACTTAATAGGATGAGCGAGTCCCTCAATAAACCTCCTCACCCTCTCTCTCTCTCTCTCTCTCTCTCTCTTTCTCTCTCTCTCTCTCCCTCTCTCTCTCTCTTGGTAGGAAGTAGAAGAATAGCATGGTAGGCTAAATTCACAAAGCGGGCCTCGTACTGGGTGACTGACATGCCGCCCTGTTGGAGGCACTCGAACTGCCTGCAGTAGCTCTCTCTTTGAGTGATAGGAAGGAACTTCTCATGAAATAGCTGAGAGAACTGGTCCCAAGTAAGAGCAGGTGACCCAGCTGATCTAGTAGATACATAGTCCTTCCACCATCTCTTGGCGGAACCCGTCATTTGAAACACAACAAAATCAACCCCATTGGTCTCAACTATACCCATTGGTCTCAACTATACCCATGTTCCGCAGCACCTCATGGTAGCGGTCAAGATAATCTTGTGGGTCCTCAGAAGATGCTCCATCGAAGTGATCTGGGAAGAGCTTGGTAAACTTGTCCAATCTAAATAAGCCCTCAGAAGACATGGCATGACCATCACCGGCTTGTGCTGCAATAACTGGCTGAACTACCCTAACTGGCGGGGCTGCTGAAGTCCGATACTGGAAAGCCACCTGGTCCAAAGTGTGAGTAGCGGGAGTCTGTGCTCTTCCCCCAGTCTGAGAGACGACTGGTGCCATAGGAAATGTACCGACCTGGGCCACACTCTTCATAAGGCCCACCAAATGGACCAAAGCATCCTAAAGCACTGGGGTGGCGATGAACCCCTCCAGGACCTGAGCTGGTCCGACAGGCACAGTCTGGGCTGGAACCTCATCACCAAACTCTACCTGAGGCTCCACCGTTGGTGTTGCTGCTCGAGCTCTGGCTAAGCTCTACCCCTCCCTCGGCCTCTTCCCCTCATAGGAACTGCTACTAGGGGCTCTGGCTACTGTCCAGCTGAAGATGCAGTTCTCACCATCTGCGAGAGAACAAGAATATAAGGGTTCAATCAGCAATGATAGAAGTGAAATTGTTCCTAACTCCATAGCCTTTGGAAGATAAGTATAGACTCTATACCGATCCTCCAGACTCTACTAAGTTTTCTCGTAACTCGTGAGACCTATGTAACATAGTGCTCTAATACCAACTTGTCACAACCCGAAATTGCTACCGTTAGGATCGTGATGGCGCCTAACATTTCACTTGCTAGGCAAAACAACGTTAGAACAATTATCCCTTTTAAGAGTTTAAAATTAATTAATGAAGAAAAACTGATTCAAGTGCAATAATCCAAAATATAAAATACAAAAACTAAAATTGTAAAATATCTGCTGCAAATCCCTGAACCCAGTGTCATAAGTGCACAAGCTACTAGAGTAATGCATACAAGGGTATAAAATAAATACAAAACTGTCTGAATGAAAATACACGGCTAAATAATAAGGGGAAGGGGATTCTAGGAGTTGCGAGCGCTGAGCAGCCATACCTCAAGTCTCCGCAACTGTCCGATCCAAGCACGCTAATAACCGCCGCTGGGACCGACTGCAAAATTTGCACAAGAAGTGCAGAGTGTAGTATGAGTACAACCGACCCCATGTACTCTATAAATGTCGAGCCTAACCTCGACGAAGTAATGACGAGGCTAAGGTGGGTCACCTATACTACGACCTGTACACAGTATATTATAATGACAGAAATAGAAATATGGGACATGGTAAGACAGTAAACTGAAATAATAACCACAGCCTCAAGAAATAAACTAATGTCGTACAGAATTACTAATCCTTAACAGTTCAACCAAAAATATCGAAAACCAACACAACTCAAGAAATGGAAACATATAGGTTGTTGCGTGCGCAACCCGATCCCACCAGAAAACACAAAATCCTCCCTTATTTCACCGTAATATTATGAACAATAGAAAATAATATATAAATATTGCGGGATGCAACTCGATCCCACCATGTATTAATATCAGTATCATAATTTACCCTTATTTCACCATATCAATCCTCCATTATCTCACCTGTTGCGGCGTGCAAACTGATCCTACCATACAGTATGAATTCACCCTTAATAACCATATCAATCCACTCTTATTTCATCCTTTGCGGCGTGCAACCCGATTCTACCGTATCAGTACCAAACACTCAATATACACAGTCAAATCAACAGTTCGGACTACAAAATATTTTCGATCAATAAATACCAAACTGAACCAAAAAGGGAACCTTGTACCATATAAGAATCCACATAAGTAATACTACATAGCGATATCAATCCAGCAATTAATAATTAGAAGGTGCAAGCAAGTCAATTTAAGCAAATAGCAGGGAATCATAAAACTATGAAAAGAGATAATATCATGAACAGGAGAAGATATTGATTAACAAGTAGCAGTTAAGCATAGAAAGCATTTTGAGCATATAACAGTTAAGACATGGAAGGAAAAAATTAAGGAAAACGGAAAATCAGGGAAAACAGATAATTTGGCGGCGCATAAGCACTCGTCACCTCGCATATACGCCGCACACATGAAATTTACACATCACATAGTCCGAGGGTTTCCAATTCCCTCAAGTCAAAGTTAAACACAACACTTACCTTATTCCGTAGTTAATTCAAAGCTCTACCGGGGTCTTTTCCCTAGAATCCGCCTCCAAACCACTCGTATATTGCCACAATTGACTCAATAATATCAAATATTGCTAAAGGAATCAATTACAATGCATAAATTTAGAATTCCCAAATTTTCCCCCAAAAGTCAAAAATTGACTCCAGGCCCACTTGGTCAAAACCTGAGGTTTGGACCAAAATCTTTTTACCCATTCACTCCCGAGCCCGATTATGTAATTTGTTTCGAGATTCGACCTCAATTTAAGGTCTAAATTTTAATTTTACAAAAATCTCTAATTCTACCCAAACCCCCAATTTCCACTATGAAAATCCTAGATTTGAGGTTGAAAACTCATAAAATGTAATGGGTAATTGAAAGAAAGTAGGTTAGAATCACTCCAACAAATTGGGGAAGAAACTCTCTTGGGAAAATTGCCTCTAGGTCTTCTAGTTTTGAAATTTTGAAAGAATGACAAAAATCCCGTAATTGGGACTATTTTATCACTGAGCATCAAGGTTCATCGTGTTCGCTTGAACACTAACGCGTTCGCGAAGAGCAGGGCTTAAGTGGCTTACGCGATTGCGAGTAACCGTAAGCGTTCGCGAAGGTCTAGTCCCCCTGACCTCAGCGTTCGTGAGACTGGGATTGCGTTCGCGTAGAGTTACCTCACCCCCCCCCCTTCCCAGACTGACTAAAGCTACGCGTTCGCGTATGACTTGTTGCGTTCGCGTAGAGAAAACCCCCCAATGCTTCGCATGCGTGACTATAGTCTCGCGTTCCCATAGTATAAAATCCTTCCCCAGCCCAGATCCCCTTTGCGATCGCGAAGCACAACATACCAGATGACAGCTGAAGCACAACAACCAGATTTTTCTAAGTTCAATTTATTCCATAGCCTATCTGAAACTCACCCGAGTCCTCGAGGTTCCAAATCAAACATGCACACAAGTCCTAAAATATCATACGAACATGTTTGCACGATCAAATTGCCAAAATAACACCTAGAATTATTAATTGAGCACCAAATCAAATGAAATTTTCAAAAAAAATTTAAAACTTCAATTTTCACAACCGAGTGCCCGAATCACGTCAGTCTAACTCCGTTTCTCACCAAATTTTACATACAAGTCATAAATATAATAATAAATCTATACTGGGATCCGGAACCAATATAGGGACTCGGTATCAACAATTTCAAACATCGAACAATCCTTAAAAATCACTAAACTTTTAATTTTCATAAAAAATCCATATCTCGAGCTAGGGACGTCAGAATTCGATTCCAGTCATACGCCCAGGTCCCAAATTATTATATGGACCCACCGGGACCATCAAAATATGAATCCGGGTCCATTTACTCAAAACGTTGAACGAAGTCAACTCAAATAAATTTTGAAGGAAAAAAATCTTATTTTTATCAATTTTTAACGTATAAGACTTTCGAAAAAAATACCCGGACCACGCACACAAATTGAGAAAGGTAAAAATAAGATATTTAAGGCTTCGGAACACAGAATTAGGTTCTAAAACATAAGATGAACTATCCGGTCATCGCACTCACATATCAGCTGCGGTTGCTTATGACTAGGGAGAGGGCATCTAGTGTTACTTTCGATGAGGTGATTGACATTGCACGGTAGATAGAGATGGTCCATAGCCAGGAGCATGGTGAGAGAGAGGCCAAGAGGCCTCGAGATTCGGGTGGTTTCGGTAGTGTACCTTTTGTGAGGCAGTCTTACCATGGCAGGGTTCGTCCTTATAGGCCTGCTCAGATGGCTCGTCCAGCTCATCGTGGTGCATCAGCTAGCCACGATTCTTATAGTGCTCGCTCAAGCCAGTCTTCATTCAGTGCACTACTAGCGTAGAGATCTCACCATGCCTCGTCCGCTCAGGTTTCTACATGTAGTTCCTTGTGTTATCAGGAATAGTAGTTTCGTTAGAGGAGGGGTTGCTTTGAGTATAGGGACTTGGGTTATATCAAGAGAGATTGCCCTAGATTGTTGAGTGGGTCTCTATACCAGAGTTCTCGGCCGATGGTACCAGCACCAGCAGTCATACTACCTACCCAGTCAGCTCGGGGTAGGGTTCAGGCAGCTAGAGGTCGTCCTAGAGGGGGAGGACGATCAGGTGGCGGTCAGGCCCGATTCTACCTGCCAGGCCGGATGTAGTTGCTTCAGATACAGTAATCACAGGTGTTGTCTCGGTATTCCACAGGGATGCTTCTGCATTATTTGACCCTCATTCGTATGTATCATTATATTTTTGCTTATTATATGGATATATCCCGTGAGTCCTTAGTTTTATCTGTTCATATATCTACGCCAGTGGGTGATACTATTGTTGTGGACTGTGTATATCGGTCGTGTGTAGTGACTATTGGGGGATTGGAGACTAGAGTTGATCTCTTATTGTTTCGTATGGTTGATTTCGACGTGCTTGGGTATGGATTGGCCTTTGTCAGGGATGTTGGTGTTGATACCCCTACTATTGATTCTGTTCCGGTGGTGCAAGATTTCCCGGATGTGTTCCCTGTAGATCTGTTGGGCATGACGCCCGATAGGGATATTGACTTTGGTATTGACTTAGTGCCGAGAACTTATCCTATTTCTATTCCTCCATACTGTATGGCACTGGCTGAGTTGAAAAAGTTGAAATAACAACTTCAGGAACTTCTTGATAAGGTGTTTATTCAGCCTAGTGTTTCGCTTTGGTGTGCATCGGTTCTGTTTGTGAAAAAAAAGGATGGGACTATGCGCATATGCATCGATTATAAGTAGTTAAGCAAAGTTACAATCAAGAACAAGTATCATTTGTCGCGCATTAATGATCTATTTGACCAGCTTCAGGGAGCAAGGGTGTTCTCCAAGATTAATTTTGAGGTTTGGGTATCACCAGTTGAAGATTCGGGACTCGGATATTCTTAAGACAACATTCAGGACCCGTTATGGCTATTATGAGTTCCTTGTGATGTCCTTTGGGCTGACCAATGCCCAGCAACATTCATAAATCTAATGAATAGTGTATTTTAGCCTTATATCGACTCGTTTGTCATAGTATACATTGATGATATCCTGGTGTACTCTCATAGCCAAGAGGAGCATGCTCAGTATTTGAGGATTGTGTTGCAGCAGTTGAGGGAGGAGAAGCTTTATGCCAAGTTCTCCAGGTGTGAGTTTTGGCTTAGATCAGTGGCGTTCTTGGGGAACGTGGTGTCTAGTGAGGGTATTCAGGTGGATCCGAAGAAGATGGAGTCGGTTCAGAGTTAGCCTAGACCGTCCTCAGCTACGAAAATTTGGAGCTTTCTCAGCTTGGCCGGTTATTATCGTCACTTCGTGTAGGGTTTCTCATCTATTGCATTGCCCTTGTCCAAATTTACCCAAAAGGGTGCTCCTTTCAGGTGGTCGGATGAGTGTAAGGAGAGCTTTCAGAAGCTGAAGACAGCCTTGATCACAGCTCCAGTTCTAGTTTTGCCTTCAGCTTTAGGCTCTTATACAGTGTATTGTGATGCTTCTCGGATTGGTATTGGGTGTGTCTTGATGCAGGAGGGTAGAGTGATTGCTTATGCTTCGCGACAGTTGAAGCCTCATGAGAAGAACTATCATGTTCATGATTGTGAATTGGCGGCCATCGTTCATGCATTGAAGATTTGGAGGAACTATCTCTATGGTGTCTTTTGTGAGGTATTTAGAGATTATTGGAGTCTCCAACAGTTGTTCAAATATAAGGATCTAAAATTGAGGTAGCGGAGATGGTTAGAGTTGCTAAAGGACTATGATATTACTATTCTGTATCATCTCGGGAAGGCCAATGTGGTAGCCGATGCCTTGAGTAGGAAGTTAGTGAGTATGGGTAGCCTTGCATTCATTCCTGTTGGTGAGAGACCGCTTGCAGTTGATGTCCAGGCCTTGTCCAACTAGTTTGTGAGATTAGATGTTTCAGAGCCCAATCGGGTTCTGGCTTGTGTGATTTCTCAGTATTCCTTATATGATCGCGTTAGAGAGCGCTAGTATGTCGGTCATCATTTGCTTTTCCTCAAGGACAAGGTTCAGCACAGTGATGCCAGAGATATTACTATGGGAGATGATGGGGTGTTGAGGATGCAGAGCCAATTATGTTTGCCTAATGTAGATGGGCTATGTGAGTTGATTCTTGAGGAGGCCCACAGTTCGCGGTATTCCATTCATCCAAGTAACGCAAAGATGTATCAAGACTTGAGACAACACTATTAGTAGAGGAGAAAGAAGAAGGATGTAGTGGGGTTTGTAGCTCGATGCCTTAACTATCAGCAGGTAAAGTATGAGCATCAGAGACCGGGTGGATTGCTTCAGAGGATAGAGATTCCAGAGTGGAAATAGGAGCAGATCACCATGGATTTTGTAGTTAGGCTCGCGGACTTCGAGGAAGTTCAATATTATTTGGATAATTTTGGATCGACTGACCAAGTCTGTGCACTTTATTCTAGTTGGGACTATATATTCTTCAGAGCGGTTGGCTAAGATTTACATCCGCGAGATTGTTCGCCTTCACGATGTGCCAGTGTCCATCATTTCAGATGGGGCACGCAGTTTACATCACAGTTTTGGAGAGCTGTGCAGTAAGAATTCAGTACCCATGTTGAGTTGATCACAACATTTCACCCTTAGACGGACAGACAGTCTAAGCACACTATCCAGATATTGGAGGACATGCTATGCGCTTGTGTTATTGATTTTGGGGGTTCATGGGATCAGTTTCTACCGCTCGCGGAGTTTGCCTACAACAACAGTTACCAGTCGAGCATTCAGATGGCTCCGTATGAGACTTTGTATATGAGACGGTGTAGATCTCCAGTGGGTTGGTTTGAGCTAGGTGAGGCTAGCATATTGGGTACTAACTTGGTTCAGGATGCTTTGGACAAGGTTAAATTGATTCTGGATTGGCTACGCACGGCTCAGTCTAGGTAGAAGAGTTACGTCAATCAGAAGGTTCGTGATGTCTCTTACATGGTTGGGGAGAAAGTAATGCTCAAGGTTTCTCCTATGAAGGGTGTTATGAGGTTTGGGAAGAAGGGCAAGTTGAGCCCTCAGTATATTGGGTAATTTGAGGTACTTCAAAGGATTGGAGAGGTGGCTTACAAGCTTGCCTTGCCACCTAGTTTGTCGAGTGTGCATCCAGCATTTCATGTTTCTATGCTCCGAAAGTATGTCGGCAATCCGTCTTATGTGTTGGACTTCAACATGGTTCAGTTGAATGGTGATTTGACTTATGATGTGGATCTGGTGGCCATTTTGGATCGACAGGTGCGAAAGTTGAGGTCAAAGAACATAGCTTCAGTGAAGGTGTGGTGAAGAGGTCAGCCAGTTGAGGAAGCCACTTGGGAGATCAAGTGGTAGATGCGGAGCAGATATCCACACCTATTTGAGACTCCAAGTACGTTACTAGACCCTTTCGAGGACGAACATTTATTTAAGATGGGGAGGATGTAACGACATGGTCGGTCGTTTTGAGAGTTATAGTCGCATTCCTCCATTTACTGCTCATTTTGTGCTGTTATGTGACTTGCCGGAGTAGTCGGTTCTGTCGCACCTCCTTTTTCCGCACCCGGGGGGCGCAGGGGGAGTTTTTTCCAATTAAAGGACAATCGAAACGGGATTGGTTTATTTATTTCAGAGTCGCCACTTGGGAGATTTAGGGTGTCCCAAGTCACCAATTTTAATCCCGAATCGAGGAAAAGAATGACTCTATATTACAGTCTGCGTACCAGAAATCCGGATAAGGAATTCTGTTAACCCGGGAGAAGGTGTTAGGCATTCCCGAGTTCCGTGGTTCTAGCACGGTCGCTCAACTGTTATATTCGGCTTATTCATCTGATTTTTAATACAATTATGAACCATGTGCAAATTTTATCTTTTAACCGCTTTATTAATTATTATTATTAAGAAATGTGAACATCGCTTAAAACATATCTTTGGACTGTGTCACATGAAATGCACCCACAATCCGAAACATATTTTATTTGATGTTTTAGAATTTGGATTTGGGTCGCATGAAATGCACACCCGAGTTTAAGAAAATTAAATTATTAAAGACGCGCCTAAAGCAACTAGCGCATTATTATTTTGCGGAGGCCGTGAAATTCGCTAAACAACCCTCCTGAATTCTAAGTAATTTAAACAAGTATTTACTGAGGGCCCCACAATTTGTGTTTTTATTTGGCGAGGCTCATCTCATTCTCATTTTTTTTAAAGAATTTGCAACGTCATGGAAATGCATCTCGGGCCACGCCACAATCAATGCGCCCGTGACTAGAGACATATTTCGACTCCGTTGAGATTTGGATTTGGGTCACATAAATGTGCACCCGAGTTTAGGGAGATAACATTATTAAAGGCGCGCCTAAAGCAACTAGCGCATTATTATTTTGGGTAGGGCCGTGAAATTTGCTAAACGGCCCGTCCCGGAATCTAAGTATTTAATATATACATTTAGAGGGCCCCGCAGCTTGTATTCTTTGGCGAGGCTCGTCTCATTTTATTTATTTATTTATTTTCTCTTTTTAGAAATAGGACAAGGCTAAAATAACTATGTTTTTTTTTTCTTCTTCGCGAGATCATAGATTATAGCTTGAACCCATTTGATGAAGCGAGCATTTTTCCGCGGAATTAAAATTGCTACTATAATTTCAACATTTACTACCACATGTATAAACAACTATTAAGACAAACTAAATAATTAACACCTTTCAGAATATGCGCAAACCTCTATTACGACAAATATTTGGATAACAACAATTTAAACATGAAGAAACAAAATGTCAAATAGCTACTTAAAATAACGAAACAACGGGAAAGACATTCACGGCCAAATTTCAATACCATACGGGGTTAATTATCAAATATAGCAATTTGCAATCACCATGTATATAATGTCGCGTACTATCCGCATGAACTAGGATTGTATTTCAACAAACGCATGTACATATTGCTAAACAACAAATATGAAGGACACGGACAGAGATGACCTACTTGATATTATCGTCCGATGCGTTGGACCCGCGACGAAACCTCGGACAACAAACTCGACGTACCGGACCTCAACGTACCGGACCTCGACGAACAGAAAGCTCGGACCCACAACTGTCAACGACCAGGGATTGTTTGGTTGCTGCTGTATTTTTCCGGCGCGACACCTGTGTACGTGAAGCTGCAGTTGGAGGGGTCGTTTGGGCAGTTGACGATAGGGGTGGTTGGACGACGCAACAACGATGGCTGCTGCTTGACGGGTGGTGCTAGAGCTGAGGGACGGTGTCTGGTTATACTCTGGATGTGGGGGAGCAGGGTCATGGGGTAGTGGTCGTCGATGGAGGGGCGACGCAGGCGAGACGGAGAGGGTTTGGAGGTGGAACGAGGGTGGTGGCGTTTGGTGGGGGTGACGACGAGCAGCAATGTTGCCGGGGAAGATGACGGAGTGGTCGCGAGGGAGTTTGGGAGGAGACGGGGTGGTCGTTTGATGGTGGCGATGAGCAGT
This sequence comes from Nicotiana sylvestris, assembly GCF_000393655.2. Classification (NCBI taxonomy): domain Eukaryota; kingdom Viridiplantae; phylum Streptophyta; class Magnoliopsida; order Solanales; family Solanaceae; genus Nicotiana; species Nicotiana sylvestris. The sequence goes on from NC_091064.1 coordinate 5,646,460, forward strand.
GGTTATGGCGGAGACGGGGTTCGACTGGAGTTTTTGGACGTGGGAGGTGGTGCGAAGGTTGACGACGGGATGGGTTGTTGACGATGCAGGCGAGACGGAGAGGGTCAGCTGGGTATTTGCCGGAAGGTATGAAGGAGCTTAGTGGTCGTTCATGGTGGGTTTGGGCAGTAGGGGTGTTGGTCCGGTGCTGGGGGGGGAGTCCGGAAATGGAGGAGTTTTAGGGTTTTTGGTCTTCTTCCTCTTTTAGGAAGAAGACGAGTGAACAGTAGTATATTTCCAAATTTTCAAAGTCCTCTTTTTCCAAAAAATCCTCCTCCTTTCATGTTTTGTCCGTGTATTTGTAATGTTTTGCCCTCAAAAAATGAGCCCCACGCGTGGTGGGGTTCAAGGCATATGTCCCCCACGCGTGGTGGGGTTCCCCACGTGTCCTGGACACGGTTTATTATGGGCTAGGTCCGAAAATTAGGCCTAAAACCGGGTAGTTTAAACCCGAATATTATTCTTTTGCCCGGACCCGAGAAATAGGAACACGTTGCTTAACTAGTCCTATGTAAGCAAAATAACTACCAAAAATAAGACTAGTATTTAAACAAAACTATATCTTTTTAAATATTTTTCAAGGTTTAAAATAGCTACAAAATATTAATAAAACTATTTTTTTTGTAATTTTCGTTTTAAAATATTAAGATAAAATATGAGGTAATATTTTTGTATTTTTTCAAAGTTAAAAATGCCTATAAAACTTTAATAGAATTATTATTTTTGTATTTTTTCGAAATTATATAAGGTACAAAAATAAAGTGCAATTTTTGTATTTTTCAAGTTTATGGGAAATACATAAACTAAAATTTATATATATATTTTTTGAAATTTTCTTTTTGCAACGAAATAAAGTAAAAAATAGTTAAAATAGCTCTATTAGTCCTAAATTAGATATTTTAAGCTAAGAGCGTAAAAATTCCCGGGGAGGGTCAAAAATCACGTGCTTACAGCTGCCCCTCTTTGACTGGAAACACGAAGAGTTTTCCGACAAAGAACGACTAGACGTGTTTTTGACCCGACCATTACTTGGACGGACTACACTTAAGGAAAGGGAGGGAATGTGACCGAGCCCTGGTATCTGAGCTGCCTACATATCCTTGGTTATACAGGAATCAGGCCACGTGTAGTTCTGGAATGAGAGAGATAGTGAAGTGTACCGAGGTGAAGAGCCGATCGAGGTGCCGTTCCGTTGAGGTTCCGGTCCGCGGTCCTGTCATTACAACAAAAATGAAAACTGAAAAAGACTAACTAAGCCTATCAGCTACTAGTTACAAGGATTCCTATCTCTTAAGTCTTCTGAAACTTGGTCTTGAGTCTTGAATGGTGCTTCATACAGACTTTTGGACTTGAACCTTGATACTTGCTAGTTGTAGGCGCTAGTTCTTGAGCAGATCACATTTGTTCTCCACATCCGTGCTTCGGATTCATTCATTTTTCTCTTTTTTCCTTTTTCTTCTTTTTTTTTTTGTTTTGTTTTTGTGACTAGCTTTTGTTGACCCTCTCAGACTGTTGACTCGCATTCTTGGGGCGAGATTCTTGTTGCTTCTATCTTGGATTGAGTGCTGGGGACTTCTATCGTAGCCTTCTGCCTTCCAATGGGTTGCGGCTTGACTTTGAACGATGTTCCGCTGTTCTACAGGCGGACCCCTAACTTCTTCAATCTTCGGCGTACAACAACCTCCGCTCTATAGGCAGGCTCCTGACAACCAAAACAAACAACACAAATGAAATTTCCTAACCCAGTTTGCACTGGGAAAGTTTGTGAGTCATTAGCAAAATTGTAACTCATTGATACTACTGATGCAGTGCTGAGAGTGAACTAAACACTAGACTAGGATGTATTCCCTTGTTATACAGGTGGGCGCCTAATTTCAATGCTTGAAATGTAAGGACTGAAATGTATTCCTCTGTTCTATGGGCGGGCTCCCAATTTCAACACTTGAAAAGTAAAGAATGAAATGTATGCCTCTGTTATCTGGGCGGGCTCCCAATTTCAACACTTGAAATAAAAACTGAAATGTATTCCTCTCGTTATACAGGTGGGCGCCTGGATTTAGGAAAATGACTCTTTTTCTTTCTTTTTTTTTTCTTCTTTTTTTTTTCAAAAATGTTTTTTTTTTAGCATCTTAGGAGAAAGATTCATCGGACTAAGATTTTGATCCTAGGAGAAGGTTCATCAGACTAGGTCTTTTCTTTTTGGTATCTTAGGAGAAAGATTCATCGGACTAAGATTTTGATCCTAGGAGAAAGTTCATCAGACTAGGTCATTTTTTTGTTTTTGGTATCTCAGGAGAAAGATTCATCAGACTGAGATTTTGATCCTAGGAGAAGGTTCGTCAGACTAGGTCTCTATCTTAGGAGAAAAAATTCGTCAGACTAAGATTTTGATCCTAGGAGAAGGTTCGTCAGACTAGGTCTCTATCTTAGGAGAAAAATTCATCGGACTAAGATTTTGATCCTAGGAGAAGGTTCATCAGACTAGGTTTTTTTTTCTTTTGGTATCTCAGGAGAAAGATTCATCAGACTGAGATTTTGATCCTAGGAGAAGGTTCGTCAGACTAGGTCTCTATCTTAGGAGAAAAATTCATCGGACTAAGATTTTGATCCTAGGAGAAGGTTCATCAGACTAGGTCTTTTATTTTTGTTTGTTATTTTTTTTTGTTTGTTATCTTTAACAACCACTTAGGAGGAAATGCGTCTCCTACGGGTGAAACTAAAACTTAAACTTAGGAGGAAATGCGTCTCCTATGGGTAAAACTTAAACTTAGGAGGAAATGCGTCTCCTATGGGTAAACTTAAACTTAGGAGGAAATGCATCTCCTATGGGTAAACTTAAACTTAGGAGGAAATGCATCTCCTATGGGTAAAACTAAAACATAACGAGGAGGAAATGCGTCTCCTATGGGTGAACTCTAACGATTTCAAACTAGGAAGTGCGTCTCCTCTTAATGAAACCTTCGCTTTCTCTTTTTTTTTTTTTTTGAATTATTTACTTACCTGTGTTGTCCTCCCTCGAAACTGTTGGGGATTATTTAGATGGGGATGGCTTTTACCTTTTTCCTTTTTTCATTATTATCTTTTTATTCCTCTTTTTTGATTTTTTTTCTTTAACAACCACTTAGGAGGAAATGCATCTCCTACGGGTGAAACTAAAATGAACTTAGGAGGAAATGCGTCTCCTAGGGGTAAAACTTAAACTTAGGAGGAACTGCGTCTCCTATGGGTAAAACTTAAACTTAGGAGGAAATGCGTCTCCTATGGGTAACACTTAAACTTAGGAGGAAATGCGTCTCCTATGGGTAAAACTCAAACTTAGGAGGAAATGCATCTCATATGGGTGAAACTAAACAAACCTAGGAGGAAATGCATCTCCTATGGGTAAACTAAAACTTAGGAGGAAATGCATCTCCTATGGGTAAAGACACAAAATGTATTCCCTTGTTATATAGGTGGGCGCCTAAAATATGAAATGCACAGATAAAAGTATTCCTCTCGTTATTCAGGTGGGCGCCTGTTAAACTAAGACATAAAAGTATTCCTCTCGTTATACAGGTGGGCGTCTGGTAAAGACATGAAAAATGATATGCCCGCATTATACTGGTGGGTGACCTTGAACAGAAATGAAAAGACAGAAAATGTATTCCTCTCGTTATTCAGGTGGGCGCCTGTCGAACAATAACTTTGAAAATAAGATCCTATTTGAGGGCGGATGAACCCGACATGTCCTATTTGAGGGCGGACGAACCCAACATATCCTATTTGAGGGCGGATGAACCCAACATATCCTATTTGAGGGCGGATGAACCCAACATATCCTATTTGAGGGCGGATGAACCCGACAGATCCTATTTGAGGGCGGATGAACCCAACAGATCCTATTTGAGGGCGGATGAACCCGACAGATCCTATTTGAGGGCGGATGAACCCAACATATCCTATTTGAGGGCGGATGAACCCGACATATCCTATTTGAGGGCGGATGAACCCGACATATCCTATTTGAGGGCGGATGAACCCGACATATCCTATTTGAGGGCGGATGAACCCGACATATCCTATTTGAGGGCGGATGAACCCAAAATATCCATAAGACTTGAAGATGTCTTACCTCGAATACTTGCTGGGGATTGGGATGAATTTTCATTTTCTACCTTCCCCATTTTTTATTATTTATTCTTTTTTTTATTATTTATTTATTTATTATTATTATTATTATTATTAGCTTCCTCCTTTGAAGTCTAACCGCTGAGGATACCGACTTTCCAACCTTGTGTTGGACCCCTCGCAACCGCTAGGGATAACACTGTTGAGGAATTATTTACTTACCTGCTAGGGATAACACTGTTGGGTAAAATGTTATCAGCTGGGGGTACCTGACTTCCAGAAAATTTTCTAAATGGAAGGAAAATTTTCTGCCCCAGTTTGATAATATCCCTTGTGGCATGCAGTTCTGGCATCAATGCCATTTCCTTTACCTGTTTCAAATCAAACAAAATTGTTAGTTTAAAACATGGTGGTTGGTTGTGATACTCCTACTGGGATGGCTTTCCCTTTCTCTCTTCCTTTCTCTGTGCTCCACAACTTGTTGGGGATGATATTATGTGCTGGGGATAATCCCTTCCTGCTGGGGATATCCCTCTTCTTTCGTGGCATAGCTCGGAAACTGGCATTTCCCCGACCTTTTAGTCTAGTATGGATTTCGCCAAATCATGCTCACTGCTTTCCTTGCTTTGTCCATGGGCCTTGGCCTTGAGGTTTATAACTTTTGATAAAGGCAACGGTATCCCTCTTGACGCTTGTCAATCCTTCTATCAATTCCCTTTTGCTGGGGATACCTTTTTGACACTGGCTTCGCGTTTGTTCCCTGCTGACTATACCACTTGGATGTACTAGTCAGATCTCATTTTGGAAAGCTGATGGCCTATTTAAAGTCATTTCATACTTGTTCTGACCAGACAGACTCTATTGGGGATTTTTTTTTTTATGAAAGGAAAATGATAAAAAGAAACAAAATAAAAGACAAAGGAAACGAATGACTCTTTTACAAAAGAAACTATAAATAAAAATCTATCGAACGCAGATACCGACTCTAATGGCCATGACATGCGTATGTGGCCTATCCTCTGCCGTCAATCATCTTTTAAGATCTTCAATTGGCGATTCCTCCTCTGATTCTCAATCTTATTCGACTTGTAGTGCCCGAAGGGTTTTCACTATCAAGTCTCTCTCATTTTTGGCTTTTCTCTCAGCTTTCATCGCCTTATGGTGCCCGTGAAGGTTTTCACCGATAAGACTCTCTCATTTGTATCACTTCTCAGCTGGGGATTTGGAGTGTTGCCGGTATGGCTCTTTCTGTTGGAGATTAGAGTCCTTTCTGCTGTGGAACAGAATATTAGGTTCGCCGGTAAGACTCTTCATTTGTCTGACTTGGCATCTTTTGAAGACTGATCGGAAGGTCTTTCTTTGGACCGTAATGTGGGTTTTGGATAGGGCTAGAAAAAAAGGTATTAAAGGCTCAAAAATGCATTAATTTTGGGTTATTAGTTACAACCTTCGGAATTAGATTTATTTACATCAAACACAACATCTGCCCCAGTTTCTTGCTTGGGGATATTTTGATTGTTTTTTTTTTTTCATTTTTCAAAACTATGACCGAGCCGTGAAGCGCCTACGTATCCTCTTTGAGGAATCAGGTCAAACGTAGTTCCCAATTCCTCTTTTTCATTTGACTTTCCCTTTTTTGCTTTTTGTTATCATTTTTCTTTTCTCTTTTTCTTTTCTCATTTTCTTTCGTCGTTTTTTTTCTCTTTTTCTTTCATTCTTCTTTTCCTATTTTGTTGTTTTCTTTTCTTTCTTTCCACTTACCTGCCATGCTTGCGTATTTTATTCGTTGCTACTAATTCCGAACGAGGGGTATGAAAGAAAATAAATAAGGCTCAAAGGGCTAACGAAGGATAAAGTGTTTGGGTAGCAGAACAAAATGCCTTCGTCATTCCAGTCTTCAACACATGCCAAGTGCAAACAACACAATTAAACAATAGATTTATAGTCTCTTCCGATGGTGCCGGACTTGACAATTATATTCAACATCTGTTTGTTCACTTGTCACTTCTAAAACACCGTTGGGCGACACTCTCATCCTCATTATTATGAACGACCCTCATGCCAATTTAGGCGAATCTTTCTTTAACGGTTTTCTTTGTGTTTAACTTGCCCCAGTTCCACATGACTCGGGCTCCAAATAGTCTCAAACCGTCCTTATTTTCTTTAAATGGTTTGATCGCCTTTCTGGGGTTTTATGATTAACTTTAAAGACTAGGCCCAAACTGTGTGCGCATGTCGTGTCACTAGAATCAGTGCTGAATAAAAATGACATAATGACTAAACAGAAAGATGACTGGGAATAATCAAAGACTGAATTTTTTTTGCATTGGGCTGAACAAATGGTTTTAAAAACAAAGCAAAACGGAATAAAATCCTAGACAACTTGGACAAAACTTAAACAAACCGCTATGACAAAACGGAAAAATAAGCGGAAAGTCATTGACACAAAACAAATCCGAACTACAATCCTAATAATCCGAACAACGGAAATGACAACAAAATAGACCACCAAATGCCTCTTTCTTGCTAACCAAGGAATGGAGCGTCCTCCCACTTTATCAAAGCTGGCATCTTAGCCACTGAGCTTTGCATCAGTATTGTGAAGACCATTGCCAGCTTCAATATCAGCAACCTCCGTCAACAAGTTTCCAATAGGATTCAAGTGCTTCTGTTATTAGGCCTGATCCCCGCAGACTGTATATCATGAGGTGCAAGCAAAGGATTCTGGGCGTCATTGTCCGGATTACCACAAACCAACCACCTTAAGTTTATGCTTCAAAACAAAACAGGTGACAACATCTTTTTTTCGTTTTTTTTTTCTTTCTTTTTTTCCCGATTTTTCTTTCTTTTTTTTTTTTGCTTTTTCATTTTGCTTTTTCTATTTTTTTCTTTTTCTTTTTCATCCTCTTTTTTCCTTTTTTTTTTTTTGTTGTGGTCGAATCTTATGGAGATTGCCTACGTATCATGACCCCGCATGAATCAGACCTTGCGTAGTTCGGACCAATAAGAGATAAACCATAACAAACAATTATTCTTTTCACTTTTCATATTAAAACAAACTGGGTTTCAAAGGTTTAAAGATGACCTACCAACTTGAAAATCGAACAACCCGCCTATTTTAATCAAAAGATTTATAAACTCAAAAACAAAAGGCTAACTCCCTTTCTCTGTTCGACAAATGCAACCAAATGGTTATTTTTGCCAATGTGGCCCCTTCCAAATTTCACATGAATTTTGAGGCCGGGGAGGATTATTTTATGACACTTTACAAACTTGTCCGTTCTTTTACGAAAATAACCTTTCGACAACTGACAGATACTCTAAGGCTACTTCGGCAAGAACGGTTTAAGACGCGGCCGAAACTGGCTCGGCTTATTATTCACTTGACCGTCGACTCTTTGTTTTTTTTTTCAAATTATGATAAACTTGGTGTTGCAAAACACGGCCCTTCAGCGTCTCGGGGACGAAGCTTTTTAAGGCTGTGTGGGTCAACTGGACCAAAATCCTAAACATGACCCAAAGGTGGCTGTTTATGCAAAGTCAGCCTTCCGGCGTCCCTTTTGGGAACATTCGGCTATTTATGACAAAACAACATCACCTGACTTATTTATAACTCTTTTTATCGTTTTTCAAAATTAGAAAAGTCAATATTGCGAACACGGCCTTTCAACGTCTCGGGGACGAAGATTTTTAAGGCTGTGTGGGTCAACTGGACCAAATCTTAAATATGACCCAAAGGTGGCTGTTTATGCAAAGTCAGCCTTCCGGCGTCCCTCTCGGGAACATTTGGCTATGTCTTGATAAAACAACGTCACCCGACTTCTATATGACAAAATTAAAATTTGACATGTTATTCTTTTATTATTTTTATTTTTTTTGTTTTTGGCTATTTTAGCAAAGGTGGGGTTGGACCCGATGAGGGTTGCCTACGTATCTCACATCCGGTGAGAATCAAACCCGCGTAGTTCGGGTAAATAAACTGTTTTTGAGAGGACCCTTTTCCATTTTCTATATTTATTTTTTATATTTTATTATTATTTTCACAACAATCAAATAGACTATTATTCTATTATTTTCATTTATAACAAACAAACGAATTAACGAAAAACATAAAACATTCCTTCTTTTTTGAGAAGGTGGGGTTGGACCCGATGAGGGTTGCCTACGTATCTCACATCCGGTGAGAATCAAACCCGCGTAGTTCGGTCAAATAAGGATAAGTAGATGAACTAACCTTTTTTTTTTTTGAATTTGAAAGAACTACTTTAAAAGAAGAAAGGAAGTATATTTTTGATTTTTGATTGATTTTTTTTTAAAAGAAACACTTCTAAGATATATTTTTGAATTTCATTTGCTTTTTTTTTAATTCTAAAGAAGAAGAAGAAAATATTTTTT